>NC_137017.1:14799999-15172499 GCF_032717465.1 Coenobita brevimanus
GTGAAATAAAACTAGATTTACCATCACAAGTAGAACTGATTGCAGTAGAGATCAACACATCTGAAGGTAAAGTAATTGTAGCCAATTTGTACATGCCACCCAGATGAAACACATGGGAAAGAGATGAATATGAGGACCTGGCAGAGAGTACAATTCAGAGTTTAAGATCATTACTACATAAAATGGAAGAGAAATCAGAAAGAATTATACTAACTGGGGATTTCAATACAAATATAAATTGGAATACTCTAGATATAATTAGCCAAGAAAGCTGTTGGGACCAAAAGTTCCTTGATCTCGTACAAGAGTTCTTCCTAACGCAACATGTGAGGGAAACCACCAGAAAAAGAGGACTTGATGTACCTTCAGTGCTAGATCTAATATTTACTAGGCAAGCAAATGATATTGACAGTTTAATATATCACCCTCCACTCGGCAAAAGCGATCATGCAGTACTAAATTATAACTTCAGGATAGCATATGACATAGTAAACAGCAATGACAGTTACAAAAAGAGCCTAAACTATAAAAAGGGAAATTATCAAGACCTAAAGAAGTGTTTCTTAGAAGCTGATTGGGAAAATGAGCTTAGAGGACAAGATTTAAATGCTGTATATAAAAAATTCTGTGAATTTTATGAAATAGGAGTCCAGAAGTACATCCCACAGCACAAAGAAGCAGATAAGAAAATACAGAAATGGTTCAATACAGAATGTAAAAAATCAAAAGAAAGAAGAGATTTGTTGTGGAATAGATACAGAAGACATAATAGTGAAAGGGCGTATAATAATTACAAACAGGCAAGAAACGATTATACAAGAATAAGGAGGGAAGCCCAAAAACAGTTTGAGGAGGATATAATAAATAAAAGTAGTGATCAACCAAAGCTGTTTTACAGCTATATCAGAAGCAAAACCAAAGTAAAAGATATAATACAATCCATTACGGACGAGGGAATCACTTATACCCAAGAGAAAGATATTTGTGAAGCACTAAATAAGAATTTCCAATTAGTTTTTACAGAAGAAAAAAAATTTGAGAGGGACTATGTGGAACATGCATGTCCACACATACTACCAGATATACAAATATCATAAAAAGTAATACAGGAGGAGTTAAGTAGATTAGACAGGAAAAGCAAGTGGTCCTGATGAAATTTCATGTTGGGTACTGCGAGAATGTGCAAAGGAGTCAAGTAAACCATTATTTTTAATTTTCAAGAAATCCTTGAGTCAAGGTAAACTACCTGATATTTGGAAAAAAGCAAATATTGTCCCCTTATTCAAGAAAGGAAATAGACAAAATCCACTCAACTACCGACCAGTATCACTGAACAGTGTTGTAAGCAAGGTATTAGAAAAGCGTATAAGAAAAGCTTGGGTAAATCATCTAGAAGAACACAGTGTGATAACAGAAAGACAGTTTGGTTTCAGAAAAGGAAAATCATGTGTTACTAATCTGTTGAGCTACTATGACAGAGTAACAAACACAATACAGGAGAGGGAAGGATAGGTGGACAGTATCTATTTAAATTTCAAGAAAGCATTTGACACAGTACCACACCAAAGACTTTTGTGGAAACTGTA
This sequence comes from Coenobita brevimanus, assembly GCF_032717465.1. NCBI lineage: Eukaryota > Metazoa > Arthropoda > Malacostraca > Decapoda > Coenobitidae > Coenobita > Coenobita brevimanus. Next base: position 14,801,586 of record NC_137017.1, read on the forward strand.
CCATCAAGGAGGAATTCGAGGCAAACTGTTTTGTTGGATGCAAGACTTTCTCATAAAAAGAGAAATGAGAACAGTCCTAAGAGGAAACTACTCATCATGGAAAGAAGTGACTAGTGGAGCACCACAAGGTTCAGTGCTGGCACCAATCATGTTTTTAGTGTATATAAATGTTATAAACAGTAACACTGGAAATGAGAGCTATCTGAATATGTTTGCAGATGATGCAAAAATACAAAGGAGAATTACTAACACAGACTCTTGTAAAGAGCTACAAGAAGAATTAAATGAACTTCATGAATGGAGTAGTACATGGCAAATGGAATTCAGTGTGGACAAGTGTCATGTAATCAAGTTTGGTAAAAGTGGAAAAAGACCTGATTGGGATTATAAGTTAGGAAATAAAACCCTATACACATCAGAAAGAGAGAAAGACCTAGGTGTGATAATCAATAACAGACTATCTCCGGCTGACCACATCAGCGAGAAGGTACGGAACATGTATACACTGCTTGCAAATATGAGAATAGCATTCACATACATAAATGAAGACATGCTAAGAAGGATAATAACATCATTCATTAGACCAACCCTGGAATATGCATCAGTAGTCTGGAGTCCTCATCTCAAAAAGCACATAGACAAGATTGAAAAAGTTCAAAGGGCCGCTACAAGATGGATACCAAGCTTAAGGGACCAAGCTACGAAGAAAGACTAAATAAACTGAATCTACCAACACTACAGGAGAGAAGGAAAAGAGGTGACATGATAATGCTATATAAGTGCATATCAGGGAAGGAGAAAATAGACATAAATGATTACTTAACATATGGAGAAGCATCAGCAAGAGGACACTGCAAAAAACTGCATAAGAAGAGAGGTGATAAAGACGTAAGGAAATTCAGTTTCCCAAACAGAGCAATTGATCAATGGAATGCACTACCGAATGAAATAGTGTGTACCAAAACAATTCACAAATTTAAGGATATGTACGATAAATATGGTTTAAGACACAGGACAGTACGAGCTTGACTCATTCCTGTAAAGATACAATTAGGTAAGAACAATTAGGTAAGTTAAGAACACACACACACACGCACACAATCGGTTTTCACTAATGAAAAAGAGTTTGTGGAAGGGGAGAGTGTAATTATAAATGCACTGGAGATAAAAGATCTAAAAGTGGAGGTACAGAAGTGTATAAATTACTAAAAACTCAGGATGTAAGGAAAGCCCCAGGACCCGATGGAATTTCTAATTGAGTACTGAAGGAATGCAGAGAACAACTGGCAGATAAAATTCACAGTTTAATCGTGTGTTCTCTGGAAGAGGGAAAAGTGCCACAAGAATGGAAGAGGGAAAATGTGGTACCAGTTTATTAGAGAGGAAACAGGGAAGAACCCCTGAATTATAGACCAGTGTCTCTAACCAGCATGGTCGCAAAATTGTGTGAGAGAATCCTGAAAGACAGATGGATAAAATATCTAGAAGAGATGAATATTTTGGCTGAATGTCAGTTTGGATTCAGAAGTGGAAGGTCATGTGTTTCCAACTTGTTGAGTTTTAATTCAGGAGCGATTGACGTGGTACAGGAGAGAGATGTTTTGGTGGATTGTGTGTACTTAGACTTAGAAAAGACCCTCGACAAGGTACCTCATAAGAGACTAATGTGGAAACTAGAATATATAGGAGGACTGAAGGGGAAACTCCTGGAATGGATGAGAAACTTTTTGAGAGACAGACAAATGAGGACAGTAATAAACGATAGGATGTCTGGATGGAGGGAAGTAACAAGTGGAGTCCCTCAGGGCTTGGTGTTGGCACCAGTAATGTTCCTGAGTTACGTAATTGATATGGTAGATGGAGTGAACAGTTATGCAAGTCTGTTTGCTGATGATGTAAAGATCTTGAGGAAGATAGAGGTTGAGGAGGATTGTAAAATGCTGCAGGAGGATCTGGACGGGATACACAATTGGAGCCGGAGGTGGGAAATGAAATTTAATGTAAAGAAATGTAAAATATTGGAAATGGGTATAAGTACCAGGAGGCCATCACTGAATTATTTGTTGGGTAATGAATTAATCACAAAAAGGAGAGAAGAGAAAGAATTGGGAGTGCTGGTGCAAGATAGTCTGTCACCTGAAAAACACTTTAACAAGATAGTTAGAGAAACGTATAAACTCTTGACTAACATAAGAGTAGCATTTCATTATATGGATGAGGAGATGATGAAAAAATTGATAGTGGCCATGATCCGTCCCAGGTTAGAATACGCAGTGGTAATGTGGTCCCCTCACAAAAAGAAAGATATAAACAAGATTGAGAGAATACAAAGAACAGCAACTAGGATGATCCCCAGTCTGGCAGATTTGTCATACAGAGAGAGGTTGGAAAAGCTGGATTTGCCTTCCTTAGAGGAAAGAAGAAAGAGGGGAGACATGATTGCAGTGTTTAGGACCGTGATAGGAGTAGATAAAATTGACCGAGAAGATCTGTTTGCATGGGATAAGAGAGCAACAAGAGGACACGGAATGAAATTGAAAAAGTCAAGCTGCTTGAAGGATATCAAGAAATATAGCTTTCCTTACAGAAGTATAGACTTATGGAATAGCGTGGAAAAAGAGATTGTCCAGTCCAAAAACTTAAAAGAGTTTAAAGCTAAATTTGACTTACGGTACTGAGGAACAGTGACGGGAACCCATGAGCATAGCACATTCCATGTATATCACAGTTAGGCATATTAGGTAAATACATAAATATTTGGAACAACTTGGACGAAAAGGTGGTGCAGGAGAAAAATATTCATGTGTGTAAAAGTAGACTAGATAAATGTGGACATGGAGACAGGACAACACGAACATTGCTCAATTCCTGTATACTACAAATAGGTAAATACACAAAATGGTTGGTGTAACATACAATACATCAGTGTCATTTAAACAACACATCACAAACATTAAAAACAAATTATCACCAAGAGTCAATGCCCATACAACATTTGGACACAACAAAGAAACCACCACCACTGTATACAAACAATATATATGTTCATTGATGAATTATGCAAGCCCAGTTTGGGCTTCTAACCTCACTAAAACACACTACTACACACACACACACACACACACACACACACACACACACACAAAATTGTTGATGTAATATACAGTACATCAATGTCATTTAAACAACACATCACAAACATTAAAAACAAATTATCACCAAGACTCAGTGCCCTAAGGTCACTTGCCCATACAACATTTGGACAAAACAAAGAGACCACCACCACTGTATACAAAGAATATATATGTTCAGTGATGAATTATGCAAGCCCAGCTTGGGCTTCATACCTCACTAAAACACACTACTACACACAACTGACCATTCAAACTAGGCCCTAAAAATAATCACAGGCTGCACAGCTACTTCACCTACCAAAGTCCCCAAAGTCAAGGATCATCCAGACATGAGAAGCACACAAATTCTTGCCGCAGTCTCCACAAACCCCCACCATCCAGTACACCACATGACAGCACATCCACACACACCAAGGAATATCGAAACAACACTCAGCACTTGATACCATACACAAATACCTTACTGTCATCTTTCCCTCCATCACCTGCCTCAAGTTAGCTTCCAGAAGCATATCCATGCTCAGATCACTTGCCGCTCCATTCAGTCACTCGAAGACAACACACAGCTGCGTGCATGGCCTCCTGATATCCACCTGTCTGGTTCCTGCCTCCCTCATGAGGACAGGGTCCACCTGGCCAGGCTGAGATGTGAACATCATCCAGCCCTCTGGAGTTATCAGAAGGGGCTGGATGATTCCATCACTGATGCCTGTGCAAGATGCAGCACAGCACCCCATACTACGAAGCACATTATGGAAGACTGCATTGCACACAGTCACCTATGCCAACAACACAACATACACTCTTTGAGAGCTCTGTGGGTAAGCCCGGTTTCGGCCGTGGCCTTCTTCAGGGTCTCGGGGCTGTTTGGCCAGACTGCCTAGGGAACAACTACCACTACTACTGCTGCTGCTTAGTGAATGTGCATTCCTTATAACTGCCCTCAATGATCTGGGAATCTTCTTTTTGCCACCTGTGTTCTTTCATGCACTTCCACTGTTATTCATCACACAACCAAAATACTTGAAGCTTTCAATCTCCATATTCTGACCATCGAGTCTCATAACGCATTCTGTGGCTTTATTCTTGCCGGCCTTTAGGAAAGCGAGGCAATGTAGGTTTTGTTGGCACACACGCATGTGTGTGTGTGTGTATTTACCTATTTGTATTTACCTATTTGTAATATACAGGAATTGAGCAATGATCGTGTTTTCCTGTCTCCATATCCACATTTATCAAGTCTGCCTTTACACACATGAATGTTTTTCTCATGCACCACCTCTTTGTCTAAGTCGTTCCAAATATTTAAGTATTTACCTAATATACCTAATTGTGATATACTGTACACGGAATGTACTGTGCTCGTGGGTTTCCGTCGCTGTTTCTCAATAAGTGAAATTTAGCTTTAAACTCGTTTAAGTTTTTAGACTGGACGATCTCTTTGTCCAGGCTATTCCATAAGTCTATACTTCTGTAAGGAAAGCTATATTTCTTGATATCCTTCAAGCAGCTTGACTTTTTCAATTTCATTCCGTGTCCTCTTGTTGCTCTCTTATCCCATACAAACAGATCTTCTTTGTCAATTTTATCGACTCCCATCATGGTCCTGAACACCGCAATCATGTCTCCCCTCTTTCTCCTTTCCTCTAGGGAAGGCAAATCCAGCTTTTCCAGCCTCTCTCTGTATGACAGGTCTGTCAGACTGGGGACCATCTTGGTTGCTGTTCTTTGTATTCTCTCAATCTTGTTTATATCTTTCTTTTTGTGAGGGGACCACACTACCGCTGCATATTCTAACCTGGAGCGGATCATGGCCACTATCAATTTTTTCATCATCTCCTCATCCATATAATGAAATGCTACTCTTATGTTAGTCAAGAGTTTATAAGTCTCTCCAACTATCTTGTTAATGTGCTTTTCTGGTGACAAACTATCTTGGACCAGCACTCCCAAATCTTTCTCTTCTCTCCTTTTTGTGATTAATTCATTACCCAACAAATAATTCAGTGATGGCCTCCTGGTACTTTTACCCATTTCCAATATTTTACATTTCTTTACATTTAATTTCATTTCCCACTTCCGGCTCCAATTGTGTATCCTATCCAAATCCTCCTGAAGTATTTTACAATCCTCCTCAACCTCTACCTTCCCCAAGATCTTTACATCATCAGCAAACAGACTTGCATAACTGTTCACTCCATCTACCATATCATTTATGTAAATCAGGAACATTACTGGCGCCAACACCGAGCCTTGAGGGACTCCACTTGTTACTTCCCTCCATCCAGACATCCTCTCCTTTATTACTGTCCTCATTTGTCTGTCTCTCAAAAAGTCTCTCATCCATTCCAGAAGTTTCCCTTTCAGTCCTCCTATATATTCTAGTTTCCACATTAGTCTCTTATGAGGTACCTTGTCAAAGGCCTTCTCTAAGTCTAAGTACACACAATCCACCAAACCATCTCTCTCCTGTACCACGTCAGTCGCTCTTGAGTAAAAGCTCAACAAGTTAGAAACACATGACCTTCCACTTCTGAATCCAAACTGACATTCAGCCAAAATATTCGTCTCTTCCAGATATTTTATCCATCTGTCTTTCAGGATTCTCTCACACGATTTTGCGACCATGCTGGTTAGAGACACTGGTCTATAATTCAGGGGTTCTTCCCTGTTTCCTCCCTTGTAAATTGGTACCACATGCCCTCTTCCATTCTTGTGGCACTGTGTGTGTGTGTGTGTGTGTGTGTGTGTATGTGTGTGTGTGTGTGTGTTGCCAAAATATCTCAAAAAGTTGTGGACAAATTTACATAAGACCGTCAGGAAATAACAAGTATGTGGATGTCCAGAAGGATATTACTTTTGGTGAGGATTTGATCAAAGATGAACGAATGCCAGCTGTCACATTTTTTAACATGGATTGGCTTTTTGTGAAACAAGGAGACTTTAATTCATAGAGTATTACAAATTTTTATTGCCCACCTTTAGCAAGGCGAAGAGATGTAGTTTTTGTTGGTGTATGTCTGTATGTTTGGGTATGTATCTGTTGCCAAAATATCTCATTTTCAAATTTGATTTGAAGGCAGTCTGTACCTTAGCCAACAAAAAATTTTGGTGGGCAGTTAACATTTGGCAACTGAATGCTTTTGTTTTTTTTATTTATCAGAGACTCTGAGCTACATTCATTTTAGATTTTGTTTCTTAAACAGTCATAAGTTAATTCACCAAGTCTTGCAATGCCCATACATTTTCATTTAACAATGCAGTATCATCAGCAAACAACAATACAGGCAGTTTCCAAACTATACCCTGTCTCACTAAGGACTACATGCTGTGTTTAATGTATTACAGACCAGTGGAGTTTCTAGAATGTGAAAGTCCTACTGATCACAGAGGCAACCAATCAGCTCGTGATGATGAAGGGCATGGCTGTGTGAAGGTAATGTAGTCATTGAATATTCTAGCTACTTTTTTTTTTTTTTTTTTTTTTTAAGAATGTGTCAATGTTTAGTGTTTACTAACAGTAGCAATATGTGTATTTTTAAATTCAATTTTCAGATATTTCATGACTGATTTCTTTACCCCTTCAGTTAGTGAGGTCTTTCCCAAGTTTAGTATCATCTGTTTGTAGTGAAAATTAAATATGGTCAGTAATAAATTGTCTGACTGAATGTATTAATCCAGTGGTTCCCAAACAGTGCAGTATGCCAGTCTATTGCAGTGCGAGAGGATGGGAGGTGTGGCGGGAAGATTAAATTTATATATGAGGAGAGTGGCGAGCACCCTCAGTCATTTCTGTTATAATTAATGTAGTGTCAAGTACAGGATGTTCGGAAGTAACGAAACCCTGTGGGGACATTGCATTTATTATAATAAATGTTGGAAATGTTCACCATTTTGCATTTCATACAAATGCACATGATGAATCATGTTTGTAAACACCCTCTGCAATGTTTCAGTCGATATCTTGTCCACACGGCGTTAAATGTTGGCCTGCAGCTGTTGATTTGTGTGGGGATGATCTGAATATGTAAGGCATTCGTGAGATATCCCTAAAGAAAGAAGTATGGGGGAGGTAAGTTGGGATTGTGCCAGCCACAAGTGTTTTGAAATCAGTCTTCCTGGAAGCACAGTTTCAAGGTAATTCATTGTTGCCCAGGCAGTATGAGCTGTTGCGTTGTCTTGTTGAAACCACGTCCTCTTGATGTCTTCCTTTGACAACATGGCCACAAATCGTTCCACACAAATCAACAGCTGCAGGCCAACATCCAGCACTGTGTGGATGAGATATTGACCGAAACATTGCAGAGGGTGTTTACAAACATGATTCGTCATGTACATTTGTGTGAAATGCAAAATGGTGGACATCTCCAACATTTTTTATAATAAATGCAATGTCCCCATGGGGTTATGTTATTTTCTGAACACCCAATATTAAGATTGGTGCAATGTAAAGGTGATTAAACTAAGGTGAGAATTAGTGATTTCTTTATTAAATGTAGTTTTGCAAAGATGTCATCTCACTTTGTGTTGTAAGTGTTAAATATTATAGTGTTATTTTTGCATGACAATATTCTCACGAATACAGACAAACTACTGTTACTCCATTAAAAAAGAAAAAAAAAAAAAAAAAAATCAGAGAAGCAGTGCAGCAAAACCTCGAAATGTTTCCACTGGTAAAAAGTTTTAAAGCTAACAGTGAATTGTATGGCCTTACTGTATACAGGAACATCATGCAATACTGGTAGAAAAGTTTGATCAGTACTTCCTATTGTTGTCTACTGAAAAATTTGACTTTTTAGAGATCCCATTGCAAATTCCAGCTATGCAGATCTGACATCAGATGAGGCAGAGGCAATGGTATGCATTTCACGTGATTGCACCCTGATGAATTCTTTTTGGATTTACAACCAGAAACAGTAGAGATATGCCGATACCGAGATGTTGGCCGATACCAATACCGATACCCACTTTTCAGCCGATACTGAGATGTTGGCTGATACCGATACCGATACCGATACCCACTTTTCAGCCGATACCGATACTCCGTTATTAACAAATGGCCGATACTTTGCCGATACCGATGCTGATACCGATACTTTTTTATTTTAATTTTATTTATTTGATTTGATTTTGATTTATTTGATGCCGGTAACATGAGTGTTGCTAATGCAGGAGCAATATAGTAATCGATATATAATATTAACCCTTAGCCGTCAGGGGGTTCCTGGCCATGGCACACACCTCCCTACGGGCGATTTCCGAGATTTTGGAAAAAATACCCTTACTTCAAACCCTCATATTTGACAGACTATACTAGCTAGAGATTCAAATAAAAGTTCGTAAGACTCATCAACTCTTCCTCTTTCCAATGATGGTATCCCGAGGTCTCTAGGTGGTCCCGTCAATGAGTAAGGATGAGCTGAAGATGAGTGGTTTTTCATGTTTTGGCGCGCCGCTTCAAGCGCACGCCACTGGCTGCGGCCTCAGCCCAGCTGGCTAGCGTTGGCAGCACTGCCTGGAGTGGTGATTGTAACACTGCCTGTGTGTCCTTGGGAGGAATGCAGAAGATTCTGCTCATTTTTTCCACTCCTCCTTACCGCCGTGAGAATGAGTCCTCACCCGGTTCATGTGGCTCACCCAAGGATTTACCGCCCACTCCATAATGCCTCTATGCCCTGTAGGTGTGTGGGAAAGGAAATATATCATCGTTTTTCTGTACTCACTTTTTCCGTAAGGAATATTTCTCCTTTACCTCGTTTTTCTGTTCTCACTTCTTCCGTAAATAATCGTATTTCTCCTTTACTGTGACACTTAAAACTGCACTGTACATCACCATTATGTGTAATTACACTTTGACAAGTAAATGTTGTTGCTCTTTCACGCATTATCGTAGAGTATGAGGTAATTATTTGTACTATAAATCATGCTGCTTTGTACTATTCAGGGCTATAGTGAAAATCATAGAAATATTTCACACAACTAACATCATTTGTGCGTCACATCACAGATACACTGATGCTCATATTTGGCACAATCTCCCTGAGTATTGAGTGAAATAATTTAGGTATAGCCAAGCAGGTATTTTTCTTTGTGGCCTGCTCACAAGTGGTTTTCTTTCAGGTAACACATAGGCAAAAGCAAAGTACAGTAATCACTCCAATATCCGGATCAATAGAGCCATCGGTAGGTTCGGATATTGGTTTTGTCCGGATATTGGGCCCCAGCTTATGGACTTGTACTTACGGACCCTAACACAGAGAAACACCTATACAACTCCCTCCGGACATGCATAGCACCTATTTAACACCCAAATCACACCAATAAGGCACATAAATGACTGAAATAAATGCAATAGACACATAAAATGTGGGTTTAGAAGTATGTTCATACATTAATAAACATTCTGGTACTTATGGACTCTAACCGAACCTAACCTAACCGAACCTAACCGAACTCTGAAAAACCCATTCCTACTGCACATGCATGAGGTAAGTTTAGTATGGAAAGAAGTACAGTATGACACTTTCTGGTAAGTATAGTATGGGAAAAAATACAATATGAAACATTCTGGTAAATATAGTATGGAAAATAGTACAACATGAAACATTTTGGCTACTTACAGCAAGTCCCTGGCCACCTCGATGAATAACCGCCTCCTCTCGGACTCTGACAGTAAGAACGATTTCCTGAAGCACTTGCACTACACTCTTCCTGAAGTCTTGCACTGAACTTAGTCACTAACACACAGAAGTCCGTTCTTTTCACAGTGTTCACTTTAGTCCAAATAATGTTCCATTAAATTTAAGTGTTGCACATTAACTTTTCCCAAGTTTTTTTAAGTTTCCAAAGCCAAAACAAAGAAGGTTAGTTACGTTAAATTTCTTTTCTACTTAGTCTTTTTCTCCCAACTTGAAAACCTTAACACAACACACCGTTTTTTTCACTGCACAACACTCAAAATTCCCGTGTGGTCTAGTGGAGAAGTTCTTGCTGTTTATTCACTGTCAGAGCCCGAGAGTATCACTGGCAGGCGTCCAAGGGGTGCATCGGTGGGTAGTGGTGATGGCGTACCGACTACAGAAGACTCTGAAGACAGCCGCAAACTCACGTCGAGCGGTGACTCCACTGTAGCTGATGTGCTGGGCTGTGGCTCGGAGCATGAGGGCCTGTCTTGGGGAGGCAACGGAGTGGAACCAGGGCTTGGCACAGCGGGGGTCACGGGCCTGAAAAAACTGTCAATCGTTGACTGACGCAAGGACCGACGATTCTGGCGATTGATGATGCGCTGCCGGAAAGCACGCACTTCCTCCACGAGTCCCAAGGGCCCCATCTCCCTGTCGCAGTCCGGGTGTTCCAGGTAGTCTAGGACGAACTCTAGTGCGCTCAGCTTGGGGATGGCTGGAGTAGTGTCCTGCTGGGCGGAGTCTGCATCATCATCGCCTTCGTCGTCGGAATCTTCAAGTTCGGGACTGACACCAGCAACCGAAGACGCGATCTCGATATCAGACAACGTCTGATACCCAGGATCGCCCTCGTCGTCGTCCAACCACTCACGAACATCGTCCACATCAACATCGTCGCCGTGCGTACGTAGCCGTGCATGGAAGTCATCCACGTCAAACCCTAGGAAATCGTACTCCACATCTGTTCCGAGAAGCAGGCGAGACCAACCATTTTCAAGAGTTTTCACAGGGACTTCCTTCCATGCACTAGCCCAGTTGTACAGCGCAGACTTGATGTTGTAGCGGCGAAGGTTTTCCAAAGTCCGCTTGCCTCGAGTGTCACGTCCTTCCCTGCGCTCGTCCTCGTCCTCGAGAACCACCATCACCTCGTCCAGGAACTTCCGACGGTACAGGCGCTTTGTTGCCACGATCACTCCTTGGTCCATTGGTTGAATGAGAGCAGTCGTATTAGGTGGCAGAAACATGCACCTAATACGGCCATTCTCAGCAACCAAGTCCTTGTCGCACGGGTGGGCAGGTGCATTGTCGAGGAGAAGGAGAGCCTTTACCTGGTCGCGAGGAATTCCCAGTGTCTTCGTCTGGTAATGTATGACCTCCTTGGCCTAAGTGATGGTGAAACCAGTCTTTGAAAATCACAGCTGTGAACCATGCTTTCAAAGAATGGTACCATACGACAGGAAGGACATCCATCACCCCACGAAGGCACCGAGGCTGCTTTGCACGGCCAACAATAACGGGCTTAAGCCGGTGCATGCCGTTAGCATTGGCACAACACAAAGCAGATATCCGTTCCTTAAGCTTGCGGCCAGGTACACGCTTCTCCGTCTCATCGGCGAGAGTGTTCGTTGGCACCGAGCGATAGAATAGGCCAGTTTCGTCAGCGTTATAGACTTGACCGAGAGTGAGGCCCTCCCTGTCGATCAAGCCTTTCACCTTGTGCCGAAACTCGTCCACTCCATCCTCGTTAGCGTCCAATGCTTCGCCATGTGCTTTACGGTTAGTAAGGCCATGTCGCAACTTGAACGCGAAGAGCCAACCCTCGGATGCCTTGAAGTCTAGGGCGTCGTGAAGCCTTGCAAACTTCTCAGCAGCAGCCTTCAGCTCCGTTCCACGTACCATCACACCAGCTGCACGTTGCTGTCGATACCAAATCAACGTGGAGCGGTCGATCTCTGCATACTTGGGAGTAAACATAACCTTCCTCTCCACGTTGCGTTTGCTTCTCGACGAGAAGTCAGCCGTGTACTGCATGAGCTTGTCTCGGGAACGCTTGATATCAAACAAAGTCGACCGGGCCAGGTTGAACTCGCGGTAGAATGCGAGAGGAAGACCAACCCGCATCAACCTTCTCCAATATCTCCCGTTTCTTCTCCAGAGTCAACACCACTCTCTTCCTTTTCTCAGGAGGCGGGGCCATCATCACACACACTAAGAGTAGGGCAGAGAGCAGCAGGAGGCCTTGCAGCAAGTACGGCACCACCACAAAAGCGAGCACGTGGGCAGCCATGACGAAGAGCGCAGGTCCAGTCGCGGTGAGAGACAGGCGGGAAGTGGGGAGGATGCAGCGGCGCTCTATCGGACGTCGGAGGAATGACGAACCAAAACAATGCTCTCACGCGGCGCGCGCGGCAAGTTCAAATTACGGACGGCAAAAAATCGGTTTTTTTTCCAATTTTTTTGGATTTTCGGACCATTTTGGGAATGTTTGATCCCAGGACGATAAGGTTCGGTTAGTGGGGATGTTCGGTTATTGGGCGTCCGGATATTAGAGTGATTACTGTATTTCCAATAATTTTCAAACCAATATCCAATACACAGTATCAATTTCTGTATTGCACTTGCTATAAATAACTTATTTGCACTTGTTGAACATATTATAAATGACTTACATCTTAGCACTCACTATACTTCACTCATACTATCACACTTTTCACTCATTTATGAAAATACACAAACTTGTGCATTACTGTATATTATTTACACTTCCCCACACACCTGCTCAGTACTCACGCTTGGAGTGATACTCTGAGAAGCATTTGGGGCATAGGGGAACCTTGCATTCTGCACATTGGTACGAGGTCTCTTTTCGTGCTGGGGGACGGCGTTTGGTTGTGTGGCAGACGTGGCACCGCCTGTATGCCGGATGACCTGCTGCTGTTCTCCCTATCTCCACAATCTTGTGCCAATGGAAATACTCACCACAGCTGAGCCTGTCAGCTGGAGCCGCTGTCCCCCACCTAGCACCTGTCACCTGAGCAGTTGAATATTGCTCAAGGAGTTCGCATGCAAGCTCTCTCTCAAACTCTCGTAAGGAGAGAGGTTTCCTTACAAGCTCCTTGAACAGTATGAAACTTTTCAGGACGGCGATATCAAGAAGATGTAAGAATGCCTTCTTGTACCACCTGCAGGACTTACGTAGGCAATCTACCTCACCAATTTGCATGTCCGATTTATCAACCAGCCGCATGTTGATATTGTTATCATTGATTGCATCTGGCTTTACCACGGGTTCCCTGGTCCTGTAGTCTGTTTTACCAGTATCCTCCAGCACACCGTTATGAACTGTAGACAACATGTTAACCCGTCTCTTATCATGCCAGAGAAGGGCTAACGTGTTCCCACATTTCTTTGTCAGAAGGGTTCCTTTCTCAGTAAGGATTAGTCTTATTTTCCATAATCTGTCGTTCGGTGCAGGCCCGTAATTTCAATAGAAATGTAGGAACCTCAGGATTGCCAGGTACCTATCACCGGCCATGTATTTTCCGAAGACCGGTGTGCCAACGAGTTCATCCACCGACCAATAGACTTGAAGCACATATTTTTTTACGTGTGCCATCAGCATGGTCAGGGCGAGCCACACAAACATCTCCCCCACCTCTACAGGTATCCATTCACGCATGTGCGTGCTCTCGCTAGCTGATACGTCCAGCCAACGCAGGCACATGGCCTGGTGAAAATTAATTTCATCCACCAGGTACTGCATAATTGCAGTCGTGAAAATTGCCTTGAATAGATTACTAATAGTCCAAGGCCTGGGGGGAAGTGCATCCTCCTGCACACCTGCATCCTCCTCATCAAATGCCGGCACAGACGGCCCAAAGCCGGCACCATCCTCCCACACAAATATATCTACTCTACCCACATGTGTTAGAGCAGGCCGTCTGGCAGTTGCACTGCGTTTTCCAAGCACTCGTGCATGACCACGTACACGGCCACGGGGAGGGGGGAGGGGAGGAGAGGGGGAGGGAGAGGGAGAGGTGGGGGAGGTGGGGGAGTAAGCGGGTGATGACTCACCTGACGCAGAACTTTCTTTTGAAGACGCTTGGTGCTGCCTATCACCACGTGGCTCCCGTCTAGGCAGTACAACTCCTGAAGGGCCTGGTTGAGGTGATTCTGCCCTTGAAGTGGTAGGCTGAGGTGTGGAGGAGCGGTGGAGGAAGATACGCCAGCGAGCAGGTGGTGAGAGTGTGGGGGAAATGGCTCTGCGGCGTTTTTTCCGCAGATGTCTGCCAGGTCCACGGCCACTTTCCCAATATCCTGAGTCATCTACCGCCTCCTCATCAGCAAAATCATTGCTGCCGTAGGCTCTTCCTTCCTCCTGTAGAAGTCGGAGAGCCCTCTCTGGCATCGGAGAGCGAGTAGGGGATGGAGGGCGAGAGAGCTCGCTCTCCACGTCGTAGCTTTGTTTGCCCTCTGACGACGTACTCTCACTCAGTGTTCGAGATGATACAGTTTTGTCTAGGGCACATCCTATGGCACTATCACTAAGCCCTTTCCCTAGCACAAAGGGCATGCCTTTAGCGGGGGTTGATGAGGTGATCGGCCCTTCACGCAGTGTTATGGAATCGGACGACGTCGAGGAAGATGACATGGTTCCTCTCGCTACCACTGCCAAGTACAGACTGATCAGCACAACCGCAGGGTACCTGTGGGTCCTTCCTACCCTGTAGGTATCACAGAAAACGGTCCCGCACTCAAACAGTGGTGGGAAGGTGAGTGCGGTATAGCAAGGCAACCGTCGGCCCTGCATGCCCTGAATCCTGTCGTGCATTCACGTCAACCGGTGGATGAGGGTTAATATATGATAATGTTACATCATACATGTAATTATAATGTAATATAATATAATATCATAACCATCTGTTTATCAGTGTCATGGAACATGAGTGTCTTGAATCACATAATAAACCAGAAAAGTATCGGAGTATCGGCCATATTTTTACCTTGCCGATACCGATACTACAAAAAAAATGGCTGATACTGCTGATACCGATACCAATACTATTGGCACATCCCTAAGAAACAGTATCCATCCATCTCTTTAAGAATATTATCCATTCTTCTATGGTTTTCCATGACATGTTGTTGTAAACAGAGATTTTTCAACTCTGACAATTATCAAAGGTTAGATAAGAGAAAGTCTTAATTGCGTTGATGAGGTGAGAGTTTGCCTGTCTTAAGTGAGATGTAATATAAATTAGATTATTGCACAAAAACAAGCTTACACTTCTCGTTGAATCTGTAAATTTTGTGAATGAATCATGTTTTTAGATAGCTGCATTGTTTTATACTTTCTGGATGTCTCATGATCATATTATAATGTAATTGTATTCTCTGTTTGGAGTAAAGTGCTGCAAGGATTAGTTAATTTATTTTTTTTAGGTATTTCTTATCAGCAAATAATTCTGCGTGGCACAAGTAAATTTTCATTCAGAAAGTGTGGCTCAGAGAAAAAAGTTTGGGACCCACTGCCTTAATCCATTCACTATGATGTCTGATTTTGACTGCCA
The DNA here is from genome assembly GCF_032717465.1 of Coenobita brevimanus. Taxonomy (NCBI): domain Eukaryota; kingdom Metazoa; phylum Arthropoda; class Malacostraca; order Decapoda; family Coenobitidae; genus Coenobita; species Coenobita brevimanus. The sequence continues at coordinate 14,816,973 of NC_137017.1, forward strand.
GAATTACAAAATTTTTATTTATATTAGGAAGGACTTCTTGCATTAAGGAGAAAAGGAATGGGCTTCCTTATTCCCTCCACTATATGAGGTCTGTGCTTTTCTGACCAAATTTATCAGGTGGTAACAAGAGTAAGATATAAAAAGCATCATCATACTGAAGGGATTGTTGTTTTTGTTGTACTAACTGTCTGATTGAGCAGACCCATCAACTGCAGGCAAGCAACTGCCCCTGCAGGACCATTGCATGCAGTGAACTGATGTTCCCATGTGGCTGACAGTGCCTTGCCACAGTAAGGCACAGGGGTTAATGTGGAGGTTTGGTTCCTGGTTAGATGCAGCATTTTTTACTCCACCCAGCTAACAGGCACCATAACAGGCTCCACGTCACCTGATTACTTGGTTATATGGTTACCACCCAGCATTGTAAACGATTTCATGAGTTACAAGAAACCATTTGGCTGGTGACTCATTGCAGACCCACCTTAAATGGAGAGAAGACTAGTAAATATTGACAGGATGGAGGGGAGAAATAGGAAGAGAGAAGGACAGACACAAAATAAGATAGGCACGAAGGAAGAAGTAGGTAGCACTATATCAAGTGCGTGGATGATGTGTGCCCCCATGCGCCACCTACTGAAGGGGTAAAAATACCTCCATACCCACTTCAAACAACTTGTCTCATAAGCTGTGCCCCCTTCCTGAAGTCTTGGCATCAAGGCTATGACCTTCCACTCTCTTTGCCGTGGATGAGGTGGAGGAGGGGTGTAAGTTGCCTAGTGATAGGTACAGCAGTGCACATACTGTATTTAACATGGCTGTTACATGTCCCTTTCCTGTATTGTACCACATTTGGTGTTATAATACTTAAGTAAGTGTGGTAGGTGGTGGTGACCATCATCCACTCTCTTGATATAGTGGTACCTGGTTCTTTTTTCACCTTTATTATCTTTTTTCTGTGTCTGCCCTCAGCTCTTCCTACTTCTCCCATCTTTCCTGTTACTTTTTGTCACTCTTTCTTTTATTTTGGTGGATTTACACTGAGCGACAAGCGAGTTGGTTTCCTGTAAGCCAAGAAACCTTATACAGCATTGAATGATAACCATATAACCAACCTATACGTGTTTCCTACGTGTCAACAAGTGGGTTGGTGGAGGGTTAGTGCCCCTCCCAGTAAATAACTATGGTAACTCAAAAGGCAAACAGGCACCCCTTACGGGATCATGGTATCTGACCATAGATGGATAGATAAACAGTACATTAACATGGTGTGATCTAATCAAAATGTATTTGCCAAATCTAGGTAGAATGTTAAAAGTTAGGTTAGGTAAAATTAGAAGTAGAGATGTACGCTCAGACTAAAATACCATAATGTAATTGAAAGTCTTGGGCACATTTAGTGCTTAAGGCTTTGGCGGTTATGGAAGGAGGGGATTTATATCCATTGTGTGTGCACAACATTACCCTTTTTGAAGGGTAAGAAGCCATATCATCTCCTGCCCTCAAACTCCACAGATATTCAAGGCACTTAAATGTGAAGGCAGATAATCACTGAAGTTATGAAATGGAAAAATGTAGTTAAACAGTAAGGCTAAGCAAAAACATAAAGAAATAACTACTTCATTCATATTGCCAGAACATGTATGGCTGTAAGTCTAAAGATGTACAAAGGTTCTTTTCTTTGTATTAGTCTCATTATGTACTGCGACTTCACGTCACAAATTTGATTTCCATATGTTGCAGTGATGTGAACCGCATAAGAAAAAGTACCTCCTAATTTTGGCATGTGGACTTGATTTGAGGCACACAAATTTTGTCTGAAATTGCATTTTGATGCAAATAGCATCACAGAGGCACAGAACCCAGGAAAATAAATTTAGAATGAAACTACAAAGTGCTCAGAGAGCACAGACCTCCAACAGTGCCATTGCCACTAAAAGGGATCCGGATCCAGATCTGTGGATATAGGATCCGGATCTGCCCCCAAATTTAACCAATTCTTTCTTGGTCCATGGCCCACCTTTCCACAAAATTTCATTGAAATTCATTGAGAACTTTGTGTGGGATACTCTGAATCCAGATCCGCCTCAAAATTTAATTGTTTATTCCTTGGCCCATGGCCCACCTTTCTACAAAATTTCTTTAAAATCCATTCATAACTTTTTGAGTAATCTTGCTAACAGACAGACAGACAAACAAACAAACCCACATGGGGCGAACCATAACTAACCTCCTTGGCAGAGGTAAAAAGTTGCTCAACCACTAGTCAGGCCTCCCCCAGCCAGAAGAGCACTGTGTGTCAAACAGCCCACCCAGAAACTTGTGACCATGCATGAAAAGGTTAGCATTGAACTCTCACATTAGGGCACACAGTAAGCCCTGTCTGGAATGAGCTTGTTTGTAATGAATTTCGCCTCTGGGGCAGCCAAACAATCTCCTCATATAGTGAAGAGTGTTTAGTATGTACAGTGGATATGACCGTCTGGCAAGCCAGTGACATCAGTCTAGCACTGCTTGGCATCCTGTAGCTAGACATTCTGCTACTGCTCTGCCATTTATCTAGTTAACCCTTGGAGTGCACAGTTACCTGCCTTAAGACCTTCCCCAGTGAGAGAGAGTAACTGAAATATTCATCATCATCATCCAGACCTCCTTTCCCACCCTAGGGCTGGGTGAGGAGTAGCAATGGATAATATAACCAAAATATTCAACTTTCATTTATTCAAGCTTGTATCATTCCAGTGATCAGTATACATGCAGGGCATATGACGGTGAAGAACGACCATTTTATTCTCTTCATTTGGGTTTAGCAGTGTACATTAAATTGCTTGTATGGTGTCATCAGATGTTGTCAGATGACAATCACATGTTACTCTGCCACCCTCCATGGCATCACAAGTAAAACTGGGACAGTGCTAGGTGGTGGTGGGACAAACTGAAGACTGTTATTGTGAGATTCTAGTGTGTGTTTTTCTTGGCCGTGAAGGGGGAATTCCAAGTGCAATCATATGGGGACACAACCTGCACCATGTGTACATTATGGAGTTGCAGCCCTGTATATAACTTAGAGAAAATTAGAAATGCAGTACACCAACATTTAGGGTACCATAATATATCTAGAACCATGGTAGGTAAGTAATGAACCTGGATTCTTAAATTAATGAACTACTGTATTAAATATCAAACTGATTAAACTTTTCGATTTCACAGCTGCTGTTGTGCTCAATCTGTATGTTATATAGAGGGTTTACTTTACTGTTGCTTTTCTGCCTTCACATCATAGCACCTCATTTGCCCTTTTTGTCATGCTCTTCAGCTGTACATGACGAGCTGCATCCCTTTTCAGGTTGGCAGTGGATGGAAAGATTTTTATCTCACAGACATTATGGAACTCTGTTGTGTGTGAATTGTTAGCTCTTTCAGATAGAACTGAGGATTTTTAAGGTCTGAATGATATGTAAAAAGATGTGTGGTCCAGTTCCTTGGGGTTTCTATTTATCATTATTTTTTTTGCAGTTTGGAGGGCAGAGATTTGAAGAAGTAGAAATTACAAAGGTGTGGTGTACAGTCCTGGATGATATCGAATGCTGTGGAGAGAGAAAATTTCTTCGCGATGGCTTCCCTTGTATCAAGTAATTTTTCCCAAGTAGCTATATCGCTGATTGTCATATTTGGACCAACATATTAACCCCATATATGTTAATGATGTGTGCAATACAAAGATGAGAGCACTGAAACAAAGTACTGCTCAGTCAGATCTATGCATACATGGTTTGAGGGAATGGATTTTGCAATAATGCACTCTGTAGACTTATACATAGCCAGGTCTTGTTATACAGTTGTTTGGTATGCAATTAATCGCTATAACAGTGAAATAAAAAGCTTGGCCCATTTCCGGGATAACAGTGGTGAAATGATATTGAATTCGCAAGAATGATGCCTCCCAGTTGGCTGATTGAGCCAAGATGGCCACCCAGTGTTTACAGTTGCTGTTATTGTCTTTCATTCTGTTTTGTGCATGAAAGGCCATTGAAAGACCATTGCTATCACCAGTTACCAGTGCAAGTGCTTAACAAATACTGTAGTGCAGTGTGCAGTTTTATGTTGGGGGGAGGGTAGTCAAATGGTGGGTGACAGAGCGACTTGGAGGCGTTTTGTCTGCGGCCACCTTTTGCGGGATTAGGGCGTCGGGCTATAGATAGATAGATAACTTTTTGTGGGTGAAATACTGAAACTTGTGACTTGGACCTCATGTCTACCATGGGTACACAGCCTCCCAGTCAGCTGATAATGGTGCCTCCCATTCAGCTGAGTGAGCCAAGATGGCCACTCATTGTTTATTTTGATGTGATCATCTGCCTTTCTTTTCTTTTTGTGCATGAAAGCCCATTGAAACACCATTGCTGTTGCCAAGTAACATTACACATACAGTACATTTATAAGTGCATAACAAATTGTGGATTGTGCAATTTTAAGTGATATGATAGCTTTCTGTGTGTGAAATACATACAGCCCAAGTTCATAAGGCTTTTTGTTAGATCTTATGTTTCGTGGTCAAGGGCACCCTCTGCATCCCCACTGAACCCATGTTACAGCAACCTCATTATACGACAAATTTGTTTGGTCAAGGGCACCCTCCACATCCCCACTGAACCCATGTTATAGCAACCTCATTATACAACAAATTTGTTACATGATGAGTTTTCACGTGACATAACCCTTTCGTATAGTGATTCATGACTGTACTAGCGATGTACTGATACCAAAATTTTGACTGATATCAATACTGATACCACAAAATTGGACCGATACCAATACCGATACCGAAACTTGTTGTGCTGCAGTATTGTAAATAAAAATACGAATGAAATTAAACAACTGTACGTATTAATAAGAAAAAATTATAAAAGCTGTGAAACTGTAACTCATGTAAGCAGAAGACTGTGTGTGGATTGTGAGGGAGGGTGGTGCCTGCTGTCTGAGGGCCGTGGCAGGGCCCTGAGCTGCTGATGTGAGGCTACCAACCTGTCTCGTACGTGTCCATGGTGGCAGATGTGGCTCATTACCAAAGAATTACCATATTACAATGCACCAAGTACTCAAAATAATTTGATACTAAATACCGGTAATTGGATATTACCAGTAATTTATTTTTCATCCCTATAAAACATCCAAATTCTGTTTAACAAAATAACTTCCAGTGAGTGATATGTTACGCACTAAATTCCTCTTAACCCTCTCGCGCACGATAAGTTTGGGTAAGTTTTCTGGCGCACAATTTTATCCGCCTGGCTGCCTGTGCGTGGCAAATAACACATATTCTCTCCTTATTTTTGCCACCCAAATATCAATATGCTGCCATGAAACCTATCTCATCTTATTTGCCGATGTTTGTTCTACCTGATAACTCCACAAAAAAACAGAAAAACACGAATAAAACGACATAGGCAGCCATGAATAAACATTTCGCTACGTCACTTTCACTTCCCAACATCACCATTCGAATGCTTTCCATCATATAGGAAAATGTTATTAGAAGTTTTGATAGAGAATTTCATCAGCTTTCTAAAAAGACAAGTCCGGTTGTGATACGATTTGTAGTTTTTGAGAAAATAACCAAAAACTGAAAGCCATTTTTGAAAAAAATTCAAGGAGCTCTCATTCTGAACTTTTCTCGCACACCTTATGTTTTTATTGCATAACATTATGCAGAATTTCATGAGCCTTCTAATGAGCACCAGTTGGTTTCGATACGCCTCATACTTTTTGGGTATATCACCAAAAATGACTGGGAACTCACGTCCATGCGTCACTTTCGTGATGCGCACACAGCATACGCTATATTCCCGCCTATGTAACAACGAATTATCATAGATATTACATTGTTATGTCTTGTACTTACATAGAATTTACTGCTCTTTATCATGATTCTTACAGGAAATCGATACGTCCAATAGTTTTTGAGTAATTGGCCGACCAAATGAGATTATTCCTCGGAGCGCTTTCAACATTTACCTCAAGCGAGGAAAAAAACATAGTCTGTTCCCCTTCCTTTTCCTACAAAAAAATGCTCCCAAAGGCTTATATTCTGGTAATGAACATACGTAGAATTTACTGCTCTTTATCTTGGTTCTTACAGGACATCGATACATCCAATAGTTTTCTAGTAATTGGCTGACCAAGTGAGATTACTCCTCAGAGCGCTTTCGACTTTTACCTCAAGCAAGGAAAAAAAAACATAGTTTGTTCCCCCGTCTTTTCCCACAAAAAAATGCTCCCAAAGGCTTATCCGGTAGGCTCGCACAGTGCGCGAGAGATTGAGCGGTCCATAACCTCGCGCAGTGTGAATTCGCTCACTTAGAATACATAATCTTATGGGAAAAATTACAAATGGGCGGTATCCCCTAATACCTGGACATTTTTTGGCCCATTTTTGAGACACAATAAAGGTCAAAATTTTCAGACCTTGTACTACAGGTATAGCTACAGTAACAAAAATATGGGCAGTCACCTTAACAACAGTAGACAATGGGCCTGATGGACTTAAACAACAGGGATTCTGAGGTGCGGCAATGCACTTGCAGTACCCCAGCCGCCACCCTGGCTGCACCAAGCTTGTTTAACGGTTGCCAATGTTGTATTATTCCAGGCTTTGATGCAGAAATGTACAGCCTGTTGAAGGTTACATTTCTTCCAGAATGCAGCAACAGTCATTATGGTGGGGGTTGCAGGTATGCCAGGTGAAGCAGATGAGTCAGGTGGGGCAGTGGAGGAGGAGGGGATGGCGGCGGGCAAGTCAGGGGAGGTGGTGAGGGGATGATCCTCCCTCTCCTCCTCGCTACAGCTCACATTTTTGGCAATTTCCTTCATCTCATCTTGCTTGTTTGTTTCATTCCTCATCTTGTTATGGACATATTGGCAGTATAACAACTTGGTATTCGCGAAATAAACGTCATTATTATAGAAACTGAGTATCCATTCAAACTTACTGTTATTGCCGAAAACTTTATTGTCGAAGTTGTTATTGGCGAGATCTTATTGTAGACTCCTCTTGAGCATCTTCCCCACGAGCCTCTAGGTCACTATTGGTGCGTTGTGTGGGGGTGTGGGTCGCATACTGATGGAAAATGGCATTTTTAAGCCACTCCTTGCCTCTACCTCGTGTTTTGTGAGGTAAACTCGCGCATTCAAGGTTTTTGGTTTGTGATTCGCGCACTGTGATGTCACGCACTGTGCGAGCCTACTGTATCCTGGTAATGAACTACGTAGAACTTACTGCTCTTTATCATGGTTCTTACAGGAAATCGATACTTCCAATAGTTTTCGAGTAATTGGCCGACCAAGTGAGATTATTCCTCGGAGTGCTTTCGACTTTTACCTCAAGCGAGGAAAAAAAAACAGTCTGCTCCCCTGCCTTTTCCTACAAAAAAATGCTCCCGAAGGCTTATATTCTGGTAATGAACATACGTGAAATTTACTGCTCATTATCATGGTTCTTACAGGAAATCAATACGTCCAATAGTTTTGGAATAATTGGACGACAAACAGAATACTCCTCCTCACCCACATGCGAAATAAAAAACATTCTTTCCCTGCCTCACCCTTGTTACGTTTTATTATTTTCTTTTTTTACTCAAAATATACACATAAAATATCATAAGGTTTTTGATAGTGCTCTCAGAAACTCAACATGACCACTAGTCTTTTTGCTAGGTACTGATACTGAAGCTGAACTTTCTTCCATCTCATATGTGTGTATGTAAAAAACATTACTTATTTGTGTAAAAAATATTGAACTATAGAAATAGGTCAATATACAAATCAACAAATTACAGATAACTCACTTCCTCCAGAGGTGTTGAGATGCTGGCAGGAGATTGAAGGGTTGTTGAAAGATGAGAAGTTATGTAGTGTGTGTGTGTGTGTGTGTGTGTGTGTGTGTGTGTGTGTGTGTGTGTGTGTGTGGCTGTGGCTGTGGTTGTGGCGTATTTTCTCCTTGCCGTGCAATACATTTCCCTAGAACAAATGCAATGCACACAATAGATTTCTCCACGAACATTCACTTCACAACATACATGTATATATATATATATATATATATATATATATATATGCCAGAGCAACAGCCCAAAAGTCCTTAGCATATAACTCTTACTTAAAATAAAAAATATCTGAATCACTCTCTCAATTTAAAATTGCTAGAAATCATACAAAAGCTGTATTAAATCTATCTAAATCAAACTTTCTTCAAAAGCAAGGATCAGAACTACTTAACAATCCTAATGACAGTAGAATATTCTGGTCAACTCTTAATTCTTTCAATAATAGCTTTAACAAATCATCTTCCATTCCCCCACTAAAATCCTCAGATGGCAACATTACAAATGACCCACATGGGAAAGCAGATATCTTTGCTAGTACCTTTGCCAGAAACTCTACCAAAGACGATACCAACCGGAATGTCCCAGTACTAGAACTTGACTCTTCCGAAATTGCCTCACTTAAAATACAGACAAGATACGTAAAATCCATCCTAGACAATTTACCTACCAACAAAGCTCCATGCCCAGATGGAATTCCGCTAATTGTTTTGAAAAAGTGTTCTCCTGAACTTGCCTCTGTTCTAGCTAAATTATTCAGACTATGCATACCTACTTCTTTATCCCCAAATTCATGGAAAGAAGCCAATATCCACCCAGTTCCGAAGAAAGGAAGTTCGTCTGACCCCCCCCCCCCCCTGATTACAGACCAATAGCTGTCACATCTTCTCTTGGTAAGGTATTTGAAACATTAGTTAATAAGCCCATTGTTAAGCATCTTGAATCCAACAACTTAATTAATGATAGACAATATGGTTTTCGCCATGAAAGATCCACCATTGACATACTCAATCTCCTAACTCATACCATCCATCAATCAATTGATCTACGGTACATGGAGAAATTCATGCAGTAGCTCTTGATATTTCTAAAGCTTTCAACAGAGTATGGCACCGTTCCCTGCTGTCCAAATTCCCTTGCTATGGACTAACGTCTTTTGTTCCTTTGATTTCTTCATATCTTAGTGACAGGAAAATGAGAGTAAAAGTAGATGATGTATATTCCAATTTCCACTCAATTAACGCCGGCGTGCCGCAGGGATCAGTTCTGGCGCCAACCCTATTTCTGGTTCATATTAATGATTTCTTATCTGTCACCCACAATCCCATTCACTCATATGCAGATGACTCAACAGGACATAGTTCATTCACACTCAGACACCCATATACAAAGTCTAATATCTCTACCTCTCAACTCAGTACAGCCATCTCCATAAATCAAGATCTATCTACAATCAGTGAATGGGGACAAAACAACCTTGTCTCTTTTAATGCTAGTAAAACTAAATATATACAGTTTACTAGTAGACAGATATTGCCAAATTCGTACATTACCTTCAGTGCTACTAATATTCCCATCTCCAAAAGTATTGAAATTCTTGGCATCTCACTTAACAATGCCCTCAGCTGGACCTCTCATGTCAGATCACTTGCTAAATCTGCCACAAAGAAACTTGGATTATTGTACAGAGTCCGTAACTTCTTCGCTGATGAGCAGTTAGCTATAATTTATAAGAGTCATGTGCGCTCTCAGCTTGAATATTGCTCACCCTTGTGGAATGGTTGTGGAGAGATTGCATTAAAACAACTAGACAAAATTCAGAACAAGGCTGTTAGAATCATTAACAACCCTGCCATTACAAATAAACTACCTCCCATGCAAGTAAGAAGGAATGTTGCCTCCCTTGCATTATTTTACAGATGTTTTTTTGGCAAATGCTCAGACGAAGTTGCGTCCATGGTGCCACCTCTCCATGCCTTCCCTCGTGCTACACGGGCATCTGGTAGCGCTCGTGACTGGAATGTCACTCAGCCATATTGCAGAACTTCTGCCTATCAGAATTCTTTCATTCTCTCTGGAACTCGCTTCCCCAGAGTTGTTTCCCACCAAATTTCAACCCACAGCTGTTCAAGTCTAACTGTTGCAGATATTTTATGAACAGAGGACACCAGTAATCTGGTGAATGAATTTTTTTTTTTTATTCATTTGTTTTTCCTTCCTCCGTTCTGTTATTTAAAAAAATATATATATATATATATATATATATATATATATATATATATATATATATATATATCACTGTCATCTTAAATGTCAGGACCAACTGCCTAGCCCCGGGCTCCTATGCTTCTCATGGGGCAACGTAGGATTGGATGATGGATGGATGGATGATATATATATATATATATATATATATATATATATATATGGTTGTGGCATATTTCTTGTCTCTGTTACTTGCGCTATGTTTTCGCTAAGTCTGTCAATGCATGCAATATTTCTCGGTGAACACTTGCTACACTATTTTATACGTATGTTTCACACTAAACCATACACAATATTGCACTGTCTGAGATTGGTACAATATCTTTTCACTGAAGGCTATGATTGTGTGGCGTATTTGTTGTCTCTGATACATGTGCTGGGTTTGAGCTAAGTCAGTCAGAGCATGTAATATTTCTCGGGGAACACTCATTGCACTGTTTTTTATGTATGTTTCACACTAAACCATACGCAATATAAAACACTATCACATGATTCCATCCCAACCTCCTCTCTTATTCCCTTCCCGATTGTATGGCATACGTGACTGCCTGTTTCCTTAGCGACTGTTGCATATCTCTATGGCGTACATAATGCCTGCTATGGTAGGTCAGTTGTTTCACCAATCCAGGCACTATATGTTTCAGAAATATAAGTATTGGCTTCATTATAGAAAGGTAAGCTACTCATCATTTATGGGCAGGGTGAAGGAGAGTGGAAACCCTGGTATAACAAACCAGACTCCTGCCTGTAGGCCTAACGGCTCATAACGAGCCCCAGTGCTTTACAAACAATATATCTGTCTTCCATAGACACAATCATTTCACACTATAGTAAAAAACACTGTACAATCACAATATTTCAATAATGGCTTCTGCCTCGGGTGGGAGGGGGGAAAATGGCAGGTAAAGGACAACCGACAACCATGCAACCCTCCAGCCCAGCTGCTCATGAGATACTGAGGTTTTTCTGCTATGCACTGTCTCATCAGAGCAGTCACAGTGTTGCCAGTCCTTTACCTCAGGAGATAGACATGCCCACTAGAACGCACCAAAATTTCACACAAATCGCCGGAAAACTTATTTTTTAGCGAATATTTTTGTGCTTAGGACCGCGATTCGCATGACAGCTTTTTTCCTACCAAACTGCATGTCATGCAATTCGCGTGACTGTGCCTGAGAGGGTTAAGTATCGGTAGCATCAGCAGAAAATCAGCCGATACCAATACGTTAAAAATGGGCTGATACCACCAATACCGATACCAATACTGATACATTGGTAAGTATCTATACTGTACCAGTTTTCCATCACATAGAAAATACTCACTGTACTTAGCTCTATACATTCAGTTATTGTGGAGAGTTATTGAATCTACCATTTTCCTGTGTACGGTCACGACCCGGTATGTGATGGGGTTGCATCAAGTGAAAACCTGTCACATACTGATTTATCGATTTATTGTAAATTGATGTAAGTTTAACGTGGGTTCAGTGGGTACACATTGATGGTCAAGGGTCACGTAGCCAAAAATCTGAAAAAAACATTTCTGCCTCCCACCTGAAGCATGTCCTGGGCTGGTCTGAGTCGTCACCAAGGGTCTCCTTCGATGCTGGGGGAGAGCAGCATGGTGTTTTCCAAGTTACAAGTTTCAGTATCTCACACACATATTATCTCTCCACTTAATGTTGCATTCTGCACAACACCAGCACCAACATTTACAGGGGAAAGAAACCTTAAACCCTCACGAATGTAGAAATTTGCAAATAGCACGTTTGCTCTTCATATCTTATTTTCTTAGTCATATTTGTTGTCATCACATCTTAAACAGAAACTGCTGAGCATGAGCAATGTGGCCTATCTCCCTTTATTAGATGACCTTGCACATAATGTCCAGCCTTAAATGTCATTTCTAAATCTTTACCAGATAACTGCAACATAGAGTGCTGTTCTTAGGTGCACTGCAACACACAGCTGCAGTGTCGGGTTCCAATGTCAGGTTGAAAATGTAGTATTCCCCACTATTTGGCAGTGGAGGGGGGGGGGGGTTGTTGATGAATGACTTGAAATATGCCATTTACAAGGCTTTTTCAGCTGCCCACAGTCTACCTCATGCCTGCCTCATTACTCACTGTTTGGTATGATTGAAAGTCAAGGTCTAGTTCACCAAATGTTAAAAATTCAATATGTCTATTCCAAGTTGAATACTGGGCTGATTATGTACTGGATAATATTTATGTACAAAAAATCTTTCATTTTCTCACAAAATTTATATGTGAAAATTCCTGGTATCTGCATTTATGCCTAATTCCCACCTTCATAGTAAAGAAAATATCAAAGCTCTTTACAACCAAACTTCAGTAAATATTGACCTGAAAACTTGCACATCATCTTCAGTATTATACCCTTAAAACTAGCCTTTGGGAAAAATAATATGCAGTGTACATGCAGTTTTTTTAGTGGTCCTACTGAACTTCAAAACATCAAAACACTGCAGCAGTTAACTATGGTGTACCTGTATATCAACCTGAAAATATACTTTGTCACATCCTCTGAGTATCAATCGGAAACACAAGAAAAATATGATTTTTTTTTTTTTCCATATGGGGTGCGCTTCGGATTTCAGTTTACTGCAGTTTATGGATATAAAAGTTACCAAGTATTACCCAAATCACGTACCAATGACAGCTTTGGCCGTCATCGGTTTCTGAGGCTCAGATGTTCGGATGATGGCTTTGGCCGTCATCTGAAGAAATATATTCATTTTCATTTTTCTGCCTTGGAAAGAGGAAATTATAGAGGTATAAAGCTTTGACGCCTGATGGTTTAGTGGGTTATTACGGCGCTCCAATTGGATTGAGCTGGTGTAGGTTTATATCCAAGGGGTGGTTGGAGTTTATTGCTCAAGTAATGTCACTCAGAGATGGGTGAGGCTGGTCACTCTTATCTTAAAAGCCAGGACCAACTTGCCTAGCTTGGGCTCGTATGGTCCTCATGGGGCAATGTAAGGTTGGATGATGGATGGATGGATAAAGCTTTTGGAACAGATAATGAAGGTATGGAGAAAGGTCTAGAAGGTATGAATAGAGAGTGAATATTAATGAGATGCAGTTTGGGTTTATGCCAAGGAAACGGACCTTTGATGCTATATTCATTGTGCGACAGCTTCAGGAAAAATATATAGGAAGGAAAAGGGAACTGCACTTTGTTTTTGTTGATTTGGAGAAGGGCTTTGACATATTCCCTGGAGAGTTGGTGAGGTGGGCAATGAAAAAACTTGGGATCAATGAGTGGCTGGTTAGTGTGTTTAGGGCCATGTATATGGGTGCTTGCACCCAGGTAAGGGTGAATGGAGAATTGAGTGATTAGTTTTCTGTGATTGTTGGTGTGCATCAGGGGTAAGTCTTGAGCCCCTTATTGGTTACAATGGTACTTGAACCTCTCACATTACTTCAAAAATGGACTCCCATAGGAGATGCTGCATACTGATGATTTGGTGTTGATTGCAGAGAATGAAAGGGAGGCAGAGGAAAGATTTAGGAAGTGGAGGGATGGTATGGGGGACAAGGGCTTAAGAATAAATGCTGTTAAAGTGATAGTATCTAGGGCTGGTGGTGGTACTGTCAAAGAAGAGGGAGAGTGGCCATATGCGATTAGCCACCAGGGCATGGGAATTAATTCCATCTTATGCAGTGTTTGTGATAAGTGGATGCATAAGAGATGTAGTGGTATTAGAGGCAGAGTGTGAGATAATGCTGATTTCATGTGTGTGGTGTGTCAGGGAAAGCATGTGGAGATTGCAGGTGTGAAAGTATTGATCTTGCTGGTGAGTTTCTTGAGTGTGTGGGAGGGGTTTGCTATTTGGGAGACATGTTATGTGCTGGAGGTGGGGCAGGAGCTAGCTCTGTGACTAGAGTGAGGAGTGGTTGGAAGAAGGTTAGGGAGCTGTTTCCTCTCCTGAGATTGAGAGGGCTTTCCTTATGTACCAAGGGATCTTTGTATGCAGCATGTGTTAGGAGTGTAGTGCTGTGTGGTACTGAGAATTGGGCAGTAAAGGAAGAGGATATTCGCAGACTCAAACATACAGAAATGGAAGTGATTAGGTGGATGTGCAGTGCGACCCTGATTGCGAGGCCTGGGGGAGCTAGGTTATTGATGGAAGAGTTGAGAGGTAAGAAGGGACTGGAATGTATTGGTGATTTAATGAGGAGAGGTAGACTGAGATGGTTTGGGCATGTGGAGAGGATGGGGGATGATAATTGGGTGCAGAAAGTGAGAAGTATCAACATTAGGGGTAGGGTTGTGAGAGGTAGACTGAAAAAGACTTGGGATGAGGTCATTGAATATTACCTCAGGGATAAGGGACTGAACAGGGAAGCTGCCAGAGACTGAGCAGAATGGAGAAATGCCATTAGGTGACTAAGGCCGATGCATGTAAACATGTTGGAGCCCTCAAAAACAAAATGAAACCAAACAGTTATTGCTCAGAATACAGTAAATCATACTGTACATCATTGCAAAGGAAATTTATTCAGCTATGTTCTGGAGCAAAAAAATATTGTTCTGTCTTGAATGTTTTTTGGGTGGGGGGGGGCAGAATTTTTTTTTTAAAGTAAAATGTAGAATTTTTGCATGTCGGCTAAATTCTACTAGCGTTTTGTTTTTGTTTTTTTCATTTTATTTTGGATATATCGCTTTTTTTAACATAGTACGATAAGGTACAATTATCAGGCTTCAAAGTGAGACCAAATTGAGCTCTCTATGATGAACAGTAACATTGCCACAAGACTATCTATCTATAGCCCGACGCCCTAATCCCGCGAAGGATGGCCGCAGACAAAACGCCTCCAAGTCGCTCTGTCACCCACCATTTGGCTACCCTCCCCCCAACTCACTCCCCCCTCCCTCATATACCTCTCAACTCCATCCCTCCACCTCAGCCTCGGTCTTCCCCTCCCTCTCCCTCCCTCTACCTTATCTACATACACCCTCTTAGTCAGTCTTTCAATCTCCATTCTCTCCACATACCACAAGTGATAGTGGAGCTGGAGCTCCCGTTTCATCAGCCCTCGAGACTAGGTCCCGACCATCCCCCTTTGCTGAACTTTTTCAGTGTCTCAGTAACACAGAGAGTAGGGCAGCATGCTCTCCAGTTCAAGTTTCTCTAATTATCAACACCAAACTACATGCACAGTACACACTTCACTTCCTTTCCCAAAATTACACAATCATGGCAGCACTACACGTGGCCTCTGAGTCCCCGGGGGGGGGACCATAAATGCCCCCACCTTCTGCCCCTCTCCCAGTGACGACTCGAGCTGCCTGATGACTCGAGCTGCCTGACGACTCGAGCTGCCTGGAACCACTGTCTGACTCTCTTCTTCTTCATTTCTGCAACATTCGCGGCCTTTCCTCTAACTTTCGCTCTGTTGAGCACCACCTCTTGTCCTCTAAACCTCACTTTCTTTTTCTAACTGAGACTCAGCTGTCTGAGGCAACTGACAGCAAACCCTTTTCTGTATCCTCCTACTTTCTCTGTACTCATTTCAAAGCCAAAAGTGAATGTTGTGTATATGTATGCAACGACCTATCTTGTTCTCGTGTTCCTGAACTCTATCTATCTATCTATTGCCAGACGCCTCAATCCCGTTTGGGGTGGCCACAAACAAATTGCCTCCACGTCACCCTGTCCCCCGCCATTTCACTGCCCTGCTTCCAACTCACACCCCCCTTTCTCATATACCTCTCCATCTCATCCTTGGCCTCCCCCTCCCTCTTCCCCCCTCCACCTCACTCACATACACTCTCTTTGTCAGTCTTTCACCCTCCATCCTCTCCACATGGCCAAACCACCTCAGTGTGTTCCTCATAACGCTTCCTATCACATCCACATCCACACCACAATGCTCCTTTATATCCTCATTCGTCAGCCTGTCTCTCCATGTGACTCCACGGGCTCCTCTTAAATAACTCATTTCCACTGCTGTCACTCTTGACTTGTGTCCTTCCAACAACATCCAAGCTTCACTTCCATACGTTAGAGTTGGTATCACAATACTGTCATGTAGTAACTTTTTCACATCCATGCTCACTTCCCTGTTTCTTATCACTGCTTTCAAAGAACCAGCAACCCTTCTTCCCTGCTGTACCCTTTCAAGCACTTCACCCTCCAAACCTCCTTCCTTACTAATCACACTACCCAAGTACTTAAATGTACTCACATTTTCCAATTCCTCATCATCCAACCTCGCTGTACATTCACTGACTTCACTTCTCTCAAAGACCATCACTTTACTCTTCCCTACATTCACCTTTAGATTCCGTTTCTTACACACACTCCCAAACTCATCCACCAGGCCTTGCAGCTCTCCTTCATTTTCACTCAACAACACAGTATCATCTGCAAACAACAGTACAGGGAGTTTCCAAACACTATGCTCTCTCACCAGGGCCACTCCAACATCCACTACCCTAACTTGTACCTCTTTTATTACCCCATCCATGTACAGATTGAACAACCATGGAGACATGACACATCCCTGTTTCAACCCAACCTCCAGAGAGAAAAATTCACTTAGTTCACCATCCACACACACTGCAGCCTTAGCACCATCATACTTACTCTTCACAGCATTCAACAACTTCCCATCTACTCCATATATTTTTAATACTTTCCACAATCCTTGTCTATCCACCCTGTCATATGCTTTCTCCAAATCCATGAAAGCCGCATACAACTTCTTTCCCTTCTCTAGAAACTTTTCCACTAAAGATCTAAGAATGAATATCTGATCTACACAACCTCTTCCCTTCCTAAAGCGTCCCTGTTCTTCTCCAACTAATTCCTCTGTTCTTTCTCTAACTCTGTCAATAAGTATCCTACCATACACTTTTCCTATTATACTAAGAAGACAAATGCACCTATGATTACCACACACTTCTTTTTCCCCTTTTCCTTTGTACAAGGGAATAATTATACCTGACTTCCAATCCTCCGGGACTCTACCTTCCTCCCAGGCCAATCTGCACATTTTCCACATCCATTCTACTACTATCTCTCCCCCATGCTTCAGCATTTCACCACACACTCCATCAATTCCTGGGGCTTTCCCCAATTTAACTTTCTTCATTGCTTCCACAACTTCTATCCTACTGATTTCTTCCTGTCTTCTCACCTCCCTCCTTCTCCCAGCCATTCCTCAGCCACTTATACTCGCATTACTTCCATCCTGTATGTTCATCAATTCCTTAAAGTGTTCTCTCCATCTGCTCACTTTTTCTCCCTTCTCCACTAGTAATCTACCATTTTAATCCTTCACTCCCCTGCTAACCTTACTTCCACCCTGTTTTACTCTCTTCACCTCTTTCCAGAACATCTTCTTACAGTCCCTCCACTTTACACTCAAATTCCTTCCAAATTCCTCGTCAACTCTCTTCTTACTCTCTCTTACTAATCTTTTCACCTCTCTCTTTCTTTCTACATATAACACTTTCTTCCCCCTCTCAACTTCTTCCATGCCCCTATTTCTCATCCATTCATTGTATGCTTTCTTCTTTTGTGCCACAGCCTGTCTCACCTCTTCAGGCCACCACACTGTTCCTTGCACCCCCCTCCATCTTCTCTTCCTCCCACACACCACATCACATGCTGCACATATTTCTTCTGTAAATATCTTGCACACACCTTCCACATCCCCCATCTCCTCCAATTCATATTTTCCCAATCATTCCTCCACTTCTCTCTTATACTCTGCCTTTTTCTCATCCTCTTGTAACCTTTCCACTCTCCTTGCAACTACTCCTTCCTCTCGTCTTTCCCTTCTTCTATTCCTCCATCTTACTTGGATCTTAATTCTGGCCACCACCAAGTAGTGGTCAGAAAGTCCACAACCCCCAACCTCTATAAGCTCTTGCATCCATTACACATCATCGCATCCTTTCATCCACACACACATAATCAATCATTGCCTTCCTTTCATTCAGTTCACCACCCACCCTTCTCATCACTCGCCATGTATACCTGTGGATCATTTTATGCCTGAAGAGGGTATTGGCTATCACCAACCCCCTCCCAGCACAAATGTCCACTAACGCATTCCCATTCTCATCTATCTCAGCAGGCACACCCCACTCACCAACTATTCCATCCACCTTCACATTCCCTACTTTACCTTTCATATCGCCAATCAAAAACACTCTCTCATTCCTTCCAAACTTTTCCATGCACACTTCCACTTTTGTCCAGAACTCTTCTCTCACTCTGCTAGCATGATCTTGCATTGGCGCATACACACACACAATCGCCCACATTTGTATTTCAACTTTCAACTTTACCCACACAATCCTTGACTCAACTGATCCATACTGTCTTATGCTCTTCTTCCATCTTTTACTCACAACTATACATACTCCTTCCTTTGCCCTCTCATTCTCACCTACTCCTGCACATATACCCCATCTGTATTCCCATTCTCTCACACTTTCTCCCCCTCCATTTTGTTTCAGTTATTCCACATACATCCACTTTCGCACCCTCAAGCACCTGGATAATCTCTCTCTCTTTCACCTCATCATTCGCTCCTCTTACATTCCATGTAGCCATTACTAAGTCCTTTGTCCGGTTCTGGGTCATCATCGTTTGTTAGTCCTTGTCCGAGGCTTCTTGTTTGTTTTTTTTTAGTTAGTTGTTTTTCGGGGAGGGGCACTAACCGTCCGCCAACCCTTTTAGTTGCCTTTTACAACAAGCAAGGATACTGGGGGAGTATTCTTGAAAAACCCCCCTATCCTCAGTGGGGAACTCGATTCTTCTAAATTCTCTACACTCTGGCTTCGGCATTCCTGTCATTCTCAGACTAAATATATCTGCACTGTTTACTTATCTACTAATTCTATTGACTATCAAAAATTCTTTGACTATCTTACTTCTGCGATGGAACACATTCTATCCATTTCTCCTTTCTCTGAAATCTCTATTCTAGGAGATTTCAATGTTCACCACCACCACCTTTGGCTCTCCCCCCCTTTCACTGATCCACCTGGTGAACTAGCCTACACCTTTTCTATCCTTAATGACCTAGAGCAGCTTGTACAGCACCCTACCCGTATCCCTGACCGCCTTGGAGAGAGCTCCAGTATACTTGACCTCTTCCTTACTACTAATCCTTCTGCTTACACTGTTAATCTTTTCTCTCCGTTGGGCTTCTCCGATCACAACCTTATCACCTTAACATGTCCTATTGCACCGGTACGGCCTTTGGACCCTCCAAAGAAATGTCATCTGTGGCACTTTGGAGCTGCGGATTGGGAGGCTCTCAGGCTGTACTTCTTTGATTTTCCCTGGAATGATTATTGCTTCCATGGCCGGGAGCCATCTGAGTGTGCCTTGCGCATTATGGAGGTTATTCGCTCTGGCATGGACGCATATTTTCCGTTCTCATATCCTCTGACTAATGCAAGAAAGCCTTGGTTTAGTCACGCGTGTTCTAATGCTGTCCGCAACAAGGAGAGGGCCTATAAAAGGCACCAGAGCCAACCCACCCCTGAATCATATCTTTTATACGTTTCTGCCCGGAATCGTGCAAAGTCTGTTCTTCATTGTGCTAAATGTAATTTCATCCATACTAAATGCTCTCAACTCTCCAACTCAAATTCTTCCTGCTCCTTCTGGCACCTTGCCAAAAACCTTTCTAACAACTTTACCTCATCATCCTTCCCTCCTCTTTTCTACTTTGATGGCTCTGTAGCTATTTCTTTTACTGATAAAACAGATCTCTTCGGTCAGACTTTCTCCTCCTATTCCACCTTAGACAATTCCTATGCTGTTCCTCACTCACTTCCCCCCTCTGACTTTCTCATGGCAGACATTCAAATTTTTTCAGCTGATGTATTTTCTGCCATTGCTGGCCTCAATACTAATAAGACATATGGGCCTGATGGAGTCTCTCCTGTTGTTCTCAAGAACGTGCGTCTGTGCTTACACCCTGCCTAGGCAAGCTCTTTTGCCTTTGTCTGTCAACTTGTACCTTTCCTTCTTGCTGGAAGTTTGCTTTCATTCAGCCAGTCCCAAGGAAGGGTGACCATTCCCAACCCTCTAACTATCGTCCAATTGCCTTAACATCCTGTATCTCAAAAGATTTCGAGTCAATTCTTAATAGATAAATGTTAAAGCATCTTTCCTGTCACAACCTTCTTTCTGATCGTCAGTATCGGTTCCATCAGGGATGCTCCACTGGCGATCTTCTCACCTACCTTTCAGACTCCTGGTCATCCTCCTTTCGGGACTTTGGCGAAAGCTTTGCCATTGCACTTGACATCTCTACGGCTTTCGATTGAGTCTGGCATAAATCTTTAATTTCCAAACTGCCCTCATACGGTTTCTATCCTTCTATATGCGCCTTCATCTCTAGCTTCCTTTCTGGTCGTTCTATAGCCGCTGTTGTAGACGGCCATCGTTCTTCTCCTCGATTTATCAACAGTGGTGTTCCTCAGGGCTCTGTCCTATCACCAACTCTCTTGCGTTTATTCATTAATGATGTTCTAAGCTGTACATCTAACCCTATCCACCCTTATGCTGATGACTCCATCCTTCACCTTTCCGTTTGGTTTCTGCATAGTCCATCTCAGCAGTTACTTCAACAAACTAGGGATGAGGCTATGGCACACCTAATGTCTGACTTGGCTCTTATCTCTGACTTGGGTAAAAATAATCTGGTTGTTTTTAATGCATCAAAGACTCAGTTTTTACACCTATCAACCCGACAAAATCTTCCACAGGTATACCCACTAATGTTTAATAACATTCAGCTTAATCCTGCATCATCTTTGAAGAGTGAAAGATGAGTTTTGGGCGAGAGTAGAAGCATGTATGGACAAGTTTGAGAGGAGCGAGAGAGTGCTGTTGATTGGAGACATGAATGGCAAAGTTGGGAATGTATGAGTGGATGGAGTGGTTGGTCAGTGGGGTGTGCCAGCTGAAGTAGATGGGAATGGTAGTGCTTTGGTGGACATCTGTGCTGGTAAGGGGTTGGCAATAGCCAACACCTACTTTCGTCATAAGATGATCCACCGGTATACATGGAGAGTAATGAGGAGGATGGATGGTGAACTTGTTGAACGAAAGGCAATGATAGACTACGTGTGTGTGGATGAGCGAATGAGAAGACAAGTGTTGGATGCAAGGGTGTGGAGAGGGTGGGGGAATGGAGTCTCGGACCATCACTTAGTGATGGCCAAGGTAGAGCTGCAAAGAAAGTGGTTGAGGAGGCGAAGGGGAAGACAGGAGGAAGCAGCTCCTGTGAGAAGAGTGGAGAAATTGCAAGATAGTGAGAAAAGGACAGAGTATAAGAGCATAGTGGAAGAAAGATTGGGAAGGTATGAGCTAGAGCAGATGGAAGGGGTGGAAGACGTATGTAAGATATTCAGGGAAGAGATAAGCGCAGCGTGTGAGGCGGTTTGTGGAGTGAGGAGGAGATGCAAGGGTGTGCAAGGGACAGCATGGTGGAATGATGAGGTGAAACGAGCTGTGGAACAAAAGAAGAAGGCATATGGTGAATGGTTGGTGAGTAGAGGTAGGGGAGAAGATGAAAGAGAGAAGAGAGAGGTATATGTGAGCAGGAGAAGGGAGGTTAAGAGACTGGTGAAGGAGAGTAAGAAGAAAGTGGATGAAGAGTTTGGGAGGAATCTGAGTGTGAAATGGAGGGAGAGTAAGAAATTGTTTTGGAAGGAGGTAAAGAAAGTAAGGCAGTGTGAAAGGGGAAATAGTAGGGGAGTGAAAGATAGGAATAATAGATTGTTGGTGGAGAAGAGAGAGAAATTGAGGAGATGGAAGGAGCACTCTGAGGATTTGTTGAATGTATAGAGTGAGAGCAGTGTGAGTATAAGTGGTTGGGGAATGGCTGGGAGAAGAAGAGATGAGAGGAGGGAGGAAGAGATCAGTAGGTCGGAAGTAGTGGAAGCGATGAAGAAGATTAAGCTGGGAAAGGCCCCAGGAATTGATGGAGTGTGTGGTGAAATGCTTAGGTATGGGGGTGAGATTGTTGTGGAGTGGATATGGAAGTTGTGTAGATTGGCTTGGGAAGAGGGAAGGGTTCCAGAGGACTGGAAATCAGGTATAATTGTTCCTCTGTACAAAGGAAAAGGGGAGAGAGAAGTATGTCGTAACCATAGGGGTATTTGCCTTCTTAGTGTGACTGGTAAAATATATGGTAGAATACTCATTGATAGGGTTAGGCATATAACAGAGGAGCTAGTTGGAGAAGAACAAGGGAGATTTAGGAAGGGAAAAGGGTGTGTAGATCAGATATTTGTTCTAAGATGTTTAGTGGAGAAGTATCTAGAGAAGGGAAGGAAAGTGTATGCTGCCTTCATGGACTTGGAGAAAGCTTATGACAGAATAGATAGGCAAGGTATGTGGAAGGTATTAAGAATATATGGAGTGGAGGGGAAATTGTTGAGTGCTGTGAAGAGTATGTACGAGGGAGCTTGGGCGACGGTGCAAGTGGATGGTGAGCTGAGTGAGTTCTTTGATCTCAATGTGGGACTGATACAGGGGTGTGTAATGTCTCCATGGCTGTTTAATATATATATGGATGGGGTTGTAAAGGAGGTACAAAGTAGGGCAGTGGATGTGGGGGTGGCCCTAATGAATGAGGGTGAGATTTGGAAGCTTTCTGTGTTGCTGTTTGCTGATGATACAGTATTGTTGAGTGAAGATGAATGGGAGTTGCAAGGTTTGGTGAATGAATTTGGGACAGTGTGTAGGAGGAGGAAGCTGAAAGTTAATGTAAACAAAAGTAAAGTTGTGGTGTTTGAGAGGAATGAAGTCACAGAGTGTGCAGTGAGGTTGGATGGTGAGGATATGGAGAATGTGAGTGCATTCAAGTACTTGGGTAGTGTGATGAGTAAGGATGGAACTTTAGGGGGTGAAGTACGTGAAAGGGTACAGCAGGGAAGAAAGGTTGTTGGTACACTGAAAGCAGTGATGAGAAATAGGGAGGTGAGTATGGAAGTTAAGAAGTCACTGAATGATGGTATTGTGATCCCTACCCTGACGTATGGAAGCGAGGCGTGGACATTGCAAGAGGGGAACAAGTCAAGAGTGAGAGCAGTGGAAATGAGTTACTTGAGAGGAGCATGTGGAGTGACGTGGAGGGACAGGTTGACGAATGAAGAAGTGAAGGAACGTTGTGGGGTAGATGTGGATGTGGTTGAAAAGATTAGGAGAAATACACTGAGGTGGTTTGGACATGTGGAGAGAATGGAGAATGAAAGACTTACTAAGAGAGTGTATGTAGGTGAGGTGGAGGGAGGGAGAGGGAGGGGTAGACCGAGGATGAGGTGGAGGGATGGAGTTTGGAGGTATATGAGGAAGGGGGGGGTTAGTTGGGGGGAGGGGAGTCAAATGGTGGGTGACAGAATGACTTGGAGGTGTTTTGTCTTCGGCCACCCTTTGCGGGATTAGGGCGTCGGGCTATAGATAGAGATAGATAGATAGATCTTTGAACATGCTTGGGGTTTCATTTACTTGGGACTCGAGGTGCCTGGAACCACTGTCTGACTCTCTTCTTCTTCATTTCTGCAACATTCGCGGCCTTTCATCTAACTTTCGCTCTGTTGAGCACCACCTCTCCTCCTCTAAACCTCACCTTCTTTTTCTAACGGAGACTCAGCTGTCTGAGGCAACTAACAGCAAACACTTTTCTGTATCCTCCTACTTTCTCTATACTCATTTCAAAGCCAAAGGTGGCTGTTGTGTATACATACGCAACGACTTATCTTGCTCTCATGTTCCTGAACTTGATTCTTCTGAATTCTCCACACTCTGGCTTCAGCTTTCCTGTCATTCTCTGACTAAATATATCTGTGCTGTTTACTTATCCCCTAATTCTACTGACTATCAAAAATTCTTCGACTATCTTACTTCTACGATGGAACACATTCTGTCCATTTCTCCTTTCTCTGAAATCTCCATTTTTGGAGATTTCAATGTTCACCACCACCTTTGGCTCTCCTCTCCTTTCACGGATCCACCTGGTGAACAAGCCTACATCTTTTCTATCCTTAATGACCTAGAGCAGCTTGTACAGCACCCTACCCGTATCCCTGACCACCTTGGAGAAAGCTCCAACATACTTGACCTCTTCCTCACAACTAATCCTTCTGCTTACTCTGTTAATCTTTTCTCTCCGTTGGGCTCCTCCGATCACAACCTTATTACCTTAACCTGTCCTATCACTCTGGTATGGCCTGTGGACCCTCCAGGGAAGTGTCGTCTGTGGCATTTTGGAGCCGCGGACTGGGAGGCCCTCAGGCAGCACTTCTTTGATTTTCCCTGGAATGATTATTGCTTCCATGGCCGTGAGCCATCTGAGTGTGCCTTGCGCATTACAGAGGTTATTCTCTCGGGCATGGAAGCATACATTCCTTTCTCATATCCTTTGACTAACGCAAGAAAGCCTTGGTTTAATCACGCTTTTTCTAATGCTTTCCGCAACAAGGAGAAGGCCTACAAAAGGTACCGGAACCAACCCACCCCTGAATCACATCGTCTTTATGTTTCTGCCCGGAATCGTGCTAAGTCTGTTCTTCGCTCTACTAAAAATAATGTCATCCATACTAAATGATCTCTACTCTCCAACTCGAATTCTTCCCGCTCATTCTGGCACCTTGCCAAAAATCTTTCTAACAACTTTACCTCATCATCCTTCCCTCCTCTTTTCTACTCTGATGGTTCTGTAGCTATTTCTTCTACTGATAAAGCAGATCTCTTCGCACAGACTTTCTCCTCAAATTCCACCTTAGATGATTCCGGTGCTGTTCCTCCATCACTTCCCCCCTCTGACTTCCTCATGGCTGACATTAAAATTTCTTTAGTTGATGTATTTTCTGCCATCACTGGCCTCAGTACTAACAAGGCATATGGGCCTGATGGGGTCCCTCCTGTAGTTCTCAAGAACTGTGCTTCTGTGCTTACACCCTGCCTAGGCAAACTCTTTTGCCTTTGTCTGTCAACTTGTACCTTTCCTTCTTGCTGGAAGTTTGCTCTCATGCAGCCAGTCCCAAAGAAGGGTGACCACTCCCAACCCTTCAGCTATCGTCCAATTGCTTTAACGTCCTGTATTTCAAAAGTTTTCGAGTCAGTTCTTAATAGAAAAATTTTAAGGCATCTTTCCTATCACAACCTTCTTTCCGATCGTCAGTATGGGTTCCATCAGGGATGCTCCACTGGCAATCTTCTCACCTACCTTTCAGACTCCTGGTCATCCTCCTTTCGGGACTTTGGCGAAAGCTTTGCCATTGCACTTGACATCTCTACGGCTTTCGATTGAGTCTGGCATAAATCTTTAATTTCCAAACTGCCCTCCTACGGTTTCTATCCTTCTATCTGTGCCTTCATCGCTAGTTTCCTTTCTGGTCGTTCTATAGCCGCTGTTGTAGACGGCCAGCGTTCTTCTCCTAGATATGTCAACAGTGGTGTTCCTCAGGGCTCTGTCCTATCACCAACTCTCTTCCTTTTATTCATCAATGATCTTCTAAGCTGTACATCTAACCCTATCCACTCATACGCTGATGACTCCACCCTTCACCTTTCCATTCGGTTCCCGCAACGCCCATCTCAACAGTTACTTCAACAAACAAGGGATGAGGCTATGGCACACCTAATGTCTGACTTGGCTGTTATCTCTGACTGGGGTAAAAATAATATGGTTGTCTTTAATGCATCTAAGACTCAGTTCTTACACCTATCAACCCAACAAAATCTTCCACAGGTATACCCACTAATGTTTAATAATATTCAGCTTAATCCTGCATCATCCTTGAACATGCTTGGGGTTTCATTTACTCGGGACTCATCTTGGAAAAATCATATTACATCTCTTGTAAAATCTGCTTCCAAGAGATTGGGTGTGCTAAGCCGACTCCGCTCTTTCTTTACCCCTGCACAATTGTTGACTCTATACAGGGGTTTTATCCACCCCTGTGTGGAGTACAACTCTCATGTGTGGGGAGGCTCCCCACATACAGCTCTTCTCAATAGGGTGGAGTCTAAGGCTTTTTGTCTCATTAACTCTTCTCCTTTTACTGACTCCCTTCAGCCTCTGTCTCTTCGCCGCTCTGTTGCATCTTTATCTCTTTTCTATCGCTACTTTAATGGTCACTGCTCCTCTGAACTGTCTGCTTGCATTCCTCCACCTCTATGACGGGCGCGTAGCACCCGTCTGGCAGCAAACTCTCATCCCTTTTCTGTCCAACTCTCTAATGCAAGAGTTAACCGTTACTCCCAGTCTTTCATTTATGCAACAGGTCAGCTCTGGAACTGTCTCCCTCTGTCTGTATTTCCTGCTGCCTATGATCTCCAGTCTTTCAAATGCAGTGTGTCCAGGCATCTCAAAATGATCGGATCTTGAATTTGGCTCTCTATTGTATTTTGTTTTTCTCTTGGAGGGAACTGTTACTGCGGGCTCATGGCCTTTGGTTCCTTCTTCCTCACATAAAAAGAAAAAAATATATTACATCTTTTGTAAAATCTGCTTCCAAGAGATTAGGTGTGCTAAGCCGTCTCCGTTCCTTCTTTACCCCTGCACAATTGTTGACTCTATACAGGGGTTTTATCCGCCCCTGTGTGGAGTACAACTCTCATGTGTGGGGAGGCTCCCCACATACAGCTCTTCTCAATAGGGTGGAGTCAAAGGCTTTTCATCTCATTAACTCTCCTCCTTTTACTGACTCCCTTCAACCTCTGTCTCTTCATTGCACTGTTGCATCTTTATCTCTTTTCTATCGCTACTTCAATGGTCACTGCTCCTCTGAACTGTCTGCATGCATTCCTCCACCTCTACGACGGGCGCATAGCACCCGTCTAGCAGCAAACTCCCATCTCTTTTCTGTCCAACTCTCTAATGCAAGAGTTAACCGTTACTCCCAGTCCTTCATTTATGCAACAGGTCAACTCTGGAACTGTCTTCCTCTGTCTGTATTTCCTGCTTCCTATGATCTCCAGTCTTTCAGGCACAGTGTGTCCAGACATCTCGAAATGATCGGATCTTGAATTTGGCTCTTTCTTGTATTTTGTTTTTCTCTTGGAAGGAACAATTATTGCGGTCTCCTGGCCTTTGGTTCCTTCTTCCTCGCATAAAAAAAAGAGAGTAAAACATCACTACGCTACTTCGCACAGCACTTCATCTAAAGTCACGCCCCACAGCACTTTTTTACAAGCACCCCTGATGGGAAAGGGTTAAGTATTGTTAATCACAGGCTTGAAATCATGGTACAGTATTATTGATTATTTAGGGGGGGAAAAAAAGAAAGGCATGTGAAATATTGTTCGTAACATCAGTTTAAACAAAATAGATGAGTTGTCGGTTCTGGGCAAACATGGCCAGTGCACTGTGCCATGTACTTAAAAACTTACGGTATATGTATCTTTTAATTTAATTTATCATTTGCACTGAACAAGATGTGATAACTTTAATTCTTTGCGGCTGGAGGGAAGGAGCCGCCATGTTGGCGATGACGTCAGCATTCACACTGCAGACGACGCTCCAATCCATCACACAATACTTTACCAGTAACAGAGATGATAGTTGTACCTACATGGCCCCCGTAGATCCAAACTACCCCCTTCAGGTATGTTGTGAAGGAATATTTTTCATGGTGTAAATGGGTGGTACCTGTTAGGTAAGTAAATTGTGGTGAAATTGACCAGAAGTAGTTTACAGCTACACCATTCCCGAGCAGTGCTCGTACCTCATGAGGTGGAAAGTGTTAAATGTATGCCGTACAGTATCAGTTGTATAATTTTATGATGGTATTATGCTCATATCATAATATCTGACCTCTTCACTATTAGTGTTCTGAAGAAAAAAAAGTTACAGTGACTCAACTACGGTACTTCAGGGGAGTGTGGCGAAATACTGAATCGACGGTCATTTACAGAATCAACACTGAATTGACACTTTTTAATTGGTAAGTGTTATAGATTTTATCACCATAGAGGTTCATACTCACCTAATTATTCGAAATCTGGTCAAATTTTTGTATTTAATTTTACCTTTTAAAAAATCCGGATTCACACCGAAAACGGGCTAAAATTAGCGGAAGTGTTTCTCCTTTAGCTGAACAGCTTGCCTTGGCAAACTTCTGCTTTGTATAAATATTAATTTAACATACAAATGCATTTATTTGCACTTTAAATCAGTATCTGTGCAAAACAGAAGTCTGTCAAGGCATGTTGGCGATCTATCTATCTATCTATCTATAGCCCGACGCCCTAATCCCGCAAAGGGTGGCCGCAGACAAAACGCCTCCAAGTCACTCTGTCACCCACCATTTGACTCCCCTCCCCCCAACTCACCCCCCCCTCCCTTATATACCTCTCAACTCCATCCCTCCACCTCATCCTCGGTCTACCCCTCCCTCTCCCTCCCTCCACCTCACCTACATACACTCTCTTAGTCAGTCTTTCATTCTCCATCCTCTCCACTTGTCCAAACCACCTCAGTGTATTTCTCCTAATCTTTTCAACCACATCCACATCTACCCCACAACGTTCCTTCACTTCTTCATTCGTCAACCTGTCCCTCCATGTCACTCCACATGCTCCTCTCATGTAACTCATTTCCACTGCTCTCACTCTTGACTTGTTCCCCTCTTGCAAGGTCCACGCCTCGCTTCCATACGTCAGGGTAGGGATCACAATACCATCATGCAGTGACTTCTTAACTTCCATACTCACCTCCCTATTTCTCATCACTGCTTTCAGTGTGCCAACAACCTTCCTTCCCTGCTGTACCCTTTCATGTACTTCATCCCCCAAAGTTCCATCCATACTCATCACACTACCCAAGTACTTGAATGCACTCACATTCTCCATATCCTCACCATCCAACCTCACTGCTCACTCTGTGACTTCATTCCTCTCAAACACCATAACTTTACTTTTGTTTACATTAACTTTCAGCTTCCTCCTCCTACACACTGTCCCAAATTCATTCACCAAACCTTGCAACTCCCATTCATCTTCACTCAACAGTACTGTATCATCAGCAAACAGCAACACCGGAAGCTTCCAAATCTCACCCTCATTCACTAGGGCCACCCCCACATCCACTGCCCTACCTTGTACCTCCTTTACGACCCCATCCATATATATATTAAACAGCCATGGAGACATTACACACCCCTGTTTCAGTCCCACATTGAGATCAAAGAACTCACTCAGCTCACCATCCACTCGCACTGTAGCCCTAGCTCCCTCGTACATACTCTTCACAGCACTCAACAATTTCCCCTCCACTCCATATATTCTTAATACCTTCCACATATCTTTCCTATCTATTCTGTCATAAGCTTTCTCCAAATCCATGAAGGCAGCGTACACTTTCCTTCCCTTCTCTAGATACTTCTCCACTAAACATCTTAGAACAAATATCTGATCTACACACCCTCTTCCCTTCCTAAATCCCCCTTGTTCTTCTCCAACTAGCTCCTCTGTCATATGCCTAACCCTATCAATGAGTATTCTACCATATATTTTACCAGTCACACTAAGAAGGCAAATACCCCTATGGTTACCACATACTTCTCTCTCCCCTTTTCCTTTGTACAGAGGAACAATTATACCTGATTTCCAGTCCTCTGGAACCCTTCCCTCTTCCCAAGCCAATCTACACAACTTCCATATCCACTCCACAACAATCTCACCCCCATACCTAAGCATTTCACCACACACTCCATCAATTCCTGGGGCCATTCCCAGCTTAATCTTCTTCATCGCTTCCACTACTTCCGACCTACTGATCTCTTCCTCCCTCCTCTCATCTCTTTTTCTCCCAGCCATTCCCCAACCACTTATACTCACACTGCTCTCACTCTCTGCATTCAACAAATCCTCAAAGTGCTCCTTCCATCTCCTCAATTTCTCTCTCTTCTCCACCAACAATCTATTATTCCTATCTTTCACTCCCCTACTATTTCCCCTTTCACACTGCCTTACTTTCTTTACCTCCTTCCAAAACAATTTCTTACTCTCCCTCCATTTCACACTCAGATTCCTCCCAAACTCTTCATCCACTTTCTTCTTACTCTCCTTCACCAGTCTCTTAACCTCCCTTCTCCTGCTCACATATACCTCTCTCTTCTCTCTCTCATCTTCTCCCCTACCTCTACTCGCCAACCATTCACCATATGCCGCCTTCTTTTGTTCCACAGCTCGTTTCACCTCATCATTCCACCATGCTGTCCCTTGCACACCCTTGCATCTCCTCCTCACTCCACAAACCGCCTCACACGCTGCGCTTATCTCTTCCCTGAATATCTTACATACGTCTTCCACCCCTTCCATCTGCTCTAGCTCATACCTTCCCAATCTTTCTTCCACTATGCTCTTATACTCTGTCCTCTTCTCACTATCTTGCAATTTCTCCACTCTTCTCACAGGAGCTGCTTCCTCCTGTCTTCCCCTTCGCCTCTAAAGTAGAAATACCTGCTAACCTTAGCACGTTTTCGCTCTGACTACTAATATTCTATTAATAATTAAATAAAGCATAGTTTTTTTTTACTGAATTTCAGATAATTAGGTGTATATGAACCTATATGGTGAAGAATATAATATTTTCACAACAGTAAAGACTGCATTCCAGCAATGGGAACTTCCGACGAGCAATCAGCCACCACTGTTTTCGTTTATTGTTATTGGCTAGTATACAGAGGAATAATTTCCCTACTGTGCTTTTGTCCGTGCACTTACACATTGGAACGAAACATTAACAATTATTCCTCTTGTCACTGGACATTCTTGGAGGTCAGAAATAAGCACAGTGTATCCTGGCTAAATGTTAACAAAGCAGACTATGCTGCCTCAGTGTGAGTAGTGACGTCACGACCAATCACAGGCCGTTTCAGTGTCACATGATTTTTCGGCTACGTTATCTATTATTTTTTCATGTTTCTGCACATTATTATTGGAAATAATGGTTGACATAGTTATTTTCTGTGTATCTTTTACCCATACAAATATCTAACTTCAAAAAAATTTTGAGCGGAAACTCGTCTGTTATGCAGTACACTTCATGTCAGAAAGAACCTGCATTTGTACAAAGGTAAAGGTTATAATTAGCCTTCAAGTTTGAAAAGTCAGCCAAACAGCACATATGAAGTAATATCCTTTTCATAATGAATATCACAGCAAAAATGTTTCATAAATGTACATTTTTCAGTACACAGTGTTTGTTCATACATTATGCCTGGGTTCCACAATTACCTTTTATGAAGGTCCAGTCACTTTGTCATCTGATGTGGCAGAGGTCTGGATGTAAAATCTTGTCTTTAATATTGATAGTGGAATAAAATACTTGCATTTATTTCAGTATGCAGAGTAATTAGTTCTTTAAACTATACCAAAACTGTGCAGAAAGTTAATACCCTGAGCAAAACTGAAATAAGCTTTGAAGTAGATATTCTCCTCTGTTGTTAAGGTGGTTAAGTAAGACATAAAAATCTGTTCTCTAGCTCTAACCTTTTCAGAGACAAAACGATTCTTCTGTTGCCAAAATCACAATTACCTTCCCTACTTAAGCAGAGTACTTCAGCACTACTAGCACCACTTTAGCACCATACCAACCACAAGTAACCAATCATAACGCTTTTCAATATCCTTCCATCAATTCACCAACTGAACAAGCCAGTGACAACAATCTGTTGGCACTAGTTCATGCAGTGCAGCTTGATAAATGCAGAATTCCTACAGCTAGGAATCCTGTTCTCAGGTTACCAATATTTAATGCTGGTGAGATCACATTAATATTATGCTGTTTAGTATTCTGAAACTTATGTTACTTTGATGCATGCACCTAGAGTTGCTGGAAAAATTAGTAGCTTCTGTGTTGATCAGTTGGGTCACTCGTTTGCATTGTAACCATCAAGTGAGCAGGTTGGTATTACTGCAGAAGTTAAACATAACTGGCAACCCGATGAAATTATATTTCTTTGAGCCGTACTGTGGACATAAATTATCCAGAAATGCTAAATATTGTGTTTATTTCAATTGAGGACTAACTGAACATTCAGTGACGGAAGTCGCTGGGGTCCGTACCAAAACTCGTCACGGTCCGGATTCGGACCGCGGTCTGCCATTTGAGAACCACTGCAGTATGCTGTACTGGATAAATGAATTTGCATATATTCTGTTGTACCATCACCTGAGAAGTGATGGAGTGTTTAACATGATTCTGACAGTAGCTTATAAGTTTTATTACTGGGAAATACATCAACATATGGCATCATGAAATGAGCTGAGTACCATCAGGCCAGACACATATGTACAATAAAAGACAAAAGCTGTGTGATGAAGTTTGGTGAAAATATCTGCTGAAAGGCTAAAGTTTTGGCAGGCTCTGTTTTGTGTCATACAGATGGTTGATATCACTGACATGAGGTGTCATTTGCTCCAGTTGCTGAGCTGATGGATGCAAGCATACATTTGGTAACTAAGTGAAACCAGTCTACATTTTATGTCTCTGTGACTGCTATTATTATTTGATATACTGTATATGAAACATCTCTCAGCAGTAGTAGTAGTAGTAGTAGTTGTTCCCTAGCCAGTCTGGTCGAACAGCCCCGAGTCCCTTAGGAAGGCCATGGTCGAGACCGGGCTTTCCCACAGAGCTGTCAAAGGGTGTATGTTGTGTTGTTGGCGTAGGTGATTGTGTGCAATGCAGTCTTCCATAATGTGCTTAATAGTATGGGGTTCTGTGTTGCATCCTGGACAGGCATCAGCGACGGAGTCATCCAGCCTCTTTTGGTAGCTTAAGGGGGCTGGATGGTGCCCACATCTCAGCCTGGCCAGGTGGACCCTGTCCTCACGAGGAAGATAGGATTCAGAAAGGTGGATGTCAGGAGGCCGTGCATGCAGCTGTGTGTTGTCTTTAAGTGACTGAATGGAGCAGCAAGTGATCTGAGTGTGGATATGCTTCTGGAAGCTGGTCTGAGGGGGGAGAGATGACAGTATTTGTGTATGGTATCGTGTGCTGGGTGTTGTTTTGATGTTCCTTGGTGTAGGTGGATGTGCTACCATGTACTGTAGTGGATGTTGTGGGTTTGTGGAGGCTGCAGCAAGAAACTGGGTGCCTCTCATGTCTAGGTGATCCTTGACTTTGAGGACTTTGGTTTCTTGATGTAGGTGGTCTGTGGGTGTAGTAGCTGTGCAGCCTGTGATTATTTTTAGGGCCTTGTCCTGTATGGTCTGTAGAGTGTTGTAGTGTGTTGTGGTGAGGTTAGAAACCCAGGCAGGGCTTGCATAATTCATCACTGAACGTATGTATTGTTTGTATACTTCTGTGGTGGTTTCTTTGTTGTGTCCGAATGTTGTATGGGCAAGTGACCTCAAGGCACTGAGTCTTGGTGTTGTTTTATTTTTAATGTTTGTGATGTGTTGTTTAAATGACATTGATGTATTGTATGTTACACCAAGGATTTTGTGTGTGTGCTTGTGTGTGTGGTAGGGGAGTGTTGTTTATGGTGAGGTGTGGGATGTGACTGTGTTCTGCTGTCCAGTTTGTGAGAAGAGTCACTGTAGATTTGGGTGGGGCTATTTTGAGCCTGTTTGTGGTGAACCATTCGTGTAGTGTGTTGAGGTAAGGTTGAATGATGTGTGCAGCTGTGTTTGCATTTTGGTGTGTACATGTAAGTGTTATATCATCTGCATAGGAAGCTATGTGTATCTGTGGTGTGTGGGTACGTCGTGCATGTACAGGTTAAAGAGTGTAGGGGACAAAACAGATCCTTGGGGGACGCCGTTTGTGAAGTTTCTGATGTTAGAAGACTG
Source organism: Coenobita brevimanus (assembly GCF_032717465.1). Lineage (NCBI taxonomy): Eukaryota > Metazoa > Arthropoda > Malacostraca > Decapoda > Coenobitidae > Coenobita > Coenobita brevimanus. The sequence continues at coordinate 14,850,930 of NC_137017.1, forward strand.
ACCGGCAAATGTTACATGTGCACATCTGCCTGCTAAGTAGTTTGCCAGCCATCTTTTTGTGTTACTGTGCATGTTTGTGTTGAGTATTTTGTTTGTGAGGTTGTGGCGGGGGATGGCATCAAAAGCTTTTGCTAATGTCTAGTGTGATTAGGATTGTTCTGTGTGGTGGCCTAGCTGAATTCATGCCATCGAAAACACTCTGTGTAAGGTCTGTAAGAAGGGTGTTTGTGGAGTGTAGTAGCTTAAAGCCATGTTGTGACTGGGCTAGGGGAATGTGAGGTGTGACTAGTTGTAATACCAGTCATTCAGTGACTTTAGAGGAGGTGCAGAGGAGTGTGATGGGGCGATGTGAGGATGGTAACATGGGGTCTTTGTTGGGTTTAGGGATAGTGATGTTATTGCCATGCTTCCAGATGTTGGGTATTATGTTGTGTGAGTAGCTGTAGTTTGATATGTTGGTGAGTGCTTGTATGCCTTGTGGTCCTAGGTGTTTAAGGTGAATGTTGTTTATGTTGTCTGGTCCACAGGCAGATGAGTGATTGAGGTTGTTAATGATGTGCTTCGTCTGGTTGTAAGTGAATGGTGCGTAGCGGGGTCTGTGGGGAACTGTCTCTTACGTCGGATGATGCGTCGGTCTTCGGGATGGGAGTTTAGATGGCTGACATGTGAAAAGTGATTGATGAGAGTGTTTGCTTGTTGTTTGTTTGAGGATATGGTGTCTGTTCTTGTGATGGCAGCATGTGATTGTGTGGTGTTGCTGTTGGAAAGTGTGATGCTGTTTAGCGTTTTGTAGAGTTTGCTGATGTTTGTTTTGTGGTCAAATGTTTGGAGGTAATTTTTCCAGTTTAGTGTTTGCTGTTCTGATGTTTTATTGTTTATCTGAGTGTTGAGTTCTTGTATTTGTTGTATTGTGTCTTGTGTATGGGGTGTTGGGGAGTGTCGCAGTGTGTCCCGTTGTCTGATGAGGGCTTGAATTTCTGGTGTGAAGTTGGGGTTGTGTCTCTTTCTGTTGCCTCTAGGGATGTGTCTTTTGTCTGCATTTTGTATAGTTGTATTGAAAGTGTGCACAGCGGTGTTGATGTTTGTGATGGGTGTACAGTTTAGTGTTTTGAGATGTTGTTCTGTTTCAGTTACAAAGGCCTCCCAGTTGGCTCTCTTATAATTAGTGTATGTGTGTTTGTGGCCAGCTGGGGTGATTCTGGTTTTGGTAGTGATGATGATTGGGAGGTGATCAGAACCTAGGGTTTTGACCACTCTCCATGATGTAGTGGGGGCGAGGTTTGGGGAGCAGAAGGTGATGTCTGGAGATGATGGGAGGAAGAGAGCTTGGTGTGGGATATGAGTATGTTGGTTTAGACTGTTTAGTATGAAAAGATGATCTGTCTGTGATTGTAGTACCAGCCCTCTGTCTGTGTCAGGGTTGTTGACATGCCAGTTCTCTGCAGTGTTGCTGTTCATTTTTGTTCCTGGACGTCAGTTCTTCATCGTTATTAATTTAATTTTTAAGTGGCCTTGTTAACAGTTATGAGCTATAATTGTCATTGTCTGTCATTGGTAGCAAACAAAACTGACTAAAGTATTCTACATGTGAGGATAGAATTCCTCTACCATGATGATCAAGTTTTTCACTAGAGTGGCAGACTGAATCCCACAGGCTGGAGTTCGAACATAATTATAACCCAAAAGACCAAGTCTATGCACAACTGTTTGTGTGCTCGATTCTAGATGCTACTCGTCTCATATGGCATAAGCACTTCTTGCAGGTGCTGCTTTCATCATTATGATTTTTTCTTGTCTTGTAGTGGTATGGTAACACAAGGGCTACTCCATTGAGTCTCCCACCTAAAATTGCCAAGTTCATCTTGCTATGGTTCTGCTTACACCAAATGTGCATACTGCCTGGCAGTGGTTTGGTCCCTTTAAATAAAATTAGATCAAGCCACCTTTAATCATCAGTAGTTTGGATGCATGCTGCTTTCCCTCTCCATACCAAGGGATGTAGTAGGTATGAACTGACACCCCTTAAATAACATATTCTTCCTTTCAGTAAAAGTCTCTAAGACTCAGATTTTGCCCTGCATACCTTTTTTCTAGGCCTGCACTTGGCAGCCAAGTATTCCCCTTTGTTACCACCCATTTTCCATTCCTAGAAAACCCTTCATTTCTCCTTAACTGCAGCCCCTTCACCCTCATTCCTTCACCATGTTACCTTGTTCACTGGGGGGTCCCTTGTCTATCCACACACTGAAGCAGTAACTCTTGGGAGATTGTTCTAGGAATCTGTGTACTGTTCATTAACACATCTGTCAGCAGCTCCCTACTCAATCACCACTCTACTCATCTTGCTATAGAAGGCATCCCTTACTGCTTGATTTTTTCAATTTCCATATTTTCCTCTTCACCATAGGTCCCCTCCTTCACAGTCACGTATCAGTAATCTGTATTGCTGCACGCACTCTTCAATCCCTATAACTTTAACTCACTCACTCACCAACCTCCTATCAGCCCTCCTGACAAGGAGATAGTCAGTCTGGCTACTGTTTTCCCCCAGACTCATATGCAATCAGGCCACTCTCTGAAATGCACTTTGCACACGGTCATGTTCATTGCCTCCCCAAATGTGAGTATCATTTCTCCTTCCACATTCCTGATACCATTTGTGCATTCTTTATGTACCCCTTCATATTCTTGAGCTGTTTCACCCACATGGCCATTTTTAGTCCCCTCCCAAAACTGCTATTGCATCATCCCCCCATACTTCTTACTACAGTAATCCCTCATTAATCTGGACATAATAGAGCCAAAGGCATGTCTGGGTAGTGGCAACATCCAGATAATGAACATTATTCTCCTGCCGTACACAGACCCTACCTATACCCATCTCCAGCCTATACCTAACCTATTTGTACAGTATCCATGCTTAATTTGGCAGTGTTTTCTTGTCATTCAGGCATATTTAGACATGAAAACACACATAGACATATCATGAGGAATGGTAAACACCAAGAAAACCATGCAGGAAAACCATTGAAGACCAAAAAACACCCGACCTATACACTACTGTATATACAGTACCCCTCCTTATTTTGGTAGTGTTTTCAAGTCATTCTGGCATATTTTGACATCAGAACATACATAGGATTATCCAAAGTAATTTTCAACACCAAGAAAACAATGCAAAAAAAAAAAAAAAAGGGAGAGGGGGGGAAGTTCTGCCTAAACACTACTGTATGTACAGTACCCCTCCTTCATTTGGCACTATTTTCCAGTCATTCTGGCAGATTTTGACTTCAAAACATACATAGGATTATCCAAAATAATTTTCAGAAAAAAAAAAAAAAAAAAAAAAAAAAAAAAAAAAAAAAAAAACACTACTGTATGTACAGTACCCCTCCTATTTTTGGCACTGCTTTCAGGTCATTCTGCCTTATTGTGACCTCAAAACACATAGGAATATCCTAAATAAATTGTAGCATCAAGGAAACTATGAAAGAAACCCAAAGTTACCTGCCTAAAATAATTTGGCTGGGGTACTTACCACCCTGTTCACTGCTGCCGGGCTTCGTAACCCGCCAACTCTAGCAGGTGTCGAGTTGTCCCTTGTGGTCTAGTGGCAGACAGTAGCTCCTAACAAAGGTCTAGAAACTCCTCCTCGTCATCCTCAACCCGCTGGAGCTGGGCGATGACTGGTGACGTGCGGTGTTGTCATGGTGGCCTACCCTCCTCAGGAGACTCCGAAGACAGCCTCAAAGTTACGTCCAACGGAGACTCAACGGCTGTCAACGTGCTCGGTTGCAAGTCCAAAGGTGAAGGCAGGAAACGAGCTGATGGCGGTGGTGGTGGTGAGAATGGGCTGACACTCATGGGGGTTGCAGGCTTGAAGAATGAGACAATTCTGGTCTGACGATAGGACTGATGATTCTGTCGGAGGATGACAGCATTCCGGACGTCCCACAGCTCCATCGCCAGGTGGAGCAGCATCAAGTCTCTGTCACACTGTGGGTGCTGGGCATACTCCAGCATCCCCTCCAGGTAACCACGGAGGACACTGAGACAAGGGATTGAAGGAGTTGCGTAGGGCTGTGAGTCAGGGTCCTCATCAGTCCCACTGTCCTTTCCGTGCCCGCAGAAGCAGCAGTGGCAATCTCCTCATCAGACTTGGTCTCATAACTAGGATTGCTGTCGTTGTCGTCCAGCCACTCCCGCACATCATCGACGTTCACCTGCTCTCCTGCTGTTCTAAGGCGACTGTGGAAATCGTCCATTTCAAACCCCTTGAAGTTGTGCATAACATCAGTTCCCTGCAGGAGACAAGACCAGCCACTTTCAAAGGTTTTGACGGAGACTTCCACGCATTCGCCCAGTTGAACACGACAGACTTCAGGTGATAATGCCGAAGATTCTGCAAGGTCTGCTCCCCATGTGTGTCCTCAACCGCGTCTTCGTCCTTCAGCAACATCGTTACCTCATTCAGGAACCTCTGTCGGCACAGTCTCTTTGCAGCCACGATATCACCTTGGTCCATTGGTTGAATCAGATCAGTCATATTAGGTGGCAGAAACATGCACCTAATCCGTCCATCAAAAGTAACCAAATCCGTCTCAGACAGATATGTGGGGACATTGTCCAGGAGCAGGAGTGCCTTCACCTGGTCCAAGGACCTCTGTTTGATAACAGATAACCTCCTTGACGAAATGTCTGTGGAACCAATCTCTGAAGATCTTAACGGTAAACGAGGCCTTCACAGAATGGTACCACACAACAGGCAGGCTATCCATCAACCTACAGAGACAACATGGTTATTTTGCCTGCCCAACAACAACGGGATTGAGATGGTGCATCCCATTAGCATAGGCACAGCACAAAACAGAGACACCTTGTTTGGACAACTTCCGACCAGGCATAGGCTTCTCCCTTTCCTCAGCCAGAGTGTTGGTGGGCAAGGAGCGGTAGAACAGACCAGTTTTGTCAGTGTAATAGACTTGACCGTGGGCAAGGCCTTCGTTCTTGATCAGGCACTGCACTTTCTGGTGAAACGGGTCTACTTCCTCCACTACTGTGTCCAAGGCCGTATCATGTAGCTTATGGCCAGTAAGTCCATGGTGAAGCTTTAAGGGAAAGAGCCATCCCCCGGATGCCTTGAAGTCCTACACATTATGCAGGCGTGCAAACTTCTCAGCAGCACCCATCACCCAAATCCCATGCACTAGCACCTCAGCACCACATTGCTGATGAAACCACATCAGTGTCGAGTGGTTGATAACTGCGTGCTGGGCCTGGGCCATAACCTTCCTGTCGCCGCAACTTGTGCTTTCAGCAAAGTCCTGTCCGTACCGTGTAAGCCTGTCACATAACTTCTTGATGTCAAAAAATGTTGAATGGGTTAGATCATATTCGCAAAAAATGCGTCCTGTGTTTCAGCCCACATCAACCTTGCCCAATATCTCACGTTTCTTCTCCAGACTCAGAACCTTCCTTTTCCGCTTCTCAGGTGATGGTGGGGCCATCACCACACACATGAGAAAACAGCAGAGCAGGGCCACAACCTGAAGAAGGTAGGGAACCACCACAAACGCAATCGCAATCACAGCCATCGTTGCAAGCGCTACCACTCACAAGGGGCAGAAAGGAGGGAACTGAGGTGCGGGCTTCTGTTCACCGGCAAGTAGCACAGCACTGCCATATCGCACCAAACGGTTGCTTTCAAGTAGAGAGGAAGCAACACGCAGCAAACTGACATCTGCATAAAAGGTTCACTTCTGTTTGCCCAGGCAAGGGTTAGTATGTGACAGTAACAGTGGATAACCAGTAGATCACTACCTCAGGTAGTGTATGACTAATGCTGCCTGCCAGGTGACTCTTATCATTCGGTATGCATGCGTGGTGGGGGGTTTCCACACTAATCCCAGAGGCCGGGGGATTCCCGCCATTTAGTGTAGAGGTGAACGGGTGGTTTTACAGTACATTTACTCATGGCTTGTGGTCTGTGTTACATGCACGGTGGCCACTGGTACCCCTCAACCAGGAACATCGCTTGCCTTCTCCGTTCAAAAATAACCATAGAATTTTCTCGAAGATATGCTTAGTATGTTTCACAGGCAAAATTACATAGGTTATCTTTACCTAACCTTACCAGACCTAACCTATCCCATTAGGGCTGCTTTGCTAAGGTGGCTGACTGTGGTATTGAAGCAAATACCCTTACTGAATGGAAGTGTATTGTACAGTACTGTACTGTACATACATACAGTACTTTACTGTGTATAATACAGTACTATCATATGCAATAGTACAGAAATTACTGTACTGATATTGTAATGATGCTGTGGGAAGGAATCTCTCTGTCTGTCTGTCTGTCTGTCTCTCTTTCTGTGTGGTGTGTGTGTGTGTGTGTCTTCTGGTGGCCGCGCAACTTTCGACCTTTGGTAGAGAGGTGGATGGGCGCTGTCACTGGACATGTTCTCGTGGCTTGTGGTCTGTGTTACATGTGCGATGGTCACGTGTACCTCTCAGCCAGGAACCACTCTTGCCTTGTCCTTTCAAAAATAACCATAGGATTTTCTTAAAGATATGTTCAATGTGTTTCCCAGGCGAAATTACATAGGTTATCTTTATCTAACCTTACCAAACCTAACCTATCCCAATAGGGCTGCTTGGCTAAGGTGGCTGAGTATGGTATTGAAGCAAATACCAATACTGAATGGAGTGTAATGTACAGTACCGTACATACTCACATACAGTACTGTACTGTGTACAGTACTATTATATGCATTGGTACAGAAATTACTGTACAGTACTGATATTTTAATCATATCATGGGAAGGGATCTCTGTGTGTGTGTGTGTGGGTCTCTCTCTCAGTGGCCGTGCGACTTTCGACCTTTGGCAAAGAGGTGGACGAGTGCTGTCACCGAACATGTACTCATGCCTTGTGGTCAGTGTTCGATGGTGGTGGCAGTTGGGCAAGACTTAGCCCAGTGGCCATGCAACTTTCGACTTTCGGTGGAGAGGCAAATGGGCACTGTCACTGAACATGTACTTGTGACTTGTGGTCTGCATTTCAATCTCAGTGGCAGTTAGGAAAGAGTTTGCCAGGTGGCCCGTGTTATACTGGAGATTGGGTGGGGATGCATATGGTTATTTAGACACTGCTTGCGGGTTACAGTCGTATTGCTAGGGTGCTGGAGATTCGTTGGAAGTGATTGGACAAGAGTGCAACTTAGACCATTCAGTACTGGGGCTGATGGATATTTTAGCTCTGGTTGTAAGTTACAGACTACTTCCCGCTCATGGCTCGAGCCCAGCAACCATGATACCGAATGTTTGGACATGTTGGCTGGCCGGCAGAAGTTCTCGGGCACTTTTATATCCAGATAATAGCAAGTAAATTTGGATAATGGTTTAATAGAGCCAAGGTCCAGCATCCGGATAGTGAACATGTCCGGATAATGAGCATTCGGCTAGTTGAGGGATCATTGTACACAATTCAAGTCGTCCCAGAATCTGTCGTATTTCAGTATCATCCAAGCCAGCCTGTGGAGCATACATCGATATCAATGAAATCATAAGCCTGCCGAGCAAGATTTTCACTGCTCTAATCCTTGATTCACCCTGATTATATATTCATGGTATAATCCACCCATTTTACTTTAATCAACACACCCACTCCACCATATCTATCTTCACTTCCCCGCCACAATTGCTTATACCCTCAGTCCCTCCCAGCAATCATTCTGGTTGATCCTCCCCTGTACCTAACTTCCTGTACACAACCAGCATCCACCCACCTCCTCCTCATAGCCTTAGGTACTTCCCCTGTTCCACCCTTCAGACTACCCATATTCCAAAATGCCACTCGGATCCCCTTGGGTTAATTTAGTTTCCTTAGGTTTACATTGCTTTTTTTCTCATTTTTTGTCGTGTGGGTTATAATAAAATAATTGGAGAGAGACCACACACCCCTCCCACCTTCACAGTCCCAAGTCCAGGCATGGGACCTGGGACCCATAGCCCACCAGGTGTGGCTGGTGAGCATGGCAGGGGCCTCAGGGCACCCTGCCAAGACAGCTACAGGGACACCCTCCAAACGTGCCTTGGCGCTGTAACCACCCCATTGTTATGCATCCACTGATAGGGCATCCTCTTGAAGCACTACTCCTGGGTTCGGGCCCCTCTCTATTTGGCGGAAGTGGCAGCCTGTGAACCACAGTGCCCAGTACCCTCTGGCACAGATCCAAACTCTATTCCATCCCAGTCCCAAGTACTGGACCGGTGGAACCCACGTCATGTCTCCTCTCAGGTCCGTCACTGGGTTGCAGGGGCAAAGTTTTGTGGCTGCATGCCCTTGCTGGTGTTAACGCCTGTGACATAGTGGGGTTTGTTGGGTAATTTGTAAAACATATGTAGAGTAGTGCATTAGATAGTTATAGAAGAGTGTTTGGGAGAGTATGCAGCCACTCTTCATGTTAATGTCACACTGAAAAGGTCAGCAATTGGGGATGGTCAGGATATTCTGATGGGTTGTGAACAGGAGCTCCAGCTCTCCCTATCACCAGTATTCCCATCCTCCTCAGAAGTACCACCCTGATCAGCTGGTGCTACAGCCTACATCCTATGATCCCTCAGTTATGATGTTTAACCCCTCATTGGCGGCCAGCGTAGAATGATACCTTACAGTTCCAGTGCCGGGGGAGTCAAATTAGTGCGATCTATAAAATACTGGAAACAGTTATGGGAAGGGAACGACAGTCGGTGGTATGTTTACACGACCGTCCCAGGCATTTAGGTGGTCAGTTCATCTTGCATGTTATCACCCATTGGCTTACATGTTATTGGCACATGTGTAGTAATTTTTATGAATTTTTCTGTGAATCATAGGATGGGTTCAGGAAGCTAAAAAACACATTGCCAGGTTGGGCAGATGATTCTCTTCACATCTGGGAGAAACAAAAATATCAATTTTTGAAATTTAATAAAAAATGGTCCCAGGTCAGCCTGTGGTGCACACACATGTAAAGTACTGTTTTACCTCATGGCCACTGGAGGGTTAATTGGTACTATGTCTAGTGCGTGATACTGAAAGTGCAGAACCTTTGTGATTTATCCTAATTGGCACGGGGTACCCCACTTGTAAACCCAAATTTTTCCATTTACAACAATTTAGACCCACAAAATATGTACATATTGTTATGGTAAGTATCAGGGGTAGGGGGGTTTCAAGAATACTCCCCCAGTATCCCTGCTTGTCATACGAGGCGACGAAAAGGGTTGGTGGTGGGTTAGTGCCCCACCCTGTAAAAACAACTAACTAAACAAGCGAATAAAGCGCCTCAGACCAGGACGGACCATACGTTGACGACTAAGGAATGGACAAAGGACATTCTGAGGGTGGTGACGTGGAATGTGAGAGGAGTGAATGATGAAGTGAAAGAGAGAGAGATTATTCAGGTGCTTGAGGATGCGAGAGTGGATATATGTGGATTGACTGAAACTAAATGGAAAGGTGAAAGGGTGAGAGAATGGGAATATGGTTTAGGTATATGTGTGGGAGTTAATGAGAATGAGAGGGCAAGAGAGGGAGTATGTCTGATGATAAGCAAGAAGTGGAAGGAGAATATAAGAGAGTATGGAACAGTGGGTGCAAGGATTGTGTGGGTGAGGATGAAAGTAGGTATACAAGCGTGGGCGATTGTATGTGGGTATGCTCCGACAGAGGACCGAGTGGCAAGAGTGAAAGATGAGTTTTGGGCGAGAGTAGAAGCATGTATGGACAAATTTGAGAGGAGCGAGAGAGTGCTTTTGATTGGAGACATGAATGGCAAAGTTGGGAATGTACGAGTGGATGGAGTGGTTAGTCAGTGGGGTGTGCCAGCTGAAGTAGATGGGAATGGTACTGCTTTGGTCGACATCTGTGCTGGTAAGGGGTTGGCAGTAGCCAACACCTACATTCGGCATCAGATGATCCACCGGTATACATGGAGAGTAATGAGGAGGATGAATGGTGAACTTGTTGAACGAAAGGCAATGATAGACTACGTGTGTGTGGATGAGCGAATGAGAAGACAAGTGTTGGATGCAAGAGTGTGGAGAGGGTGGGGGAATGGAGTCTCAAACAATCAATTTGTGATGGCCAAGGTAAAGCTGCAAAGAAAATGGTTGAAGAGACGAAGGAGAAGACAGGAGGAAACAGCTCCTGTGAGAAGAGTGGAGAATTTGCAAGATAGTGAGAAAATAGCAGAGTATAAGAGCATAGTGGAAGAAAGATTGGGAAGGTATGAGCTAGAGCAGATGGAAGGGGTGGAAGACATATGTAAGATATTCACGGAAGAGATAGACACAGCGTGTGAGGTGGTTTGTGGAGCGAGGAGGAGATGCAGGGGTGTGCAAGGGACAGCATTTTAGAATGATGAGGTGAAACGAGCTGTGGAACAAAAGAAGAAGGCATATGGTGAATGGTTAGCGAGTAGAGGTAGGGGAGAAGATGAGAGAGAGAAGAGAGAGGTATATGTGAGCAGGAGAAGGGAGGTGAAGAGATTGGTAAAGGAGAGTAAGAAGAAAGTGGATGATGAGTTTGGGAGGAATCTGAGTGTGAAATGGAGGGAGAGTAAGAAATTGTTTTGGAAGGAGGTAAAGAAAGTAAGGCAGCGTGAAAGGGGAAATAGTAGGGGAGTGAAAGATAGGAATAATAGATTGTTGGTGAGAAGAGAGAGAAATTGAGGAGATGGAAGGAGCACTTTGAGGATTTGTTGAATGTAGAGAGTGAGAGCAGTGCGAATATAAGTGGTTGGGGAATGGCTGGGAGAAGAAGAGATGAGAGGAGGGAGGAAGAGATCAGTAGGGCGGAAGTAGTGGAAGCAATGAAGAAGATCAAAATGGGAAAGGCCCCAGGAATTGATGGAGTGTGTGGTGAAATGCTCAGGTATGGAGGTTAGATTGTTGTGGAGTGGATATGGAAGTTGTGTAGATTGGCTTTGGTAGAGGGAAGGGTTCCAGAGGACTGGAAATCAGGTATAATTGTTCCTTTATACAAAGGAAAAGGGGAGAGAGAAGTATGTGGTAACCATTGGGGTATTTGCCTTCTTAGTGTGACTGGAAAAATATATATATATATATATATATATATATATATATATATATATATATTTTTAAATAACAGAACGGAGGAAGGAAAAACAAATGGAGAAAAAAAAAATAATCCATACACCAGATTACTGGTGTCCTCTGTTCATAAAATGTCTGTAACAGTTAGACTTGAACAGTTGTAGGTTGAAATTTGGAGGAAAACAACTCTGGGGAAGCGAGTTCCAGAGGGATGCAGTTCGGGGAATGAAAGAATTCTGATATGCAGAAGTTCTGCAATATGGTTGAGTGACATTCCAGTCATGAGCGCTACCAGATGCCCGTGTAGCACGAGGGAAGGCATGGAGAGGTGGCACCATGGACGCAACTTCGTCTGAGCATTTGCCAAAAAAATATCTGTAAAATAATGCAAGGGAGGCAGCATTCCTTCTTACTTGCAGGGGAGGTAGTTTATATGTAATGCCAGGGTTGTTAATGATTCTAACAGCTTTATTCTGAATTTTGTCTAGTTGTCTTAATGCAACCTCTCCACAACCATTCCACAAGGGTGAGCAATATTCAAGCTGAGAGCGCACATGACTCTTATAAATTATAGCTAACTGCTCATCAGCGAAGAAGTTACAGACTCTGTACAATAATCCAAGTTTCTTTGAGGTGGTTTTAGCAAGTGATCTGACATGAGAGGTCCAGCTGAGGGCACTGTTAAGTGAGACACCAAGAATTTCAATACTTTTGGAGATGGGAATATTAGTAGCACAGAAGGTAATGTACGAATCTGGCAATATCTGTCTATTAGTAAACTGTATATATTTAGTTTTACTAGCATTAAAAGAGACAAGGTTGTTTTGTCCCCATTCACTGATTGTAGATAGATCTTGATTTATGGAGATGGCTGTATTGAGTTGAGAGGTAGAGATAATAGACTTTGTAAATGGATGTCTGAGTGTGAATGAACTATGTAGTGTTGAGTCATCTGCATATGAGTGAATGGGATTGTGAGTAACAGATAAGAGATCATTAATATGAACCAGAAATGGGGTTGGCGCCAGAACTGATCCCTGTGGCACGCCGGCGTTAATTGAGTGGAAATTCGAATATACATCATCTACTTTTACTCTTATTTTCCTGTCATCGATAGGGTTAGGCATATGACAGAGGAGCTAGTTGGAGAAGAACAAGGGGGATTTAAGAAGGGAAAAGGGTGTGTAGATCAGATATTTGTTCTAAGATGTTTAGTGGAGAAGTATCTAGAGAAGGGAAAGAAAGTGTATGTTGCCTTCGTGGACTTGGAGAAAGCTTATGACAGAATAGATAGGCAAGGTATGTGGAAGATATTGAGAATATATGGAGTGGAGGGGAAATTTTTGAGTGCTGTGAAAAGTATGTACGAAGGAGCTAGGGCTACGGTACGAGTGCATGGTGAGCTGAGTGAGTTCTTTGATCTAAATGTGAGACTGAAACAGGGTTGTGTGATGTCTCCATGGCTGTTTAATATATACATGGATGGGGTTGTAAAGGAGTTGCAAGGTATGGCAGTGGATGTGGGGGTGGCTGTAATGAATGAGGGTGAGATTTGGAAGATTCTGGTGTTGCTGTTCGCTGATGATCCAGTATTGCTGAGTGAAGATGAATGGGAGTTGCAAGGTTTGGTGAATGAGTCTGGGACAGTGTGTAGGAAGAGGAATCTGAAAGTTAATGTAAACAAAAGTAAAGTTCTGGTGTTTGAGAGGAATGAAGTCACAGAATGCACAGTGAGGTTGGATGATGAGGATATGGAGATTGTGAGTGCATTCAAGTACTTGGGTAGTGTGATGAGTAAGGATGGAACTTTGGGGGGTGAAGTGCGTGAAAGGGTACAGCAGGGAAAGGGTACAGCAGGGAGGGAAGGTTGTTGGTTCACTGAAAGCAGTGATGAGAAATAGGGAGGTGAGTATGGAAGTTAAGAAGTCACTGCATGATAGTAGTGTGATCCCTACCTTGACGTATGGAAGCGAGGCATGGACCTTGCAAGAGGGGAACAAGTTAAGAGTGAGAGCAGTGGAAATGAGTTACTTGATAGGATCATGTGGAGTGACATGGAGGGACAGGTTGATGAATGAAGAAGTGAAGGAACGTTGTGGGGTGGATGTGGATGTGGTTGAGAAGATTAGGAGAATTACACTGAGGTGGTTTGGACATGTGGAGAGAATGGAGAATGAAAGACTGACTAAGAGGGTGTGTAGGTGAGGTGGATGGAGGGAGAGGGTTGGGTAGACCGAGGATGAGGCGGTGGGATGGAGTTGAAAGGTTTATGAGGGAGGGGGGGGGTGAGTTGAGGGGGGGTTGTGAAATAGTGGGTGACAGAGCGACATGGAGGCGTCTTGTCTGCGGCCACCCTTTGCGGGATTAGGGTGTCGGGCTATAGATAGATTGATAGAATAAAGAAGGGTGCAGCAAGGAAGAAACATGTATTATATAGAGACCTGAGACGGGTTTGAGGTTAGGAGGCGGAGAGTTAGTTTTGTCCACCTCCTGGGATTAACTCCTTGGGTGGGGTCTCATCTTTGAATCCCTCAAAGCCATCAGAAACCACAGATTTTGCACTATCATTGTCATCAGAAACCAGCTCAAGTGCACAGCAAAGAAGTTTTACAGCCCAAAAATGCGTGATAATGGCATGTTTGCAGATTTTCTTTTAGCAATGATAACAAAAACGACCAAGTGCGCGATAACGAGATCACTGTCGTGCATATTCTCAGTACAACTTAGTCACCACACAGTTTCACTGACTATCACACCCACTGCACCACTGATGACCATACTCAGACATCCTTTTAGTACTGTGTAGTGTGCGCATACCTCTACTGTATATGCACATTCTCTTCACATCCTCTGCATGACTCCAGGTAAAGATAGGAAAGCACCCACCACGTGAGATGGGTGACGCACAGTACAGTGATGCAATTGGCGCAGCCACTAGGTGCAGGTGGCATGTGTCTGCACGGGATCATTGTTCTCGGCCTAAAAAATCTTATACGGTTGGTGAATTCTGTGTTCAATAAACCTGAAGCTGGGTATAATTTATCCTTCATTGTTCTATCGATTTATTGCATACCAAACTGTCATATAATGAGTTGTGACTGTATTCAACATATCTGTATGGTAAGGACTACGAACAGTATATCATGTAAGCAAAGATTTGGCTTTAAAATAATGCCAGGACCCAGAATAATCCAGTAATTGCAGTATTTATTTATTTTCCTGTAACTTCCAGAGATTTCTTGCTAATAAGATTTTGTGATTTCTTTTCAGATACAGGGGACATTACTTTGTAACAACATTAATATACAGTGTCTTGCTGGGCTTCTTGGGTATGGATCGATTTTGCCTGGGTCAGACTGGAACAGCTGTTGGAAAGCTTCTCACAATGGGTGGTGTTGGTATCTGGTGGATAGTGGACATTGTACTTCTCATCACAGGCTCGCTAACTCCAGAAGATGGTAGTAACTGGAACCCTTATGTATAACTGTTGGTGATTATTTTTGTTTTCACAGTGACATTTGTACATTTTATATACTGAGTATATGAAATTGTTTGATACTTCACTCTGTAAATTAGATTGTAAATATGGCAGCCATTACCAATTCAAATGCTAAAAAGTATCGCTACCTAGGACAAGAAGATGATAATCCGATTAATGTTCCTGCTGATACCTTACGTGAAAAAATTTTAAGGAATCTTGTTCAGAAACAGTTAATGAAATGTACCTCTTTTGAACAACTGTTGCAAGACCAGCGAGAATTCATTAAAGCTACCACTGAAGAATCCATCACAGCTAACACCAGTGGATTTGCCTCGTATGATGACTATAAACGCTTAGCAGAAGTATTGAATTTAAAGGAAATACTGAGTTCTTGTGGACTTACAGATAAAGAAGCTCAGTTCTTGTTAAATCAAGGTAACACAACCTCTTTGAATGAAGCTCCTTTTGCCAGGGAGCAAAGACTGAAAGCCATTGAGGATAAACTTAGTGAGCGTCTAAATCAGCTTGAAAATTATACATGTTCATTCCCAGTACAGTTTAATGGATCAGTTCCACTAAATCGCCATGAGTATGAAGAAGCATGCAAAATAATCCCAGCTACAGCAGATGTTGAGAGACTTACATCATGCTTGGTGCGACTGCAGCCACATGTTGATGCATTTGTTCCAGATGAGCATCCCATTAACCATATTACAGATATTGCAGAAGAACTTTTTTCACCTAAAAGGAAAAAATTTCATGGTATTGATGGTGATGATGATGATGATGATGATGATGATTCACATGAACCCAGAGTCAAGTCTAAGTCAAGAAAGTGCAAGTATGAAGTAAGAGAATGGGGAGAACCATCAAAAAATTATGGGGAACCTGAGGGTTCATGCTGTGTGTATCTGACAGAAAAGCCCAAGTCTTTATGGGATATGAAACATATTCCTAAAATTGCTAAAAGATGTGAAGTTAATAAAACACCGAAAGTTCATAGTAAATGTGAAGAAGTTGTTGTTGACATCAGTAAACAAAGGAAAGATACTGGTAAACTCATTGTTAATCAGGCTAAGCCATTTGTTTTGACACTTTCATCCAATGAATTAATTCCAGTAGACATGATAAAATCCAACAAGAAAACTGTCCATGAATTGAAAGCCGTTGAAAAATTTAAAAACTACAGTGAAGGCACACCATCAGTTACTTTGTATATTAAAAATTTGCCTGATAATTGCTCGCCCAAAGATTTGGCCTCTTTAATGGGTCATTTTGAAAGCTCGGATGCACCCAAAATCCAGTATAGAATCTTGAATGGCCGAATGAGAGGACAAGCATTTGTTACATTTCCAAGTAAGGAAGCTGCTTCAGATGCACTTAATCTCTGTAATGGTTATATATTACACAAAAAACCAATTGTGATTCAGTTTGGTAAACATGGATCTTGAAAGTCATGTGAAAATTACCAGAAGTATATTAAACTAATATAATAAGCTAATTGGTATTTGAGGTGCTCCATTGAAGAAGGGCCAGCCAATCAAAAACAGGGTCTGGAGAAAAATGCATTGAAAGATCTTAAACTTTATGTCTCAGTTATGACCGCTCCAGTTTTCTTTGTTATCTTAGCCTAAGAACTAGTGAAATACACTCAAACCTCGATTTAAGGGACCTCCATGTAAGGAATTTCGGATTTGAGGGACTCCAGATTCTACCTGACAAACAGACAGGACCATTCAAAAAGTCCGCTGCTTGAAACTTTAATGTTTCTTTATACAGTACCTGTTAAATAATATGCATAACCATATTAATAAGTATGATAAAAGAAACAATCATTGCATTTCACAATATGATTGTCTTTATATGTGGCAAAACAATGGACATTTTCAAGTAAGAGACATTTTCATGTAAGGGACAAGTTGTTTCCCCATTTAGTCCTTTACATCGAGGTTTGGGTGTAAGAGACTTTCATAATTAACTGGTAAACTTATTTACAGTTTTGATCATCAACATCATGATCATCATCTAAGCCTGTGTTGCCCCATGTCAGTGCCTCACTGACTGGGAGGTGTTTGCTGATTGTTCCATCTTCCTCCTCCATGGAAGCACTGTCTGTTGGGCGAACTGAATGCAGTAGGGTCAGTTGCCAGAGTTCCAGACTGTGAACTCTTGACTGTGCTAAAAGGCCAGTATTCATTTCTTTGGGGGTAAAATCATGTGATCTAGGCCAGGAGAACATGTTGGAACCTGCAGGTTCACTTTGCCATTCTTGGTTGGTTGGCCTTTCTTCCCCGAAATCCTCATTTATGTATACTGAAATGCTGTACATATATTTGTACAAGCAGTGGGCCCACCTAATTGGTTCTAAACATGTCTTGCAAGTAAAATGATTCGTGGGTGATGTGAGTATCAGCTGAATGTAAATAAAGAATGGAATTAACATACAGCAGTATTGTAGATAGCATAATCATCAATCGTATACTATAGTTGATCCATCTTGTATGATAACTTTCTCAATGTGTGTAGGGAAATGATGGTTATGGTAATCTTCAGAAATGTGTGTTCATGAAGATACATTAACTCTCAAGCTGAGGATGTATTTTGGTACGGGTAGTGTATTTTTCCCTAGACTAGATAATGTTACTTTGTTTATGAGAGCCACCTGGTGGTGGAGGGGCCATTGAAGACTGTCTCTAACCCATCCAGTTCAAGGTCTCCTGAGCCAAACTGTCAGCTGGAGGTAGCACGAACAAAATTAAGACATCACTGTTTTGAAGAGGTTATAAAGTTAGTGGTAGGTGGGGGCGCTCACCATCCATCCACTCGATGTAGTGCTGCTCTCGTGTGACTGCCCTTGCCTCTCTTCTTTCCTTCCTCTTCTGTCAGTCTTTCCTTCATTCTTTCCTCTCCCTTCTGTCTGCAGGTGACTCCACACAAAGTGACAAACCAAGTGGTTTCCTGTACACCAGAAAACCATTTACTTTGCCAGGTGGTAACCATATAACCTGATTATGGTGCCTGGTGGTTTAGTGAGTAATTGTGGCAGTCCAGTTGGATTAAGCCTAGGCAGGTTTATATCCAAGGGATGGTTGGGGTTTATTGCTCATGTAATGCCACTCAGGAATGAGTGAGGCTGGTCACTCTCATCTAAAATGTCAAGGCCAATTTGCCTAGCCCCAGTGTTCTTTGCTTCTCATGAGGCAACACAGGATTAGATGATGATGATGATGATAAACTATCTGGCCTATCCACAGCACTACCAGTAGATGAATATGTATCGTAGAAGGCTTTTCCATTTTATTCATCCATCCATCCATCAACCAATCCTACATTGCCCCATGACGAGCGTGGGAGCCCAGGGCTAGGCAGTTCTTGGAATTTCAAACAGTTAACTTCAGGATGGGCAAGGATTATCTCTGTATTAAGCAGTATACCATACTTGTATGAGTAGTTGTTCCCCAGGCAGTCTGGCCAAACCTGTATTAGTATACAAGAGTTAAATTGTCAGCAGATCATCTTTGGCTGCCATATATCCAGTACAGTTTATACATTGCATTAAACTGTGTAAAATAATAAAGTTGTTAGTCTGTGACTGCTTCGGTTATAATCCTAAAGTGTTATATTTGAAAAACGTACAACCCTTATGAGGTAGGGAGATTTCCGATAGAAACCCTTACCCTCAGTCAGGTATTGACCATATCATCAAAGCACACATTCCCAGTAACATAAGAAATGGGGATTACTACATTAGGCTGGATGTCCCATGCCAGATAGCTCCTGCAAGATGACAGAAAAGAGGATAATTATATACAATAGGCCAGATGGTCTACACTATTATCAGTTACCAAATGATTTCTTCACTTCACAAGATGGTCTGTTATCAGTTATCAATAGACTTCTTTACTTCACATTTCTCATGTATAATTATGTATTTTTCCTATTTACTATGCACTTTACACATATTCCTCAACAGTCCCATTTCCCCTGCTTGTTCTCATGGTATATCACACACAACCATAGCAATCTCATACCCTCTGTTAATTTGGATATTAACACACTGTAATGCAATCCTCTGGGAGCTTCCACACAGAGATGTCAGTTTCAAAACACTACCTTAATACTACTTGCCACTTACTGCAAGGCTGGGGGGAATGGCCTAACATCAGACAACCTACAGGACCCATCACAATGTTAACTTCGACATTTCACATGGTCTGCCTTCAGATATTATGAAGAAATGCCCATCGGCAACTTCACCATTAGGCCACTCTGAGGACACAGCATGTCTTAAGTGGCCAGAGTGCCTGTTGCATCAGAGAGAAACTACAAAATGCAGAAGAGGGGAGAATCTGGCAAGCAAGTGATGTGAATAAATTGAAAGATAAGGCGTGATCACAGACACAAAAACAACCATGTGTAGACATCAAAATTAATACAGACACACAATTCAAGGGGTGTGTGCATCATGACTATACAATAGGCTCTCAGTTTGCTTAGGCCCAATTGGCGCTAAACACATTTTGCGTAGAGAGAGAAACCCTGATCGGGGGAGGGGGGATTTTGTGGAAAATCCCAGACAGCGACCCCAGTCCGTGGTCATCGCCGCCAAAGTTTCACTGTCAGACCACACAGATGTACACTCACCCCACCTTGAATAAGCAAAACATAGCTTTTTCATAATATTTTGCAAAAAAAATACATCAGTCAACATGGCTAAAATTACAAGATGCAAAATGGTCTGTATACACTCGATCAGCACCACCCACCACCCACCTGTACACACAAAATAGAGTTGGGAGATTGTGTTCACAAAAATAAACCTGAAACTGCAGGCTTAACCCTACACAGGTGTGGCGGGGTGTGACATACACCAAGTGATGTGTCCTTACAATCATTTTAGGTCTGGCAGCAGTGATACTGCCACCCTCCCAAGTAATTTCCAGGGAACCTCCATTCAGAGTCCTCTTGGCCACAGAGGGGAGTAGATGTACAGCAATTGCATGTTGGGGTGCAGCACACCCCACTGCACCATTCTCATAGGTATTTTTTCTTATGTTTATTACTTTTATTTACTAATTGGCTTATCCTATAGGTCAGTTCTGGCCTATATACAGACAAAGCTTTAGCGGCCCAAAATGCCGAGTCCTTATAGAGAGTAATCCCTTTAAGATGTAAACACCCAAGTCCTGAATATTTTGGGCTTGGGTCTAAAAATGGCCAAAAAACGTTAAAATGCAAAAAAAAAAAAAAAAAAAAAAAAAAAGTTCGTCCCTACTCTAAGTTTGCTGCGTGGTGACGAACAGCTGTGTTTTGCTGCTTAGTTCTGGTGACATCCGCTAGAGCGCCGCTGCATCCTCCCCACTTCCCGCCTGCCTACCGTCGTGACTACTTGCTCGTCGCTGTGGCTTTTGTGGTGGACAGTGAATAAACTACAATACCTTGCCACTAGACCACATGGGAACTTACAGTGTTGTGCAATGTTAAGAAATTAGAATTCAGAGTGCAAAGGATTATGCGCAGAGTGCAACACTGGCATAGCACAAGTAAAAACAGAATGTGCAGTGTTAACCCCTTAACCGCGTGGCGTCACTTTCGTGACGCTTGGGAGAAGGGGATCATACCACGGGGCGTCACTTTTGTGATTCTGTGTTATTTTGAATTCGCCCGGGCTTTCAAATGGTGGCTTGTATCATCTATCAGTGCTGTCAATGTCCAACACTAGTCAGCACTACTAATCTCATCTGTACTCCCATCCATTGTTGACAATTTAGCCATTTCTCCCCGTTCTTGACTCCCCTCCCTGCCTCCACTCCATTACCCTCTCCTCTCGCCTGCCTGGCCGTGCTACGCTAAGTAAATCTTCCCTGGAATTTTCCACTGATTTCATCCATTGAAATAAGCCCTATGCCCTATTCTTATACCAAATAATATATACAAGAAAGAAATAATGTAAGTGATAGTGCCATACACCTGGAATTGGCTAATTATCACCAGACAACACTTCACGTGCACTTGTTCGCTAATTTTTGCAGTTTATTTCCCCTTGAAATATGCCGTATAATCTATTCTCGTAATAAAAATATATATAAGAAAGGAAGGGAGAAGCCTAAGTGATATTTACATTCACCTGGAACTACATAATTTATTATGTATTGTCTAGATTTCCTGCCAATCATTTCATTGCGTATAT
Organism: Coenobita brevimanus; assembly: GCF_032717465.1. Classification (NCBI taxonomy): domain Eukaryota; kingdom Metazoa; phylum Arthropoda; class Malacostraca; order Decapoda; family Coenobitidae; genus Coenobita; species Coenobita brevimanus. The sequence goes on from NC_137017.1 coordinate 14,871,700, forward strand.
ATTAGCAGCTGTCACCCCGCTGACATTGGCAGCATTGCACTCACCCTAGGCAGGCCACAACACTGTATTCAGTTTACTGTCTTCTTTCAAGGTGAAAGCACGTCGGATTCACGCCTGCCCAATTCCGCCGCTTTTTAGCCCCTGCAAAGGACCCTGTGACCTCTACCCCCTACTAAACCTCGTGTGGAAAGAGGTAAAGGACTAAGTGACTGCTGTGGAACGTGAACTGGCTAATTTGTCAATGAAAATGATAGACTGTGACTTCGATCTATCTGGTGAATAAAACAGTGCAAATGGATATGTAAATAATGTGTAAACAGCAAGTGAAAGCAGTGAATGTAAATATAAGTGAACAGTGGAAAATAGTTTTATAAGTTACTGGAAGTGACTGCATAACACAGTGTAAATAAAATAGAAATGTAAATAATGTAAATATAATAGAGCATGTAAATAGAAATGTAAATGAGTAGTAATATAAGAATACGAGTATATATACTAGGAGTAATGAAAGTGAAAGTTTCACTCTAGCATGTTTGAATACTATGAGTTATGAAAGTGACAGATTCACTCTCAACACTAGTATGCAGGACAAGTAAGTGAATGCTACGTATTTTACTGAAAGAGAAATTGAATGCCTACAGTGACAATAAACTACTATTACTGAAGGAAACTTTTGGATAAAGACTGTAGCTATATATAAGTGTTATATAGTAATAGAAATATAAACTATGAGTGTTTTTATGAATAATAAATGACAGAACACCAGCAGCGAGCAATCGCAAATGGGAAGGTCATACGCGGTCTTTTACAGTTTTTTTTTTTTTTTTGGAGTATGGATTCCAAACTGTTTGAGAATCATAGAATAGTGTTTCTAATGATAATATCAGGCTGTGGTAATCATATTATGGGTTGTCGGGAAGTGTAAAGTGGAGACTTTGTTACCCAACTTCAGAGGTCTCCACAAGTCCTACGGTACTCGACGAAGGCTCAACAAACATCCCAGGAGAAAGCTGAAGGTATGTGCCATTTGCATATTTAAGTATAATATTCTAGGACTAATAACTGATTTTTGGCAAATATTTTTAGAGTGTCGGAGCGCAAATATTCCCACGAGACACGCAAGTCAGGCAAAAACAACCCCGCAGTTTAGGGGTCAAACAATTATAATTAACAGTGCATAGGATTAAGTGCAGTGCAACACTGGATTACTGAACGTGCTTCAAGGGCAACTTTACCACTGTCACAGCCATAGAGGAGGCGGGTTAATCTTCGCAACGGTCACGGACTTGTCGAAAGTACTTTGTACACTGCTAAATCTTTTCCATACTCCTAATATCTCATTCTCTGGTTCCTTTTTTCTGTCCCTTGTTTGTGTGAATAGAGTCTTAAATTGGTGCTGTGCATGTCCAGTAGAAAGTTATTTAGGTGGCTTTCAAAGTTAGGTTGTGTTATGCTACGTGCTCAGAGCTCATCTCTTGCTGTCTGAGCACGAGCGACTGATCTGGGGGTTCCCTTCGAGACCGGATCTAGTGCATGCAGCTAGAGGAACAGGGCATAAAAACTCAGGTCAACCAACCTTACACGTATAATACCACAAATATATACAGTGCTTGACACAATACAGTGTACAGGCTAGACACACTAATAAGGAAACAGAGGACCCAAGTTTGACTACAGGTGACTGGGGAGCTGCGGGTGTCATCCAGGTGTGGGAGGGGTCCCATCAGGCATGCCGTCTCGCAGGAGGCATGGTACCACCGTCAGGGGCTGGTTTGTCCAGTGTGGGCTGCTGGGCAGTGTAGAGGAAGACATTTCCCTGGTGGGCCCTCAGTGGGTGTGTTGGCCTTCAGGACTGGGGCTGAACAGGGCGAGCAGGCACGCTTTCCTGTGCCTGCTCCTGGAGGAGGACACCGCTCGTTGGTTGGGCTGGGAAGGCCTCATCTGAGAGTACTGGGGGCGCCCCTGGGTGGCTGGGGGCTGGGGCCTCGCTTTGTTCAAGAGGCCGTCAGTGGCTGCCAGCGGCATCTCTTCCTCTGGGAGTCCAGCAACGAGGGGCGACTTAGGGGCATTGGCTGCAGTGAACTTATCCCCAGGCTCACTATGGGGCCGCTCCAGATCCTCTGTAGCTGCAACTCTGCTGGGGGACCAGCTCTGTGTGGAGAGCGAGAGTGGCGTCCCACTCAGCCTCAGGAGGGGTGAGGCGAGCAAGGGGTGTTGCCCTTGAGGGGCGTCACAGGTAGCAGACGAGGGAAGGGCAGTGGCCGTTCCCTCTCCAACAGGCACAGTGGGTGCTGCTGTGGTTCCACTGGACCCTGGGACAGCCTGTGAGAAGACAGTGGCCGTCCTTTCCCTGGTGAGTACAGTGGACGTTGCTGCGGTCCTGCTCCTTTTGGAGGTGGCAGATGAGGGAAGAACAGTGGCCGTTCCCTCCCCGGCGGGCACAGTGGGCGCCGCCGCAGTTTTGCTTGTGCCTGGGAGGACAGGTGAGGGGAGGACAATGGTCGTCCCCTCCCCGGCAAGTACTGTGGATGTCGCCGCAGTCCTGCTCCCGGGGGGGGTACAGATGAGGAAAGGACAGTGGCCGTTCCCTCCCTGATGGGTACAATGAATGCTGCTGCTGCTCTGTTCCCTCTGGGGGCGGGAGATGAGGGAAGGGCAGTGGTCATTCCCTCCCTGAAGGGTACAGTGAAAGCTGCTGCAGTTCTGCTTTGTGTGGGGACGACAGATGAGGGAAGGACAGTGGTCGTTCCCTCCGCGATGGGTACAGTGGGTGCTGCCGTGGTTTCGCTGGACCCTGGAACAGCAGGTGACAGGAGGACAGTGGCCGTCCTCTCCCCGGTGAGTACAGTGGACATCGCTGCAGTCCTGCTTCCTGTGGAGGCAGCAGATGAGAGAAGGACAGTGGCTGTTCCCTCCCCAGTGGGTACAGTGGACGCCACCACGGTTCTGCTCCATGTGGGGGCTACAGATGAGGGAAGGGCAGTGGCCATTCCCTGCCCTATGGGTACAGTGAATGCTGCTATGGTTCTGCTCCCTGTGGGGGCGGCAGATGAGGGAAGGACAGTGGTCGTTTCCTCCCAGTGGGTACAGTGAACACTGCTGCGGTTCTGCTTCCTGTGGGGGCGGCAGATGAGGGAGGGATAGTGACCGTTCCCTCCCCGACAAATACAGTGGGTGCTGCTGTGGTTCCGCTGATCCCTGGAACAGCAGGTGAGAGGACAGTAGCCGTCCTCTCTCTGGCAGGTACAGTGGATGCTGCCGTGGTCCTGCAGGGGGTGGTAGATGAGGGGAGTACAGTGGCCATCCTCTCCCCGATGAGTACAGTGGCTGTTGTCATGATTCTGCCTGGGGCTGTTAAGAAACAAGTCCCACCCCGATCCTGGTGAGTGCTGGTCTGACCCAAGGGTAGTGTGGCGGGTTGGCGTACTTCCCGTGGGCTCCGTTAAGGGGAAGAGGGGCGTCTGGTGACAGGACATATGCCTGTTTGGCTCAGGCCCTTTCTGTGCCTCCCTGTGGTCTCCCCTTGGTGCTGGTATTTTACCACCATCATGGTCAGGAAAGTCACGTCCCCGTGGCTGGAGGTGGTAGGTGTCAGATGTAATGGTTCGGTGGGTTGGCGTGAGGTGAAGGAGGTCCAATGGTGGGTGAGTACGTTTGGCTCCTGGTGCGGGTTGTAGATTACGTTGAGAGTGAAGGTCTGTGGGGTCCTTCACAGGAGGCACAGGAACTGTGGTGTCTCCCAGAGGTGGTGTTTTTTACCCTGGGCAGGGGTCCAGATCACCTGTTGGATCTTCATCTCTAGAAGCATGGAGTGTGATGGCTGGATGGTGACTAATGGTTGAATGCTGGAGACGGGTGAGACGACCTGGGTTTTATGAGGTCACCGGGGACACGTGCTAATCCTCGCCCTGGTGGGCTTGGCCATTGGAATTTTCCGTTGCTCCTGATGTATTCATAGGGTTATGGGGGATGTGTTGGGTGTGGGAGGGGTGAAGGTGGGTGGTTCGGGTGGTGTTGGGGGTGTGGGTGAGGACGTGGATGTGTACCTAGCTGGTGGGCAAGAGATCCGGCTAGATCTGGTAGTGGTGATGATGAGGACGGGTGTTGGTGGCGAAGAGCTGGGGCCATGTGGTGAGGCAGCCGGGTGGAGGTGGGGGGTCCTTGGTTTGGGTGGTGGAGGTTTTACACTAGGAGGTGGGGGTGTGGCGGTGGTCGAGGATGAGGAGCTGGTGTAAGGTCTGGCGTAGGACGTGGATGTGGAACGAGGGGTGGATGGGGAAGAGGAGTGTGTGAGTGTAGGGGTGGTGGTAGTTAGGGCAGGTGTAGGTGACGTGGAGCATCGGTCATGTGGCGGGGTGACTGGGGGTGGGTGGGGGGTCTCCCAGTTGGGAGGTGGGGCCTTTGTGTCCTGCGGTGGTGGTGTGGTGGCAGGTGACGAGGTGGGTGGTGAGGTCGCCAGGGGTGCATCGGGGGTCAGTGGGGAAGGTGTGGAACTGGTGAAGGACAAGGTGGGGGACGTGATTGTGGAAGAGTGAGTGCATGAGGGTGAGGAGTGAGATGGCATGATGTAGTAGGTGTATGAGTCAGGTGTGTGGTGAGGGATGGCAGGTGGGGGTGTGGCGAGTTGGGTGGGGGAGTGAGTGTGGCATGGTTGGTAGGTGGTGGGTGAGGGGGCAGAAAAGCCACACGGGGTGTTTGTGGTAGGTATGCGGGGTGTTGTACTGGATTGTTACTTGGTAGGGGTTGGGGACATTGATAATTGTATACAGTCCTATAAACCATGGTGATAGCTTGTTTGGAACTGGTGATAGCTTGTTTGGAACTGGTAGTTGGGCCAGCATAACTGAGTCCCCTGGCTTGTAGCGATTGGCGGGGGTGATATCAGATTGAAGGTCTTGGAGTCTTTGCAGGTGAGGCAGGCGGCTCTTGAGGTGGTAAAGGGGGTCGGACATGGTGGACGTGGAGGGGGGCTGTAGGTGGTGTTGGAGGGGTAAGAGGAGGGGGATTTCTCCGAACACTTGTTCGTGAGGGGTAACGCCGTCTTCCTGGGACCAGGTGTTCATTTCCCAGTGCACAATTTTTACTTGGGCTGGCCAGTCCCTGTTTCTCGCTTCTTCTATCCTGGCCCGCACCTGGTTGAGGAGGGTGCAGTGGCTTCTCTTGCATATCCCTTTCCCTTGGGGCCAGTAGGGGAAGGAGTGGGAGAGCTGGTATCCAAAGATGGTGGTGAGTTCCTTCCATATTCCGCTTGTAAATTCTGGGATGCTGTCTGAGTGAAGGGCTTGGGGGATGCCGAAGTAGGGGAAGACTTGGTAGACGAGGGCGTCGACCACCGCCATGGCATGATGTTCTTTGGCCAGGCAGACGATCAGGTATTTTGAGTATGTGTCCACGAAGGTTATGATGTATTTGTAGGCGGCTTTAGGTGGTAGGGGGCCGACTATGTCTGCAGACAACAGTTGCCATGGTTTATGGGCGGTGATGTTCCCTGAAGGGCCAGATGTATGTGTGATTTCCTTGCCTAGTGTGCAAGCCCAGCAGGCCTGAATGACTTGTTTTGCCAGGTTGGAGGGGCCAGGTTCCTATTAAATATCTGCAATAGTTTCTTGGTGCCAAGATGAATGCCGTTATCCAAGTGTAAATGGGTCATTGCGTCAAGGGCGGTGTCAGGGTCGAGCACTATATGCCCGGACAGGGTGAAAAGGTGGTTGCCGTGCTGGTGGAACTTAGAGAACACTTGGGGTGGTATCCACTTGGGGCGATCATTATTTTGTCACTGGTGTAGAAGGCTGGTGGCGGCATTGATGGAGTTAATGGGTAGTTGGGACAAGGTGTCAGCGTTTGTGTGTAATTTGCTGGTCCGGTATGCGATCTTGAAGTTGAACTGTTCGAGAGTTTCTCCCCACCTGTTTAGCTGGGCGTTGTGGGTCTGAGACTGGCGTAGCCACTCTAGGGACTGGTGGTCAGTTATGATAGTGATGTGAGTGCCCGACAGGTAGGCTCAGAAGTGCTCCAATGCCCATATGATGCCTAGGCATTCTTGTTTGGTGGCAGTGTAGTTCTTCTCTGCCTCGTTGTGGGTATGACTGGTGCAGGTGATGATGTGTTCTCGCCCCTCTTGGAACTGGGCAAGGATGGCGCCGATCGCCATTAGGGATACGTCAGTGTACAGTCAAAACGGCAGAGTGTAATTGTGAAATGCGATGATTGGAGCAGTAATGAACTTAGGCTTGAGGGTGTGAAATGCTGTAATGTGATCATCTGTCCAGGTAAAAGGTTCGCCCTTTTTCGTCATGTCGTAGAGGGGTTTCATGATGTTTGCGAACCCTTTCACGAAGCACCGGTAGTAGGACATGAGACTGATAATGGCATTCACTTCGTGGACATCTCGTGGTAAGGGGAGGTCTGCAAATGCACAGTGTGTCAGGGTCGGGTGCTATGCCTTCCTTAGAGATGACGTGTCCCGGGAAAGAGATGGACCATTCAGCCAGGACTCATTTTGACGGCCTGAGCTTAAGTCCAGCCTGTCGGATTCGGATGAAGACTTGCTTAACTTACCATGTGCTAGTGTCGTTTTAAAACGGTCTGAGATAATGACGTGGCCAGTACCAGTGTCGTTTTAAAACGGTCTAAAGTTAAAAACTTCACTGTGACCGCATGTTTCAAGATTCGCGGGTAAAAATTGGCAGGCATGTTAGGCTGTTCCTCTACCATCCCCCAGGCTGTCAAGGTCATACACTCACTCGCTTCCCCTCTCACGCTTGTTCTGCCTCCCTCTGCCTGTGTGCCTCACCCAGTGCTGTACATAGTGAAGGCATTTTGTAAATAATTTCATGTAAATGTAAGTTGTAAATATTTTCTTGTAAGTGTAAGGACTATATAGTGAGGTCAAGTTGTAAATACCTTCTTGTAAGTGCCAGGACTGTACGTAATGAAGTCAGGTTGTGCCTATCTTTAAGTAAGTGTAAGATAATGCATGCACAGTGAGAAAGACACGCAAATTGTGATAGATGCTGAAGTAGTAAGTGATCAGAAAAGTGCACTGAACATTGCTATACCTTCCCAGCATAAATACCTGAGTATACCTTACATAAAAAATGGCTTTCTCTCGCGTATGTGGTGAGCGTGAGAGAGCGGCTATACCTGTACACGAGTATGTAGGACTCAACAAAACTCATTTTTGAGCCTCAGTGAGCATTTTAATGGCAAAATTCGTTGTTTCCATATCAAAATCTATGATTTTAGCCAAAAAAAAAAAAAAAAAGGTAGAAAAATGGCTGGCCCTGGGGTGACCCAGAGGGCTAAAAATAGCCGGCACGCAGCGGGTTAAGGCGCTGGAGGTGGTCGGTCCATGTCCGGCTAAAGATAATGACATCATCAAGGTACGGTAGGCAGATTTCCCAGGTGAGGCTGCTGAGAACTGACTCCATTAGCCAGGAGAATGTAGGGGGCATTGTAAAGTCCAAAAGGGAGGACTTCGAATTCATAATGCTTCCCATTGCTGGTCGAAAAAGCCGTTTTCTCCCTGTCCTCTGAGTGCACAGGGACTTGCCAGTATCCTGATCGGAGATCCAAGGTGGAAAACCAGGACGCTCCGTACAGGGAGTCGAGGGAGTCGTCTATCCTGGGTAGGGGGGTGGGATCTTTTGTGGTCATTTCGTTCAGTTGTCAGTAATCCACAGAAGCACATGGTGCTGTCCTTCTTTTTAACTAAGACGACTGGAGGGGACCAAGGGTTGGTGGATGGAGATATGACACCAGCATCAAGCATTTCCTGGATCTGCTGGTCTTCCTCAGTCTGTTGTTTGTGATTTTTCCACTGTGGTGGTTGATGAATGGGTGGCCCTGTGGTGTGGATTTCATGTGCCAGGTATGTGGTGTGGCTGATGTCCGCCGGTCCTGACGAGAAGAAGTCTTGGAAGTCCAGGAGGAGGCATTGGAGGCTGTCAGCCTGGTGTGGTGAGAGGTGTTCTGGTAGGGTGGCAGGAGAGGAGGTGGGGGACACTCACGGTTCAGCTTCTTCCATTTCACCGACCACTAATCCTCTGGGGAGGGTGATGGGGGTGGTGGAGATGTTGGCGATGCGTACTGCCTCAAGGCAGGGGGGGAGGAAGGTGGGGGACAGCGGACAGGAGTTGGTTCCAGAAAGCAGGTTAGGAGAGAACAGGATGGAGGTTCTGGTGGGCCTGTTCAGGTGAAGCCTTGTCTCTTGCTGAGGGGGAATGGTAAGGGAGGAGGCAATGGTAGCAGGGAAAGTAGTGTGTAGAGGAGTGGGAGGGGTAGGGGGGATAGGAGGCAAGGTAAAGGACATGATGGGGGGGGGACAGGACGAGGGAGAAAGCGGAGGTGTTCATGTGCAAAGTGGCTGGGAGGGGGGGGTCTGGAGGCTTTTGGAAGTGGAGACATCGCTTGTGACAGTCGATGTTGGCACTTAACTTCTGCAGGAGGTCCAGCCCTAAGTAGCCATCATGAGCACGGCAGGTTGAGTCAAAGATGATGAATTTGTGCTGGATTGATATTTTGTGGTGGGTATCAGCTTGCAGGGCCTGGGTTTCCCCACGTATTGGCAGGGGGCCATCCCCCGCATCTACGAGGTGAGCTGAAGTGGGGAGAAGCAGGCTGAAAGCTGAGGCATGGCAGGAGCAGAAGTGACTATAGAGGCTGGATCTGGCTGCTCTCGTGTCAACCAGTAGCCTCGTTTTTACCCCCTTCAGTCTCATCTTGTTGTAGGCTGGGTGGCGGTATTTTTGCGAAGTAGCCCCTGCCACCGTGAGGAGGTGCAGGGGAAGTCCTAAAAATCCAGTTGTTGTGGGGCATCTTCTTCTTTGGGCTCCATTTCCCTGGGATTGGCATAGTCGGCGGGTGGTGCGTTGTCCTTGGCGCACTCGTTGTCTAGGGAGACTTTGCGGTGCCCTTGGGTGGTTTGTCTGTGCCAGGCAGCTTTTAGTTGTTCACATATGTCGTGAATAGGGCATCGGTGACTACAGGCAGGGAATTCCCTTGGGTTGATAGGAATGAGGTTAGTATCCTCCTTAGGGGCAGGGCACCTTTTGGTAGGGAGTGCCCTGGGCAAAGTGGGTGGTACTGAATGACTTGTGTGGGTGGGGGGCATCCGTGGTTTGGGGTGTACTGCCCTCTGTGTTGGGAATTTTCTGACTATGCCGATGTGTTGAGGGGTGGTGTGAGTGCCTAGGAGGCATCTAATCAGCTGGATGTCTTTGTCAAGGTCTCCCGTCGGGTCATAGAATGTGAAATGTTCCCTTATGGTGCTTGGGAGGATCCTCAACAGGGTACTGAAGATATGCTGTTCCCAAGTGGCCATGTTGGACTCTGGGTAAGCGGCGGTGACAAGTCGCTTGGCCTGGATGAGTGTGTCATCCAGGTTGCCACTGTAGGTGATGGTGTCAAGCTGAGATAATGTGACGACTTTCCCTAGGTATGGCGTGATTGCTTGGGTCGCGATTTGCATCAACTGTGCCCATGTCAGCTCCGGGACGATCTTTGTGGTGATGCTTGACACAGCTTTTCCCAAGTGTGGTAGAGTGAGTGCTATTTTCTCCCTGTTGTGGTCGAATCCAATGTCCAGTAGTGGTTTATTCATGCACATGTGCGTGTCTATGTCGCATTGTTCAGTTAGGGTCAAATTTTGGCAATTGTACGAGCAGTTTGGCCACCATTTTGTTATGCTTTCCATTTTGTTCCTCATCACTCTCTGACCGGATCAAGAACCACCGCTAGCCACCAGTGTTATGCTACGTGCTCAGAGTTCAATTCCTTGCTCTCTGAGCATGAGCGACTGATTTGGGGTTCCCTTCAAGATAGGGTCTAGAGCACGCAACTAGAGGAACAGGGCATAAAAACTCAGGTCAGCCAACCTTACACATATATTACCACAAATATATACAATACTGGACACAATACTGTGTACAGACTAGACACACTAATAAGGACACAGAGGACCCAAGTCTGGCTAAAGGTGACTGGGGAGCTGCAGGTGTCATCCAGGTGTGGGAGGGGTCCCATCAGGCATGCTCTCTCACAGGAGGTATGGGATCACCGTCAGGGGCTGGTCGTCTGGTGTGGGCTGTTGGGCGGTGTAGTGGGAGGCCTTTCCCTGGTGGGGCCTCAGTGGGTACGTTGGCCTTCAGGACTGGGGCTGAACAGGGCGAGCAGGTGCGCTTTCCTGCTTCTGTTCCTGGAGGAGGACTGCTCATCAGTTGGGCTAAGAAGGTCTCGCCCGGGAGCTCTGGGGGCGCCCCTGGGTGGCTGAGGGCCGCAGCCTCGCTTTGGTCAAGAGGCCATCAGTGGCTGCCTGTGGCATCTCTTCCTCTGGGAGTCCGGCAGCAAGGGACGACGTAGGAGCACTGGCTGCAGTGACTGTATCCCCAGGCTCAGTACAGGGCTGCTCCAGATCCTCTTCAGCTGCAACTCTGCTGGGGGGCTAGCTCTGTGGGGAGAGGGAGAAGGGCTTCCCACTCGCCTCTGGAGGGGTGAGACAAACAAGGGACTTTATCCTTGAAGGGCGTCACAGGGGTAGCAGACAAGGGAACAGCAGTGGCCGTTCCCTCTCTGATGGGCACAGCGGGTGCTGCCGTGGTTCTGCTTGTGCCTGGGAGGACAGGTGTGGGGAGGACAGTGGCCATCCTATCCCCGGCGAGTACAATGGACGTCACCACGGTCCTGCTCCTGGTGGGGGTAGCAGAGAAGGGAGGGACAGTGGCCGTTCCCTACCTGATGGGCACAGTGGACACTGCTGTGGTTCTGCTCCCGGTGGGGGCGGCAGATGAGGGAAGGACAGTGGTTGTTCCCTCCCCAACGGGTACAGTGGATGCCGCTGCAGTTCTGCCTTGCCCTGGGACAGCAGGTGAGAGGAGGACAGAGGCTGTCCTCTCCTCGGCAAGTACAGTAGCCATCACCGTGGTCCTGCTCCCAGTGGAGGCTGCAGGTGAGGGAAGGACAGTGGCCGTTCCCTGCCTGGCAGGTACAGTGGACGCCACCGTGGTCCTGCAGGGGATGGTAAATGAGAGTACAAGGGCCATCCTCTCCCTGACGAGTACAGTGGCTGTCGTCGCGGTTCTACCTGGGACTGTTAAGGAACAAGTCCCACCCCAATCCTGGCAAGTGCTGGTCTTGCCTGAGAGAATGGAGTGAGGTGGTGTACTTCCTGCGGGCTCTGCTGATGGGAAGAGGGGCATCTAGTGACAGGGCACATATGCCTGTTTGGCTTGGTCCCTTTCTGTGCCTCCCTGTGGTCTTCCCTTGGTGTTGGTCTTCTCAGTGCTGGTATTTTTGGTTGGGTTGGGGTCTATATGTACCTGTCCAAGGGCATTTTTCCCATGTCCTGGACAAAACCAAGTCCCAGACATGCCTTTGGCTCTATTACGTCGGATCTTGGAGGGTTTACTGTGTTTGGACTGATGTATAGTGGCCCAAATTGCAGAGCCCGCATATATACGGACACAGTTTTGCGTACATTCGCTAAATTATTTGAGTCTGCCCTAGTGTGACAGAAAATGGGAAGGTGGACACGCCTTCCATGTTAGGGGGCGGGTTGAGGTCTTCTCGCTCAAGTGAATATGAAAATAGGTAAAATTAACACAGAACCCCAGCTTTCCATCATCATAGTTTCGACTGAGGCCACACTATGTACAGTCATAAGAAAAACTATCGTTACCCTTCAGAGCTATGCACAATGACACAAAGACGAAGTGTTGAGGAATGACGGGACAGGAAAGTTTGTACCGCAAACCCGTCAATGTCGGTTATGTGAGACAGATATTAGAATTTATGCTAGAGGTAATAAGAGCTCATCAGATCGTTTGGCCTCTGTGCATGGAGACAATTCGTTTTATTTTCCGGCACCGAATTCATTAAATAAAAATATAACAGAATGGTGTAGAGTCGGCAACACACATCCAGGCGGGCAATGAGTATGTGCACCCATGCCAGATGTATGATAGTAATTCAGTCGATACAAACCAAGTTAGTAAATTTTAATGTAATAATGATATGTATTGCTTTCTACATATAATAAATGTGGAGCGATTATAGCCCCTCGTGCACTCTGTGACGTCTCGGTAATGCTAGGTGCTTTAGGGTCGGCCTCCCGCCCCTAGAGCACCTAGCGAATAGCTGGGTTCTCTTTTTTTTTTTAGACCGGAGCTTAGACAAATAAGAGAGAGGCAGGACACAAAAACTTAAGGCAACACCTAACATGTGTATTGCTAAATCTTACACAGGAACGAGCAGATGTCACAAATACAAATAAACTGGACAATTACAGTCCTTGGGCTGCAGATATGGAATAATAGTATCACGCAGGATACTGTACAGGACCAGATTAGTTAGGGTGAAAGACGCTTGAGCTAGACACTTATGTTGGTGGGAGAGTTTAGATTTCCTAGGCCGGTGGTGGTGGTTGTCTGATTTCCCTGGGTAGTGTTAATATTTTACACTGGGCCTAAGCTTGGTCTTACTGAGAGGTGCCGTCACTGTTGGATAGAGTGTTCACTGTACCTCGGCCTGTAGATCACTATTACACTACTTCAGTATGTACCCGGGTGGAGTTGGTGGTGCTGGAATTCAACACAGGGGCCTACGTATGATCTTCACATGATACAGCGGCACTGTTCACTATGGTAGACCCGTCCTTCACTGTTTCACTATTTCACTATCTTTTTCCACCACTTTCTTTTACGCTCTAACCACCGGCTCACCTTATTCTGTCACTTCTACACTGTCTTTACGCTGCATGTGTTCACTTTCTCTCACTGTCAGGTTGGACGTGTCACAGTCAGGCGCAGGGGGGACGGCGGAGTCTCAGCCTCCCTACTGACGGGGCTGGGATCCGCCAGGGGCTGCAAGGTCCCGAGGGCAGGGGACAGCACGTAGGGACGTCGTCTCTCGTCTGGGGCTGCTGGGGGCATAGGGGCCCAAGGCTTCTGGGCTCGGGGTGGGAGTCTGGACCTCTGGGCTGGGGCTGAACAGTCGCCTGAACTTTCGAGACAGGCGCCTGATGTTGGATGAGGATCTCCCGTGTCTGGGTGCAGGGAGGTCCCGTCCGGGAGTCTGAGGGGTGGTCGGGAGGTCATGGGAGCTGCGGTCCCTGAAGGTCGGGGACACCGTCAGGAGTGAGCTGCGATGTCGGCCAGCATCGGAGTCCGTCAAGGGCATCTCCACCGGCTGTAGGAAGAAGAGCCTGGTGGTGGTCACAGGGCCTCTCCAATACTCCTCCAGGCTGGGGGCTTCCTCCAAGTCGTGGGTGGGTGGGCCAGGCTTAGCACCTTACAAAGGAGCGGCTTCAGGCCGTCTCTGGCTGTAGGGCCCAGCTACTGGCCATGGCTGTCTCAGGGCACCTTTGGAGTGGCTACTGGCCATCTCCTGCAGGAGGGTAGAGTGGCTACAGACCGACACTCTGGGGGCACCTTCAAAGCAGCTTCCGGCCATCTCCTGACTAAGGCAGGAGAGGCTACTGGCCATCTCCTGATTAGCCTCTGGAGCGGCTTCAGGCCATCTCCTGTAGGAGGGTGAGCGGCTACAGGCCATCTCTCCAGGGACACCTTCAGAGCGGCTTCCAGCCGTCTCCTGATGAAGGGGGTAGCGGCTACTGGCCATCTCCTGATTAGCCTCCAGAGTGGCTTCAGGCTGTCTCCTGTAGGAAGGTGAGCGGCTACAGGCCGTCTCTCCAGGGGCACCTTCAGAGCGGCTTCCGGCCGTCTCCTGATGAAGAGGGGAGCGGCTACCTGCTGTCTCCTGATTAGTCTCCGGGGCGGCTTCAGGCCATCTCCTGTAGGAGGGTGAGCGGCTACAGGCCATCTCTCCGAGGGGCACCTTCGGAGCAGCTGCAGGCCGCCTCCTGACAAAGGCGGGAGCAGCTTCAGGCCGTCTCCTCTTTTCCTGAAGAGCGGCTTCGGGCCGTCTCCTGTAGGAGGGTGAGCGGCTACAGGCCATCTCTTTGTAGGGCACCTTCCGAGCGGCTGCAGGCCGTCTACTGACGAAGGTGGAAGCGGCTTCAGGCCGTCTCCTGTAGGAGGGTGAGAGGCTACCGGCCATCCCAGGGGTGCTGTTTGGAAGTGGAGAAACAGTTCCACCCTGGTCTGATTGATGGGCATCTTGCCCAGCAGGTCGTCTTATATTCCTGCTATGGTGGCGGCAGGCGAGTTCTGTGTCATAGGGGCGCGTGGCCCCGGGTGGACTTAGGCCGTTTCTGACCGGAGCTCATTCGTGCCATGTACACTCCTCCGTGGGCTCCTTCTGGTGGATTGTTGCTGTTTGCTTCGATGTCCTGCTGCATTTTAGTCTCCATAATGGATAACATGGATATACCACACCCCATCCATATTAACTCTCAAGCATCCATCTGAAGCATTTAACCACTCATCAAAAGCAAACAAATGAACTCGTGCACCCCTGCTAGACTATCATAAAAAAAAAGTCCATGCCTATAGATTTAATACCCTTCAAAATCATTTATCTGTTGTATTATTGTAATGCTAGGTGAAATTAGGCTCGACTTCTCGTTCCTATTTCACCTAACGTGGAGCAGGGTCCTCTTTCGAGACCGGAGCTTAGTGCAATAAAGAGAGGCAGGACACAAAAACTCTAGGCAACAACCTTTACACGTATATTACCACAGTCAGACACAGGACAAATCAGCAGATATTACAGCACAATATATAGCAATATAAAACCTTATCTAGGATATGTGTATCTCACAGGATACTTGCTTCTCTGATAGTAATGACAACACAATCAATCCTAGTGTATCAGGAGTGCAGTAAATATAGGCGCGCACGGGGGCGCGGGAGGGGGGTTGAGTCTCACTAGGAGGAGATAGGGGAGGCGTGGGGAGTGACTTGTGACGGCTAGGGGAAAGTTATGGTAATACTGGAGGGCGGCAGATATTAGCCGTGAAGGCTATATGGTTTCCACTAGCCAAAGGACTTTGGTAATTGATTTTATTCTTGATTTACACTTACTCGAGATATTGGAGTGAGAGAGGGTGATAAACAAGATTTATGGGTAGCGTGGGGGAGGGAGAGAATACCATTAATACTTCCTTTCACAATATTCCTTCACAGTAATGGGGGTATGTCTTTATAGGGGAATTTTCCGGCGGCACAGGCTTATATACTGTATAACAGGGATGTCACTCATATGTATAGTCAATCAGATCTCGTTCCACACTCTCGTCCTTTAACTTCTCACTGTGATCTTATTCACCCCGATATTCACTATATGAAATCACTGCACAATACTTACATTAGGGGAAATCACACTTAACCTAAATCACTCGTGGTACAATATCACACGCATTCATCAGGGGGATAGGCAGGAACATGTCGTCGGCGATCCTGCCGGGCTAGGGGCACCGCCAATGCAAGGCGTGCAGAGGGGGCACGGGATAACTCTTAAGGGCGTCCTCTCGCGTCCTGGGCTTCCCGTGGCTTCTGGGCTTGGGTCAGGCGTGTGGCCCTCGGAACTAGGGCCGAATAGCTCCAAGAACCTCTGTGCTAAGTCCTGGCGTCGTGGGGGTGTAGAGAGATCACGCCTGGGTGTCCTGGGGAGAACCGGGAGAGACTGTGGGCTGCGGTCTCCAGCGTCTAGGGGCGCCGACAGGGGAGGACTGCGGCAGCGACTTCCACTGGGATCCGTCAGGTGCGTCTGCTCCAGAGCCTGGCGTAGGGAACAGAGACCAGGGGAGGCTGTGAGGCCTGTCTGGGTCACTCTGGGACAGGAAGCCTGGGCTCTAGTCTCCTGCTGTAGGGACGTCTCTCTCTTTACCTCTCTCTGCGCACCCTCGGAGCGACAATAGATCGTCTCACGAGGAAGGGAGCAACCATAGGTCGTCTCTACCAAGACACTCTCGGAGCGACCATAGATCGTCTCACGAGGATGGGAGCGACCATGGATCGTCTCTACCGGAGCACTTTCGGAGCGACCATAGATCGTCTCACGAGGATGGGAGCGACCATAGATCGTCTTTACCGGAGCACTTTCGGAGCGACCATAGATCGTCTCACAAGGATGGGAGCGACCATAGATCGTCTCACGAGGATGGGAGCAACCATAGATCGTCTCTACCGGAACATTTTCGGAGCGACCATAGATCGTCTCACGAGGATGGGAGCAACCATAGATCATCTCTACCAGAGGGGCGCCATCTGGAGTGTCTTTTCTAACTCCACCCCTAGCTGACTCAACAATTCTACTCCACGAAGGTAGTGTCCTTCTCCTACAGCGGCGACGGCGTGGTGGCTGCATGACACAGGGGCGCACGGCCCGGGCTGACATATGTCGCTGTTGCCGGGAGTGGTGGTGACTGGTGGCGGCTACCCCGTGGGGTCCGTGTGGGGGTGTCGCCGCATCGTCGGGCATACTAAGCTGTGTTTGGCTTGCCCTGTCGTCGGGGGTACTATGGTATTTTTCGGGGGCACTGTTCTTTAAGCCACGCATTTTAATTATATAGATAATAAGTGTTGAATAGTAGGAAAATAATAAACGTGGCGAGTTTCAATATTAATCCCAGGCGGGGCGCTCAGGATAATGCAAACAAGTTTTATATATTTCCCCGCCATATGGCTCAGTCTTGCTCATTATTCCAACTCTTGTGATGGGATTGTGATATGGCAACACTAGATAGGGGAGGGGCGAAGAGCAAGGACCCGCCCACATAGCACAGCTAACGTTCGTTTTGCATTGAACATGCCTGGGGGTAACAATACTTTTTATTATGACTGTACACCAGGTTGCGCTTCCATACTACAAACACTCCATGCATCCACCCACTCCACACCAAAATGGAATATCTACCCCCGTTAGCTGCTGACGGTATCTGAAAGTAGTCATCTGACGCAAATCTGGGTCACACCACGCTGCCAATGATATTGTGTTTACTCGCGACTTCCACTCAAAGTTGGAGAACTTCCAAGTGATGAACTAAATGAGTGTGATGCGTAAATAGTGTATATAACGAAATAAGTAAATAGATGTAAATAATGATATCAGTGTCAGGAAAATAACGTATGAAATGTGTGATTTACCATAACTATTCAGCTTGAGTGTTTATTGTGCCTTATGCGAGTGTTCATAGTGCCTTACACCAATATATATATATATATATATATATATATATATATATATATATATATATATATATATATATATATATTTTATGCGAGTGTTCATAGTGCCGTACACCAATATATATATATATATATATATATATATATATATATATATATATATATATATATATATATATATATATATATATACACTTAACCCATTGGATCCCAGGGGTGCTGGGCGAGGCATGGCACTGGGTGGGCACTGAGCATACTACCCTCCGCCTATCGGCTCATAGTCGCGAAGCTCATAGGTCCCTACCTTGGGGTTCCCTACTTTATAAAGACTTGAAAAAATCCCAGTTCTGTCCAATATTCCGGACACCGGGCTCCAAAGGGTAAAAGAGACCGATAGGTTTGCCAGTCATTAACCCATTGGATCCCAGGGGTGCTGGGCGAGGCATGGCACTGGGTGGGTACTGAGCATACCACCCTCTGCCTACTGGCTCATAGTCGCGAAGCTCATAGGTCGCTACCTGGCAGTTCCCTACTTTATAAAGACTTGAAAAATCCCAGTTCTTTGTAATATTCCGGACACCGGGCTTCAATGGGATATATATATATATATATATATATATATATATATATATATATATATATATATTTATATATATATATACATATATATATATATATATATATATACATATATATATATATATATATATATATATATATATATATATATATATATATATATATACAGTTATCACTCTAATATCCGGACGCCCAATAACCGAACATCCCCACTACCCGGACCTTATCATCCTGGGATCCAACATTCCCAAAATGGTCCGAAACCTCCCCCCCCAAAAAAAAAACGATTTTTTCCCGTCCGTAATTTGAACTTGCCGCGCGCGCCGTGGGAGAGCATTGTTTTGGTGCGTCATTCCTCCGACGTCCGATAAAGCGCCGCTGCATCCTCCCCACTTCCCGCCTGTCTCTCATAGCGACTGGACCTACGCTCTTCGCAATGGCTGCCCACGTGCTCGCTTTTGTGGTGGTGCCCTACCTGCTGCTCTCGGGCCTCCTCTTAGTGTGTGTGATGATGGCCCCGCCACCTGAGAAAAGGAAGAGAGTGGTGTTGACTCTGGAAAAGAAGAGGGAGATATTGGAGAAAGTTGATGCGGGTTGGTCTTCTTCCCGCATTCTCCGCGAGTACAACCTGGCCCGGTCGACTTTGTTCGATATCAAATGTTCCCGAGACACTCTCATGCAGTACACGGCTGACTTCTCGTCGAGAAGCAAATGCAACGTGGAAAGGAAGGTTATGTTTACCCCCAAGATTGCAGAAATCGACCGATCCACGTTGATTTGGTATCGACAGCAACGTGCAGCTGGTGTGATGGTACGTGGAACGGAGCTGAAGGCTGCTGCTGAGAAGTTCGCAAGGCTTCACGACGCCCTAGACTTCAAGGCATCCGAGGGTTGGCTCTTTGCGTTCAAGTTGCGACATGGCCTTACTAACCGTAAAGCACATGGCGAAGCATTGGACGCTAACGAGGATGGAGTTGACGAGTTTCGGCACAAGGTGAAAGGCTTGATCGACAGGGAGGGCCTAACTCTCGGTCAAGTCTACAATGCTGACGAAACTGGCCTATTCTATCGCTCGCTGCCAACGAACACTCTAGCCGAGGAGACAGAGAAGCGTGTACCTGACCGCAAGTTTTTCAATGAACGGATATCTGCTTTGTGTTGTGCCAGTGCTAACGGCATGCACCGGCTTAAGCCCGTTGTTGTTGGCCGTGCAAAGCAGCCTCGGTGCCTTTGTGGGGTGATGGATGTCCTTCCTGTCGTATGGTACCATTCTTTGAAAGCATGGTTCACAGCTGTGATTTTCAAAGACTGGTTTCACCGTCACTTCGTCAAGGAGGTCATCCATTACCAGACGAAGACACTGGGAATCCCTCGCGACCAGGTAAAGGCTCTCTTTCTGCTCAACAATGCACCTGCCCACCCGTGCGACAAGGACTTGGTTGCTGAGAATGGCCGTATTAGGTGCATGTTTCTGCCACCTAATACGACTGCTCTCATTCAACCCATGGACCAAGGAGTGATCGTGGCAACAAAGCGCCTATACCGTCGGAAGTTCCTGGACGAGGTGATGGTTGTTCTAGGGGACGAGGACGAGCACAGGGAAGGATGGGACACACGAGGCAAGCGGACTTTGGAAAACCTTCACCGCTACAACATCAAGTCTGCGCTGTACAACTGGGCTAGTGCATGGAAGGAAGTCCCTGTGAAAACTCTTGAAAATGGTTGGTCTCGTCTGCTTCTCAGAATGGATGTGGAGTACGATTTTCTAGGGTTTGACATGGATGACTTCCATGCACGGCTACGTACGCACTGCGACAATCTTGATGTGAACGATGTTCGTGAGTGGTTGGACAATGACGAGGGCGATCCTGGGTATCAGACGTTGTCTGATATCGAGATCGCGTCTTCGGTTGCTGGTGTCAGTACCGAACTTGAAGATTCTGACAACGAAGGCGATGATGATGCGGACTCCTCTCAGCAGGACACTACTCCAGCCATCCCCAAGCTGAGCGCACTCCGGGAACATCTAGAGTTCGTCCTAGACTACCTGGAACACCAGGACTGCGACAGGGAGATGGGGCCCTTGGTTCTCGTGGAGGAAGTGCGTGCTTTCAGGCAGCGCATCATCTATCATCAGAATCGTCGGTCATTGCGTCAGTCAACGATTATCAGTTTTTTCAGGCCCGTGACCCCCACTGTGCCCAGCCCTGGCTCCACTCCGTTGCCTCCCCAAGACAGGCCCTTATGCTCCGAGCCACAGCCCAGCACATCAGCCACGGTGGAGTCACCGCTCGACGTGAGTTTGCAGCTTTCCTCAGAGTCCTCTGCAGTGGGTACGCCATCACCACGACCCGGCAATGCACCCCTAAGTCGCCTGCCAGTGATACTCTCGGACTCTGACAGTGAATAAACAGCAAGAACTTCTCCACTAGACCACACGGAAATTTTGAGTGTTGTGCAGTGAAAAAAAACGGTGTGTTGTGTTAAGGTTTTCGAGCTGAGAGAAAAGACTCAGTGGAAAATAAATTTAATGTAAATTGACTTCTTTGTTTTGGCTTTTGAAATTTGGAAAAAAATGGGAAAAGTTAATTTGCAACACTAAGTTACAATGGAGCATTATTTCATTATTTGGACAAAAGTGAACACTGTGAAGAGAACGGACTTCTGTGTGTTATTGACTAAGTTCAGTGCAAGACTTCAGGAAGAGTGTACTGCAAGTGCTTCAGGAAATCGTTCTTACTGTCAGAGTCCGAGAGGAGGCGGTTATTCATCGAGGTGGCCAGGGACTTGCTGTAAGTAGCCAGAATGTTTCATACTGTACTTTTTTCCATACTATACTTACCAGAATGTTTCATACTGTACTTTTTTCCATACTATACTTACCCCATGCACGTGCAGTAGGAATGTGTTTTTCTGAGTTAGGCTAGGTTAGGGTCCATAAGTACCAGAATGTTTATTAATGTATGAACATACTTCTAAACCCTCATTTTATGTTTCTTTTGCATGTATTTCAGTCATTTATGTGCCTTATTGGTGTGATTTGGGTCTTAAATAGGTGCTATGCATGTCCAGAGGGAGTTGTATAGGTGTTTCTCTGAGTTAGGGTCCATAAGTACAAGTCCATAAGCTGGGGCCCAATATCTGGACAAAACCAGTAACCGGACCTACCAATGGCTCTATTACGTCGGATATTGGAGTGATTACTGTATATATATATATATATATATATATATATATATATATATATATATACTGTATATTAAAATGCAGCAGGACATCAAAACAGATCGCATAGGCACCAGAAAGAGCCCATGGGGGAATGTACACGGCGTGAATGAGCTCCAGGCAGAAACGGCTTAAGTCCACCCGTGCCCCGTGCCCCTGTGACACGGAACTCGCCCGCCGCCACCATAGCAGGAAAACAAGATGACCTGCCGGGCGAGCTGCCCACAGATCAGACCGGGGTGGAATTGTTTCTCCAGTTCCTAACAGCACCCCTGAGACGGCCGATAGCCACTCATGCTCCTACAGGAGACGGCCGGAAGCCACTCTGGAGGAAACCAGGAGATGGCCTGAAGCTGCTCCCGCCTTCGTAAGTAGACAGCCTGAAGCCACTCAGAAGGTGCCCCTCAGAGAGACGGCCTGCAGTCGCTTGCCCTCCTACAGGAGACGCCCTGAAGCCGCTCTGGAGGAAAAGAGGAGATGGCCTGAAGGAGCTCCCGCCTTCGTCAGGAGATGGCCTGAAGCCGTTCCGGAGGCCAATCAGGAGACGGCCGGTAGCGGCTCCCGCCTTCATCAGGAGATGGCCAGAAGCCTCTCTGAAGGTGCCCCTGGAGAGATGGCCAGTAGCCACTCACCCACCTACAGGAGACGGCCTGAAGCCGCTCCACAGGTCAATCAGGAGACGGCCAGAAGCCGCTCTGAAGGAGCCTCTGGAGAGATGGCTGGTAGCTGCTCACCCTCCTACAGGAGACGGCCTGAAGCTGCTCTGGAGGTCAATCAGGAGATGGCCAGAAGCCGCTCCCACCTTCATCAGGAGATGGCCGGAAGCTGCGCTGAAGGTGCCCCAGGACAGTCAGCCCATAGCTGCTCTACCCTTCTGCAGGAGGTGGCCGGTAGCCACTACGAAGGTGTCCTGAGACAGCCACGGCCAGTAGCCAGGCCCTACCGCCAGAGACGGCCTGAAGCCGTTCCTTCATCAGGTCCTGAGCCCAGTCCACCTACCCACGACTTGGAGGGAGCCCCCAGCCTGGAGGAGTATTGGAGAGGCCTTGTGACCACCACCAGGCTCTTCTCCCTACAGCCGGTGGAGATACCTCTGATGGACCCCAACACCGGCCGATGCCGCAGCTCACTCCTGACAGCGTCCCCGACCTTCAGGGACCACAGCCTCCCGACCGCCCCTCAGACTCCCAGGCGGGACCTCCCTGCACCCAGACACTGGAGATCCTCATCCTCCTTCAGGGGCCTGACTCAGAAGTTCAGACAACTGTTCAGCCCCAGCCCAGAGGGCCGGACTCCCACCCTGAGCCTGGAAGCCTCGGGCCCCTATGCCCCCAGCAGCCCCGGAAGAAAGAGGACCCCCCTACGCCCTGTCCTCCGCCCCCGGGACCTAGCCGCCCCTGGCGGATCCCAGCCCCGTCAGTAGGGAGGCTGAGACTCAGCCGCCGCCCCTGCGCCTGACTGTGACACGTCAAACCTGACAGTGAGTGAAAGTGTACACACACAGCATACAGACAGAGTATGAGTGACAGAGTAAAGTGGGCCGGTGGTTAGAGCATAAAAGAAAGTGGTGGAAAGGATAGTGCAACAGTAAGACAGTGAAGGACGGGCCTACCATAGTGTGCAGTGCTGCCGTAAGACAGTGAATATCATACATAGGCCCCTGAGTTGAAGTTCTACTACCGCCAGCTCCACCCGGGTACATAGTAAAGTAATGTAAAAGTAATCTATGGGCCAAGGTACAGTGAACACTCTATGCAACAGTGACGGCACGTCTCGATAAGGTCACGCTTAGGCCCAGTGTAAAATATTAACCCTACCCTGGGAAATCGAGACAACCACCACCACCGGCCTAGGACACCTAAACTCCCCCACCAACATACTGTAGGTGTCTAGCTCAAGTGTTGTTCCCCCTAACCAATCTGGTCCTGTACAGTATCCTGTGTGATCTATTATTCCATATCTGCAACCCGAGGATTATAATTGTCTAGCTTGTTTGTATTTGTGACAAACAAAGTGTTACCATGAATTTTTGTGTCCTGCCTCTCTCTTATTTGTCTAAGCTCTGGTCTAGAAAGAGAACCAAGCTACTCACTAGGTGCTCTAGGGACGGGAGGCCAACCCTAAAACACCTAACATTACATTATATATATATATATATATATTAAAATACCCGCCGCCGCTGGACCACCCACCCCGCCACCCCCACCACACCACCAAGCCACTACCACACCGCCACCCCAGGATAACACCACGGCGGGGCTATTGACCCGGAACAAGAGGGTCCCTGGGACACCCATGTCCTGAGTCCCTCTTCCCCACAACTGTCCCAACACCAAGCAAGCAGGAAGAGGCAACGACCCTGCGAGCAGGGCAGCCTTCATCAGGTTCGGGGTGGGGCTGATCCAGAGTCAGTCCCAAGCAACACCGCGGTACGGCCACTGTACATGCCGGGGAAGGAGCGACCACTGTATGCCCTTCAGTTGTTTGCCCCCTGTGACTCCGCCATCATGGCCACTGTACGTGAGGGGGAAGGAGTGACCACTGTACACCCTTCAGTCACAGGCACCTCTGGGGACGGCCTCCGGGCATTAGTTATTGAACGCGCCCCGACTGGGAGAGACAGGAGTAGTGGAGCCGTGATCACGGCCACTGTACGTGATGGGGAGGGAGTGGCCACTGTACGCCCCTCATCCACTACCTCCTCCTTCTACAGGAGTAACATCGTGCTCACGGCCACTGTATGTGACGGGGAAGGAGCGGCCACTGTACGCCCTTCAGTTACTTTCTGAAGGGCAGGCAGGCCCACGGCTATGGCCACTGTACGTACTGGGGTAGACAGGTCCACAGCTATGGCCACTGTATGTACTGGGGAGGGCCCGGCCACTGTGCACCCCTCTACTGCCTTTCCCTCCTTCGGGAGCAGCACCGCCAGCATGGCCACTGTTCGTGCGGGGGAAGGAGCGGCCACTGTACACCCTTCAGCTGTGGGTCCTAGGAGTCACGAAACCGTGCTGACGGCCACTGTACGTGATGGAGAAGGAGCGGCCACTGTACGCCCTTCATTCGTGGCTCTGAAGGTCCTCCCAAAGCAGGAGGTCCCTTGCGCGGCCGACCCTTTACCTCTCGGCTGTGTGGGACGCCCTTTGTCTCCTTACAGGAGTGGTTCCCAGGAGGTGCTGCTGGAGTGGTGGCGTGGCCCGATCCCGGTCCTACCACCTACCCCTGGGAGGTCCCTGCCCCTGCTGGAAGCCCGACGGAGAAGGCGCCTCAGTTCACCCCTGACGGCGCTCCACCCTGTAGGCAGCCGCAGCCCCCGGACCCCCAGGCCTGACCAGCAGCCCCAAGACCTGGGTAGCTCAGGCTCTCTCTCTCCCCGGAGTCAGAGGCGACAGGCCCGCCTCCTGCAGCTGTTCGGCCCTAGTACTGAGGGCCACCTCTCAGGTCGAATCCCCCAGACCAGAGGGCCTCCCTGCACCCCACCAACGAGGCTCCAGTACGAGGGCCTCCTCCCAGGTCGAGGCCCCCAGACAGAAGGGCCTCCCTGTACACCTCCGATGACGAAGACCTGGGCAGTGATGCCCCTGCGGGCAGTGCGTTGTCCACTGCAGGAAGGCTCCCCATAGGGCCTCCTCTCACGCCCAGGCACCTCATCAGGTTATACCCAGGAAACACGGGTATGCAGTGACATCGACGCCTCTTGTGTCCCGAACCATCGAGACAGGAGTGTATAGTGACAGTAACAAAGTGAGGGCCAGAATAATAATAGTGACTAAGTTACCAGTGACACACTAAGGAACGATACCCGGCAGAATAGAAAATACAAATAAATACAGACAGAGAAACTTATAGAAATAGTGGGTCAATACCAGTGGTGCGCGGAAAAATCAAAGACTTGTGAATAAGTGTTACCACAACTAAGTGACCTTCCCGAGTGTTGTGGCCTGCACCCTGCACACTTATAGTAATATTCACTCCCCTGACCCTTGGCCCTGTCCACCCCTAGTGCATCAGACTTAATATATAAAATATCAATTCTGCCTATAAACAGAATACGGGTATCGCGATATCATAATTCATTATCCATGTGTAAGTGAAGAATACTATGTCCTGAGTGTAACTGTGAACATTTATATTGAAGGCTAACTCTGTGTCCCTGTCCAAAGCATATCCAGTGTCTCTCAGTTTTATATTGTAACGGTGTATGAATTAAGACAATACATGTGTTAAGGTGTACTGCCTGGTTTTTATGTCCTGTTCCTTTGTGGGTGCTTTACTTCCGGTCCGGAAAGAGGACCCCGCTCAGTCGTGGGCGTTTTTAGGACGAGAAGTCGGACTAAAAACACCCAGCATAACATATATATATATATATATATATATATATATATATATATATATATATATATATATATATATATATATATATAAGTGAAATGTGAAAATATGTAAAATTAGCACGGAACCCCAACTTCCCATCATCATATTAATTACTGTGGTCGCATTACCTACACCAGCTTGCGTTTCTATACCACAAGTACTCCATGCATCCACCCACTCCACACCAAAATGAGAATATCTATCCATGTAAGCCACTGACGATATCTGAAAGTAGCCATCTGACGTACGCAAATCTCGGTATGCTGGACTAAAGCAGCTGTTTTCGGGTTGAAAACTGCTGAGCTGAGCACTTTTATCATCACTAGGCTTATTTTAACCACTTTTCAGGCCCATTCTTGGGAAAAAAAAAAAATCGAAAATGGCCGGCACTGGGGGGTCACAGCCCCCCAAACCCTAGGCACGGGGGGCCAAAAAGCCGACAAAGGTGCCGGCACAGAATGAGTTAAGTGTGTTTCTATGTCAAATAAATGCATTAAATAGTTAATTGTACAGAAACACATGTTAAATAAAAGAAACAAAAAATCATACCCCACCGGACTAACGGTGTTTTAAAACCCCACCGCACCATCGGAGCTATAGTCGGCCTTGCGCCCGTAAGCGCCTGTGGTGTGGCTCGCACCTGTTTACAATGGTGCCACGTTTCCTCAACTTGCGATGTGAAACGGAAGCTATTTATGTACAAGGCATCACAAATTCGATAAATTCAGATGAATAAAACTTACACTTGTGTATTTTGATGGATGAATCAACAGTAATCTTATTATGCATAAAATATTTATACAGTAACACAGAAACATGGCATACATATTGTACAGTGTTGCTAAAAGATATTGTAGTCACTTTTAATGGTTTTTAGCGTAGTTTTAGGGTGGTTAATAATATTACAGTTATGGATATAAGATAATGAGCCTGAAAAAAGAAGAAATATGCCAATATCCAAAGTAAAAGAAATAATTCATGTAATTCTTGTGAGTGGCAATACTTACACACCCAGGAGAGAGAGAGAGAGAGAGAGAGAGAGAGAGAGAGAGAGAGAGGTCTGTCACTGCCTTCTTTGTATTCATTATTTGTTCCTTTGTACATACTGCACACACTGATATACATTGTTCCTATTGATGCACATATATCTATACACGTAATTTCTCTCTCTCTCTCTCTCTCTCTCTCTCTCTCTCTCTCTCTCTCTTCTAATACTGACCACGTGGTAGGTGAATCCAGCCCCTCCTTCCCCTTCCCTCCCTTCTTAATCCCTCCTGGGTGTCTCAGGTCAAATCCCCCTTCACACTTCCCCTCCCCCCTGGACCACCACCCCAACAAACCCACATCCACACTCCCACCCACACCTACACCCACACCCCACTACGTCGGGGTGTATGAATCAGTAACGTAACAAACCTCTCAGCAGACAGTAACTTTGACACTCCATCTACTACTAAATATAACAAAACCAAATTAACAAATGAAAGCACAATTATAAATAACTTATAAAAGAATCAAAAGTACTCAGGGTGGCTCATTTCCCGCCAGGAGAGAGAGAGAGAGAGAGAGAGAGAGAGAGAGATAACGGTACAGAAAACGTGGCAACACTGTACACAGGTGCGGGCCACACCTCACCCGCAAACGGCCGGGATTCCGACTATAGGTGTTTTTAGGTCGACTTATCATCTAAGAAACACTAGCCGTTGAGCCAGGGTTCTCTTTCGAGACCGGAGCTGGAATACACTACGAGAGGAACAGGGCATAAAAACTCTGGTCAGTCAATCTTACACGTGTATTATCTTAATAAGTAAGACACAATACACTATTCACATACAAAATCACTATTTAGACAAAGAACTCTGGGCTGCTGAGGTCGTGGGCTTTACAGGTGTCGGCCAGGTGTAGGAAGGGTCCCATCAGGTGTGCCTTCTCTCAGGGGGCATGGGACGACCCTCAGGGGCTGCATCTTCAGTGGGCTACTGGGCGGCGTGGTGACGGTCCCTCTCCTAGTGGGGCCTCGATGGGGTGTCTGGTCCTTGGGGCTGGGACCGAATTAGGAGAGTAGGCGCCTACCCTGGAGAGAAGGTCGGTGTCTTTTGGGGCTGGGGCGGTCACACCCTGGGGTCTCGGGGGTGCCTCTGGAAGTCCAGGGGCTGCTCTCTCCCTCCAGTTGGGATGCCGTCAGGGGTGGTCTGTGGCATTTCCTGTGGGAATCCGTCAGTTGGTGGTCTCACCCAGGTACTGGTTGGACTGCACACACTCCCGGGGTCACTACGGGGCCTCACCAAACCTCCTCCAGGCAGGATAGTTCCTCCTGGGGGCTGCCTCTGTGGGGAGAACAGGAGGGGTGTCCTGTTTGGCCACAGGAGGGTTGGGCTAAGCCAGGGACGTCCTCTGGAAGGGAAGCCACAGGGCGCGAGAGACGGGTGGTGCGGTGTCTCCTGGGCACTGTTGGTGGTTGTCAATGAGGTTCCGAGGGCAACAGGGGGAGGGTGGCTGATGGCCATCCCTCTCCTGTCGATGCGGCTGATGGCTGTCACCGGGGCCCAACTTCCGGACAGGACCATGGGTGAGATGTGGCTGATGGCCATCACTGAGGTCCCGCGAAGGGAGGGAACGGCAGTCAAGGTGTGACTGATGGCCATCACCTTCCTACTGGTGCAGCTGATGGCCATCACCGAAGTCCACCTCCCAGAGGCAGCTGCAGAAGGAGGGTGGGTGGTGCCATTTCCCCCCTGAGTGCGGTTGATGGCTGTCAACGGTTTCTGCAGAGGAGGAGGGGGATGCAGTGGGTGAGTGGCTGATGGCTGTCTCTGGTTTTGTGTGGCTGATGGCCATCACTGGTTTTGTGCGTTTTTTTTTTTTTTTTCTTATGTGTCCGACTCTGGGCATAGGCTTCACAGCCTGCTATCAAGGCCCAGCAGTCCTCCTACATATCATACACCTCTACATGTCACCACTTCGGCGCTAACACCCACCATCCATATTGAACACATGCTAGGGCTGTCTCATACAGAACTGGTGTATTGGTATTAGCAGGGGTATTTTTGTGACATGTCGGCGGGTCTTCTGGTAGATCAGTAAAGCCTGATTTAATGAAATTCAAATCCTTAAACTGTTCCCTGCCCCAGCCAGGATTTGAACCTGGATCCGTTAGGACCGCATGCCACCTCTCTACCGATTGAGCCACCGCCTCCCCCATTGCGGGTTTTGTGCAGCTGATGGCCATCACGGGTTTTGTGCGGCTGATGGCCATCACTTGGGTGCTGCTTGGGACTCAAATATCAGCCCAACTCTGAACCTGGTGAGGGCTGGTCTGGCTGGAGGGTAATGCACCCATACTGTGTAGTCCTTGCTGGGTCCATTGCGGGGAATGAGGGCACATGGTAGTAGCGGACATAAGCCCATACTACCTGGGTATCGCGTGCACCCTCAGAGCCCCTCCATGGTCTCCTCCTGGGGTGGGTGTCACCACGCCCCAGTGGTGCTTCGCCTCAGTGGCTATTTCACCACCATCTTGGGGAGGAAAAGTCACATCCTCATGGCTGGAGGTAGCAGGTTTGCGTGGTGGTGGTACTGTGTGCTGGTGTTAGGTGATGGAGGAGGGTGGTCCAGTGGGGGAAGACTAGGTCTGGGTCTTGGTGATGTGCATATGTGACATACAGGGTGGAGGCCCGAGGTGCTTCCTGGAGGAGTCAAAGGAGGTGATGTGTTCCATGGACGCATAGTTTCTTTCTGTAGGTTTGGGGCCCAGGTGACATGCTGTATCTTCCTTGCTTGTGGTGGTTGGTGGTTGGTGCTTCCTAGCTGAATGCTGGTGATTGGTGAGGTGGTCGGGATTTTATGCAGCTGCTGAGGGTAGTTACAGCTCTGTTCCCTGGGGATAGGAGCTGGCAGAAGTTTCCACTGGGCCTGGTGTAGGGGTAGTGTTATAGGGGATGTGTTGGGTGTGTGGGGGGTAGGAGTGGTTTGTTTTGGTGGTGTAGGTGAGATTGGGGGATTGGGTGATGGCGTGGTGGATTATCTGGCTGGCAGGCGTGAAAGGCAGCCAGATCGGGTGGTGGTGGTTTTGAGGGTGGGTGTGGGCGGTGAGGAGGAAGTGTGGCCTCGTGGTGTAGTGGTTGGGCATGGAGGTGCGGTCCGGGTGTTTGGTAATGAGGCGATGGGGGTGGTGGTTGGGGGTTGTGCTCATGGTGTGGGGTGGGCTGTGGGTGTGGAGTGAGGGGGGAGAGGTGGAGGGGACGTGCAGGTGTAGAGGTGGCGGCGGGTGGTGTGTGGTGCTGGAGATGTGGTGGGGTGGTCTGGGATGGGCTGGGGGCCCCTGGGCCGGGTGGTTGGACTTGTGGTGGTTGTGAGATGGCAGGAGAAGAGGTGTGAGGTGTGGCGAGGGAGCAGGCTGGAGGAGAGGGAGTGGGGGATGATGGTAGGGAGGAGGAGGGTGTGAAATAGCATGTGTATGAGTCTGACATTGGGTCCAGAGTGGCAGGTAGTGGTGAGGTGGTGTGGGTGGCGGGGTGGGAAGAGGGGTGTCGTGGGGTGGTGTTGGTCGGGAAAGGGCATACATGACGATTCCGGTAAGTGCATGGGGTGTTGTGGTAATTGATGGTGACCTGGGAAGGGTTAGGGACGTGGGTGACAGTATGTGGTCCCATTAACTGTGGGGAGACTTTGTTGAGGGTGGGTAGCTTTGTCACTACTACTGAGTCGCCTGGTTTGTAGGGGTTGGAGGAGGCGATGTCCGGCTGTAGGTCCTGATGTTTCTGCAGGTGATGTAGTCGCCTCTTGAGGTGGTGCAGGGGGTCGCAAGTAGGGGACGTGGAAGGGGGCTGGAGGTGTTGTCGCAAATGTAGGAGGAGGGGGGCCTCCCTGAATACCCTTTCGTGGGGGGAGATGCCGACGTCTCGTGGGCAGGAATTCATCCCCCACTGCACAATCTTGACGTGGGCTGGCCAGTCTTCATTCTTGGTCTCTTCTATCTGGACCCATACCTGATGGAGAAGGGTGCGATGGCTTCTCTCACATATTCTGTTCCCTTGGGGCCAGTAGGGGGAGGAGTGCGAGATGCAGTAGCCAAAGATGGTGGCGAGTTCTTGCCATATGGTGCTGGTGAACTCTGGGACATTGTCTGAGTGCAGGGCTTAGGGAATCCCAAAGTACAGGAAGACGTGGTGGACGAGGGCGTGGGCCATGGCAATGGCGTGATGTTCCTTGGCCTTGCAGGCGATGAGGAATTTCGAGTATGTATTCACGAAGGTGATGATATACTTATAGTCGGCTTTGGGTTGTAGGGGGCCTACTATGTCCACGGACAACAACTGCTATGGTGTGTGGGCGGTGATAGTTCCCGACAGACCAGGTGTGCGTGTGGTGTCTTTGCCTAGTGTGCAGGCCCTGCAGGCCTGGGTGACTTGTTTGACCAGGTTGGAAGGGCTGGGTGTCCAATAGGCGTCGTTGAACGCTGGCAAAAGTTTCTTTGTGCTGAGGTGAATCTCATTGTCCAAGTGGAAGTGGGTCACTGTGTTGAGGGCAGTTTTGGGGTCGAGCACAATATGCCCCAACTCGGTGAATAGGTGATTGCCCTGCTGGTGTAACTGGAGAATACCTGTAGCGGTATCCAGTGGGGGCGATCCTTGTTGCGCCATTGTTGTAAGAGGTTGGACTCGACGTGGACGGAGCTAATCAGTAGCTGGGTAAGGCATCGGCGTTGGTGTGTAGCTTGCTTGGGCAATAGGATATATTGTAGTTAAATTCCTTGAGAGTTTCCCTCCACCTGACGAGTTGTATTGTAGGTGCTGGACTGTCGTAACCATTGGAGTGACTGATGGTCGGTGATGATGGTGATGTGCTTACCTGAAAGGTAGGCCTGGAAGTGCTCCAGTGCCCACACAATGCCTAGGCACTCTTATTTGGTGGCAGCATAGTTCCTCTTGGCTTGGTTGAGGGTGCAGCTGGTGCAGGCGATGATGTGCTCTCACCCTTCTTGTATCTGGATGAGGACAGCGCCGATTGCTACCAGGGACACGTCTGTATATGGGCGGAATGGCAGGGTGTAGTCAGGGAATGTGACGATCGGGGCAGTGACGAGCTCGGTTTTCAGGTTTGTGGCATGCTGCTCTCCATTCGTTGATCCAGGTAAACGGTTCACCTTTCTTGGTCATGTCGTCGAGGGCCTTGGCAATGTTTGCAAACTCCTCGATGAAGCGCCAGTAGTACAAAGTAAGCCCCAGGAAGGCACGGACTTCATGGACATCTCGGGGCAGGGGAAGATCTGTGATGGCATGCAGCTTGGCGGGGTCAGGTGATATTCCTTCCTGCGAAATAATGTGTCCCAGGAAGGAGACGGTTCGTGCAGCCAGGATGCACTTTGAGGGTCTGAGTTTGAGGCCAGCCTGGCGAATGAGCAGGAAGACCTTTCTAAGGCATTGGAAGTGGTCTGCCCATGTCTGGCTGAAAATAATTACGTTGTACAAGTATGCCAGGCAGATTTCCCAGGTAAGGCCGCTAAGGGCTGACTCCATTAACTGGGGAAATGTGGCGGGGGCATTACAGAGTCCGAATGGTAGGATGTTGAACTCACAGTGTTTTCCATTACTGTTGGAAAAAGCTGTCTTCCCGCTGTCCTAGGGGTGTACAGGGACTTGCCAGTATCCTGATTGGAGGTCCAAGGTGGAGAACCAGGAGGCTCCGTGTAGGGAATCAAGGGAGTCGTCTATCCTGGAGAGGGAGGTGCCATCCTTGGTGGTTACATCGTTCAGTCGTTGATAATCCATGCAAAAACGCATGTTGCTGTCTTCGTGTTGACCAGGCTGGCAGGGGAGGACCACGGGCTGGTGGAGGGTGATACGACACCGGCATCAAGCATTTCCTGGACCTGCTGGCCCTCCTCAGCTTGTTGTTTAGGGTTCTTCCACCGCGATGGTTGGCAAATGGGTGGTCCTGTGGCATGTATATTATGCATCAGGCAGGTGGTGTGGCCAATGTCGGTAGGGCCTGACACAAAGAGATCCAGCTGCTGCGGGATCTCTTCTTCCTCCGGCTCCGTTTCCCCAGGGTTGGTGCCTCCGGCCAGTGAGGCGTCATCCTCGGTGCCCTCGTTATCCAGGGAGGAAACTTTCCGTCGTCCCTGGGTGGCTGGTCTGTGCTGGGCAGCATTTAGTTGTTCTCGGATATCGTGGAGGGGACATCTGTGGCTGCAGGCGGAGAATTCCCATGGGTTGATGGAAATCAAGTTTGTGTTTTCCTTGGGGGTGGGGTGTGCCGTCGGTAGGTTGGGTGTTGATGGGGGATTTGCGTGGGCTGGGGGCGTCCATGATTTGTGGTTTGGTGACAGTCTTTGGGTGAGGAATTTACTCACAATGCCGATCTGCTGCAGGGTGGAGCAGGAGACTAGGAGATGCCGTTTCAGTTGAATATCTTTATTTAGGTCTCCCGCTGGGCTATGTATCGTGAAATGTTCTCTGATGACACTGGGGAGGACCCGTAAAAGTGTGTTAAACGTATATTGTTCCAGGGTTGCCGCATCAGTCTCTGGGTAAGCAGCGGTGACGAGTTGCCTGGCCTGGATGAGAGTATCATCCCAGTTGCTGTCGTAGGTTAGAGTGTCGAGCTGTGACAGTGCCACAACTCTTGCCAAGGATGGTGTGATGGCTTGAGTCACTATTTGGGTGAAATTTGACCATGTCAGCTCCAGGACGATCTTGGGTGTGATACTGGCTACTGCTTTGCCCAGGTAAGGCAGGGTGACTGATATTTTCTGCTTGTCGTTTTCAAATCCTATGTCTAGGAGTGGTTTGATCATGGATAGGTATGTGTGCTTATCATATTGTTCTGGGTCGAATTTAGGTAACATCACGTGAGGTTTGGTCGCCTTTCTGCTGACTTTCCTGTTTTGCTCCTCCATGTATTCTGCTCTGGTCAAGAACCACCGCTGGCCACCAGTGTTATGCTAGGTGTTTTTAGGTCGACTTCTCGTCCTAGAAACACTAGCGGTTGAGCCGGGGTTCGCTTTCGGACTGTAGCTAGAATACACTACGAGAGGAACAGGGCATAAAAACTCCTGTCAATCAATCTTACACATGTATTATCTTAATTTACAGACCATTAGGTACAATATGAGTATAAATAAGACACAATACACTATTCACACACAAAATTACTATTTAGACAAGAGGACTCCAACTGGGCTGCTGAGATCTTGGGTTTTACAGGTGTCTGACAGGTGTAGGAGGGGTCCCATCAGGTGTGCCTTCTCTCAGGGGGCACGGGACAACCCTCAGGGGCTGCATCATCTTCAGTGGGCTACTGGGTGGTGTGGTGAGGGGTCCTCCCCTAGTGGGGCCTCGATGGGGTGTCCGGTCCTCGGGGCTGGGACTGAATAAGGAGAGTAGGCGCACTTGTCTGTGCCTACCCTGGGGAGGAGATCGGCATGTTTTGGGGGAGTCCAGGGGCTGCTGTCTCCCTCCAGTCGGGCTGCTGTTAGGGGTGGTCTGTGGCATCTCCTTCTGTGGGAGTCCATCAGCTGGTGGTCTCACCTAGGTGCCGGCTGGACTGCACACACTCCCGAGGTCACTATGGGGCCTTGCCAAACCTCCTCCAGGCAGGATAGTTCCTCCTGGGGGCTGCCTCTGTGGGGAGAACAGGAGGGGTGTCCCGCTTGGACACAGGAGGGTTGGGCTAAGACAGGGATGCCCTCCAGAAGCGAAGTCACAGGGGGCGAGAAACGGATGGTGTGGTGTCTCTCCCTGGCGTGGCTGGTGGCTGTCGGTGAAGTCCCAGAGGCAACAGGAGGAGGGTGGCTGATGGCCATTCCTCTCCTGTCGGTGCAGCTGATGGCCATCACCAGGGCCTGACTTCCAGACAGGACTGTGGGCGAGATGCGGCTGATGGCCATCACCAGGGCCTGACTTTCAGACAGGACTGTGGGCGAGATGCGGCTGATGGCCGTCACCTGTCCACAGGTGTGGCTGATGGCCGTCACCTGTCCACAGGTGTGGCTGATGGCCGTCACCTGTCCACAGGTGCGGCTGATGGCCGTCACCGAGTTCCTGTGAGCGGAGGGAACGGCAGTTGAGGTGTGGCTGATGGCCATCATCTGCGTGTTGGTGCAGCTGATGGCCGTCACCGAAGTCCAACTCCCAGAGGCAGCTGCAGAAGGAGAGTGGGCGGTGCCATCTCCCCCGAGTGTGGCTGATGGCCGTCACTGGCTTCTGCAGAGGAGAAGGGGGATGCAGCGGGTGAGTGGCTGATGGCCGTGTCTGGTTTTGTGCGGCTGATGGCCGTCACTTGGGTGCTGCTTGGGACTGAAATATCAGCTCCACCCCAAAACTGGGGAGGGATGGTCTGGTTGGAGGGTAATGCACCCACACTGCGTAGTCCTTGCTGGGTCCGTGGCAGGGAATAAGGGCCCAAGGTAGTAGGGGACATAGGCCCATTTCGCCTGGGTATCATGCGCGCCCTCAGAGCCCCTCCATGGTCTCCTCCTGAGGTGGGTGTCGCCGTGCCCCGGTGGTGCTTCGCCACTGTGAGTATTTCAGAAACGAAACACAGTAAAGTAGTGACCTTAACTTCAATGTGCTGGGGTGAAGGGATTTTAATACGTGGAGAGATGGGGAGGGTAAGTTTAGAGGTGTTTTACGATAGACCAAAAGATTAAGGCAAAGAAAATTAACTTTTGGAACACCATCTCGGAAGTGGTACTGTAGGAGCAGAAATGGAAGATGGATGTGGTAAAAAAAAAAAATGTAAATAAACAGACATAAGGCTTACTTAGGCTATGCCCCCACAAATAAGAGCACGGAAGAAAACTGAATACGAAGAATTAATGAGAGAATGTGAAGATAAAACGGAAGTGTCAAACCTCCCAGCATGGCATAAAACCATAAAATTAATAAAGTTTGGCTCAAAACTGGCAACAAGCATAAAATAACATAAAAAAAAGAATTTATAAAAATTTATTGTCAAATGGTGAACAACAGATCTGATGATTCACTTTGTGAAGTTTGGTTAAAAGTTGAACTGGAATACAGACTACCTGCTTCATGTTGGATGAATGGACCCACAATCAATTTGCCCTTGAGGAGAAACTGTTTGTTAATCTGAAAGATAGATGCAGAACAAAACTTCTACAGCTTGGATCCTGTTCGCTTCATCATATTCATAATGGATTTAGAAAATTACGAAGTTGGACATAGACAATGACTAGTTTGCCTGCGACATTCATTCATTCTTTAAACTGTCAAGTGCCAGACGGGAAGATTACGTGTCACTGGAAGAAGTCACTCAGTGTACAGCTTGGTATGCGCTACGCAATGTGATCTCAAGGTGGTAAACTCTGAAGCCAGTTGTACTTCGAATCTTGGAACAGTGGAATTCTCTACAGGAATTCTTCCTTCGTTTCTTGCTAAAGCAAAAGAGCTTCAGGAGGGAGACTGAATCGACTGCAAGGTATAAATGAATTTCACATATACTGAAGGCAGACCTTTCTTCAGCATATCTCGCATTTGTTGCCTTTATAGCCCAGGATTTTGAGAGCTTCCCTTTGAAATTTCATAAGAAGGAGCCCATGAGCCATTTATTATTGAAATATCCGCCGTGGCAACCAAAGGCACCACAACACCCCCAGGAGGCGACTATGGAGGGGTGTGCAGGGCGCGCACAAAGTCCGTGCGATATGGGCATACGTCCCATATGGCTGCATGCCCTTATTCCATAAAGAGCGCCTGGCACAGACATCTCAGTCCGGGCATGTGACCCTCCAGTCGAGCCAGCCCTCACCAGGATCGGGGTGGAGCTGAAAACCCAGCTCCTGGCAGCACCTCAGTGATGGGCTGTAGCTGCATATACCAAGAGATGGCCTGTGCCGCTCAATCACAGCGATGGCCTGTAGCCGTGCCAATACAGTGACAGCCTGTAGCTGCACAATACAACAACTGCCTGTAGCCTGCATAAAAAGAGACGGCCTGTAGCCGCTCTAAGTGCTGCCTACCCCTCCTGCAGAACCAGTGACGGCCAGCAGCTGTACTTTGGGAGAACGATATGCCCCCTCTCCTTCTGCAGTAGCCTCGGGGAGCACGACACTGGTGATGGCCTGTAGCCACACCAGTAGTCAGGAGATGGCCTGTAACCGCTCCTCGCCTACACGTCACTCCCCATACGGGACACTGGCGACGGCCTGTAGCCACACCCATGGACAAGTGATGGCCGGCAGCCGCACTCTGTCCACGGTCCCGTTAGGAATTCGGGCCCCAGTGATGGGCAGTAGCCGCACCAACAGGAAAGGGATGGCCTATAGCCGCCGTCCTCCTCTTGCCCAAGGGACCTCGGTGATGGCCTGTAGCTGTGCCAGGGAGGGACACCCTAAAAGTCTCTCACCCCCTGTGACTTCACAACGTGAGGGTGACCCTTGCTCAGCCCGCCCATCCTGTGGCAGAGTGAGTCACGCCTCCATCTCCCCAACCCGAGGCAGCCCACAGAAGGAGAACTTCCCCCTAGAGGATTGGTAGAGCGGCCCCGTGTTATCCCCAGGGGTTTACGCGCTCCAGCCAGCACCAGAGGGAGAGCAGACCTTAACGGTCTCCTGCTGAAGGCGACACCACAGTCCGACCCTGACGGCAGCACAGCGGGAGTGAGACCGCAGGTGATGGACCCTCGATGGTGCCTTCAGTACCCTGGGGCATGACCCTCCCAGTCCCAGGCGAAGGCGACGCCCTTCCCCAACCCGGCGCTGACAGGAGCGCCTGCAGGAGTTATTTGACTCCAGTCCAAGGGGCCAGCCCCGTCAATGAGGGTCCCTTCACCATGCCCGACCCCAGCCCACCACGGGCGACGACACCTCTGCAGGTGGTTCCGTGGCCTCTGGAGAAAACTACACCAGGGGAGGCCCCACCAATACCTGGCTGATACCTGCGAATCCCCGGGCCACCTCTGCCCGGTCCGAGCTCTTGACGATCCCCCACCAAACAGTGACTGTGACCTAAGAACTGAATATAGTGTCGAGTTGTGACCAGTGCAAATAGTGACTGACAAAGACAGTGTTCCCCTCATAAATACCCCGTTTACGTACACCAGTGTATTCATAATATCAGAGACGCTACTCCACCATCACTTAGTACAAAGAGGGACACTGACACCCATCTTGAAGATACAGACAGCCCTGTATTAAAACTGTGTATAATCTCGAGCCAAGTATTTACAGTGTCTGTCCTATATCCTTACAACTGGGAGTATCCTGCGAGATACACCTAATGCACCTGCCAGTCCAAGTCCTGTCTAACACTCCTTGACATTGTATAGAGTATTGTGTAACTTGTTTGCATTGTAAGGAAAGGCTTAGTAATATACGTGTATGGTAGCTGTCCAGAGTTTTTATACCCTGTTCATCTTGTGGTGTAACCTAGCTCCGGTCAAAAAAAAGAACCTGGCTATTGAATAGGTGTTCCTATGATGGGAAGCCGCCCTAAAAACACCTAGCATAACACTGGTGGCCCAGGTTAGAATACAGGGAGGAGCAAAACAGGGACAACAGCAAAATGACAACAAAACCGCACTTACAGTTACCTAAGTTCGACCAGGAGCAATATGACATCCACACGTACCTATCCATAGTCAACCCGTTGCTGGACATCGGATTTGAGGATGACAGACAAAAAGTAGCAGTCACTCTACCACTCTTGGCAAACGCAGCGGCCAAAATTGCACCCAAAGTCGACCCCGAACTGACATGGGCAAATTTCACTAAAATAGTAGTAGAAGCCATCACACCTTTTCTAGGTAGAGTGTTGGCACTATCCCAACTGGATGGTTTAACTTACAACGGGAACCTGGATGATACTTTTATCCAGGCCAGGCGACTCGTCACCGCCACACACCCAGAAACAGACGTACTAACCCGGGAACAACATACATTTAATACAGTGCCCAGAGTTCTCCCCAGTATGGTCAAGGAACACTTCACCATACATGACCCTTCGGGAGGCCTAGAGAAGGACATCCAGCTGATGTGACGACCCTAACCTCCCGCTCCACCCCTCAACAAATCAATGTGGTTAGCAAATTCCCCACAAACAAACCTGCACCACACAACAAGCCACGACCACCGCCAACCCACACCAGCCCTACACCAATGTCCAACCTGCCCAGGGCACACCCCACCAACAAACGCCCTAACCACAAGGACAACCAAAATCTAATTTCAATCAACCCCTGGGAATTCTCTGCATGCAGCCACCAATGTCCACTCCACGACATCCGCGAGCAACTGAAAGCTGCACGGCATAGGCTAACCATCTCTGGCTGACGCAAAGTATCATCTCTGGAAAACGAGGGCACCGACGACGAAAACACACCAGCCAGAGACACCGATCCCGAGGAAGCAAAGCCTGAGTGTAATGCGGAAGAATTTTTAGCATCCCTTTGTAATGAAAAAATTTGGTCACCGGTAGTGCCACCAGTGTGATGATGACAATCAGAATTTTAGGGATGATGGGAATCTGGGTAGTATGATCTTATTTGACAGTGTTAGGGATTATGAGGAATAGGGTAGCGTGATCTTATATGAGAGTGTGTGAACAGATAGATATTACTACCCTTTGCGGGCCACTCAATCTCGTCTGTACCACTCCTTAGAGGATAGCAAAACTGAAACTCGAAGTAACTTAACCTAAGATTTACTAAGTACTAAGAACTGAAACACAGATTTGTAATGCTAGGTGTTTTAAGTTTGGCTTTCCGCACTTAAAAGCACCTAACGTGTAGCGGGGTCCTCTTTCGAGACCAGGGCTTAGACAAATAGGAGAGAGGCAGGACACAAAAACTCAGGCAATAACCTTACACGTGTATTACTGTCAGACAAAAGGGAACAGCAAATGTTACAAACACAATATTCTGAATGATCATAAACTCTTACAACTAGGTAGGGTGAAGAGTATCTCGCAGGATACTGTTGGAAAAATATATTAAATCAATGTTCGAGGTGGAATGTTCTAATTTAGTATAGTCCAGGGTCTTTACACGCGTGGAGGGGATAGGGCTATTTCTCACACAAGGGGGGGTGGAGGGCACTGGGGTCTGATTTTAATTATAGCACTATGAGGCAGGGTTTGATGATAGCACATTCACTTTGTTATTGTCTGCCTTAGAGTCACTTTTGGCTAATTATCGTTACTTACTCCACGGCTCTGGTGTTAGTCTCATTATTGTATAGCCCGTCACTGTGTCTATCTCTTTTGCCGGTATTTAGTCTACCACTGTAAATTCACTATTCCACCTCGGCACTATTGAATCACTATTATTACACAGTACAGTCACTATAATTCTCCCGGCTCTAAGGGTGAGGCTGAGGGGCTGCACAGGCTCGCTACTGATGGGGCTGGGCGCCACCAGGAGTCCCCGTGCTCAGGGGGACACGAGATCACGCGCAGAGGCGTCTGCTCTCGTCCAGGGCTGTTGGTGGCGAAGGGGCCCGAATCTTGGAACTTGGTACTGGAGTGCGGCCCTCAGGGCTAGGGCTGAACAATTGCCTGAACCTGTTGTTCAGGCTCCTGACAGAGGGGGAGGTCCTCCGCCGTCGAGGTGTAGGGAGTTCCCGCCCGGGCGCTCTGGGGGCGTTCTGGGGTTCCCAAGGGTTGCAGTACCTGGGGCTTGGCGCTGCCGACAGGAAGGGGCTGTGGCACCGATCTGCATCAGAGTCCATCAGGTGGGTCTCCTCCAGAGCCAGTTGTACGGAGCAGAGGCCGGGTGAGACTGCAGGGCCTCTCCAATACTCCTCTATGCCCGAGACTCCCTCTGTGTCAGGGGTCGGGGAACAGGCGTCAGTTCCAGGCGGCGGAGCTGCTACAGGCCGTCTCCTGCCGTAGGGCTCAGCTACTGGCAGTGACTTCCTGGGGGCGCAGCTACAGGCCGTTGCCAAGGCCCAGCTACTGGCCGTGACCTGGGAGAGTGGGTGGCTGCCAACAGACTCAAGGGCACCTTCGGAATGGCTACAGGCCGCCTGACGAAGGTAGGAGCAGCTACAGGCCATCTCCTTCAGGAGGGGTGTTGAGCAGCTACAGGCCGTCTCAGGGGGAACACCTTTGGAGCGGCTACAGGCCATCTGGCTAAGGCGGGAGTGACTACAGGCCGTCTCCTCATTACCCTCAGAGTTGCTACAGGCCGTCTCCTCATTACCCTCAGAGTTGCTACAGGCCGTCTCCTCATTACCCTCAGAGTTGCTACAGGCCGTCTCCTCATTACCCTCAGAGTTGCTACAGGCCGTCTCCTCATTACCCTCAGAGTTGCTACAGGCCGTCTCCTCATTACCCTCAGAGTTGCTACAGGCCGTCTCCTTCAGGAGAGGTGAGTGGCTACAGGCCTTCTCAGGGGGAACACCTTCGGAGCGGCTACAGGCCGTCTGATGAAGGCGGGAGCAGCTCCAGGCCGTCTCCTCATTACCCTTAGAGAGGCTACAGGCCTTCTCCTTAGCAAGGGGCGAGTGGATACAGGCAGTCTCTGGGGTAGAGCCTTCGGAGTGGCTACAGGCAGTTTGGTGAAGGTGGGAGTGGCTACAGGGCATCTCCTGCAGTAGGGGTTTTGAGCAGCTACAGGCCATCTCCTTAGGAAGAACACCTTCGGAGCGGCTACAGGCCGTCTGGCGAAGGCGGGAGTGGCTACAGGCCATCTCCTTATTACCCTCAGGTCGGCTACTGGCCTATTCCTTAGCGAGGGGCGAGCGGCTACGGGCCGTCTCAAAGAGGAAGACACCTTCAGAGCGGCTACAGGCCGTCTCAAAGAGGAAGACACTTTCAGAGTGCCTACAGGCCGTCTCAAAGAGGAAGAGACCTTCAGAGCGGCTACAGATTGTCTCCTTTGGAAGGCGGGAACGGCTACAGGCCGTCTCCTGTGGGGTGCTGGCAGGAGCTGGACAGACAGCTCCACCCCTTAGCTGGTTGGTGAAGGCTCGCCCGGAAGGTAGTGCAGGATTCCTGCTATGGTGACGGCGGGCGGGCTCCGGGTCATAGGGGCACGTGGCCTGGGCTGACTTATGCCGTTGTCGTCCTGAATCCCAGCGCGTGGCTGCTGCTCCTCCGTGGCTTCCTTGTGGGGGTGTCTGGGAGTTCCTGGGGGCACTATGCTGTATTCCTGGTGGGGGTGGCTGGGTGCTCCAGGGGGCACTATGCTGCATTTCAAGATTACTCTTCGAACTGTGAATGAAACAAAGCAAACAAGATATAATCACTCAGGGTCTGTAACTCCAGAAATATGAATCTTTACAAGCTAAAATAATATTGAATGAATACTGATACACATGGATACATTATTCCCGAGGTCTCTGACGGACTCTTCGAGAAGAAACCTGAAGATTACCACCAAAGATATTCTCTCAAGACTAAACTTGTACAATACTTCAAGAATCATATGCAGACTAGACACAGTAATTACATGGACCAACCGATATACTCTTTGATTGCCGGAACTAAGAAAAAGGGGAGGGTGTGTGATTTCGTGTGAGACGGGTTAGGCCATAGCTAGAACTTTCTATCTGTGAACGATAGAGAGAGGAGCAGCGATCTCATTATTCGGTACAAGTAAGATCAGAGGAAATATCGCCAATTTAACTAACGAACATATATGAGGACTCCATTACACGAAAGACAAAAGATGGGGGGTGGGGGAAGTGAGAGTTCGGACACTAACCTGTGAATGAGTGAGAGGAGCGGCAATCTGATTGTTTGGCTTTCTTTCTTTTTTTTTTTTTTGCCTATCGACCATTGGGGCCAAAGC
Source organism: Coenobita brevimanus (assembly GCF_032717465.1). Classification (NCBI taxonomy): domain Eukaryota; kingdom Metazoa; phylum Arthropoda; class Malacostraca; order Decapoda; family Coenobitidae; genus Coenobita; species Coenobita brevimanus. Next base: position 14,913,717 of record NC_137017.1, read on the forward strand.
CTCTGGTCATTAAGGCATATATATATATATATTGTTACGGAACAGAGAAAGATAATGTACACTTTAAGTGAGAATACGAAGAGTCACTACTGTCCCGTAAAGTTCCAGGTTCAAAACAAAAGAGTTAGGTAAAATTACAAGTTAAAGTTTAATGCTTAAATTAACAACAAAACATTCAGGACTCATAAAGATAATGTAATGGCAAATAAACAGGTTTAATATATGGTTAACTGCAATAGCCTCTATTAACACGAAGTTAGCAAGAGTAAATTTATCTAAGTCAGCCCTGATAAAATGAGATACCAGATAATACTCAGTGAATGCCAGATAAATAATTACAGATACAAACTATTATCAAAAATGACTGACATAAAGAACCCTACATGAATTACAAAAACTTCACTAGGTCTACAAATTAAACTTATGCTATACAGTACAAGAAAAAATGCAATAACAGTAATACTCAAATTACACACAGCTGCTAGATGGTTGGAGACTTCTTGAGCACTCACAATAATAATATCTGTACAGGGGAGGACAGAGATGTGAACAAAATGAGGAGCAGATCTAAGTGGCAATGATGCAGAGACTGAGCTCATTATATAGGGGCCGGCAGAGCCTGATACAACTTGTAATGAGGACGCGCAAATGAAGCCATGGGGACAAAGAGATGACAATCCCGCAAAGTATAACAGAGATGTCGACTTACTCTACTATAACGGTAGAAGGGGGGGACTGAGGCAGAACACGCTCGTGATCAAACATGCAGCATACTGTGCGTTAAAATTACACAAAGGATGATGAAATCATAGGCTATGTAACACCTCCCCACAAAGAAAAAAGAAATTTACAAAGGAAATTTCTTATTACTCTAAAACAATCTGTACATGGCATTACAGAACATGCAAATGTCTTTCCTAATGTTACAATACATGAGATCTCCCTAGCACATTCAGTCATAGGTACTTGCCAGTATCCCTTTAACAAATCAAACTTACTTATGTACCTAGCCTTTCCGATCTTGTCTATGCAATCTTCCACACGAGGGAGAGGGTAAGTGTCTGTTTTAGTTATCTGATTAACACGTCTGTAGTCGATGCAAAGCCGCTGTGACCCACCTGGCTTAGGGACCAGAGTGACAGGAGAACTCCACTCGCTCTGACAGGGCTCAATCATCTTGTGGTCCAAGAGGTAGCCAAGCTCCTTCTGGATGAGAGGAACTTTCACTGGGTTCACACGGTAAGGAGGCAATTTAATTGGCTTTGCGTCTCCAACATCGACATCATGCATCAACACAGTGGTTCTTCCTGGAGTAGCACGGAACACTTGCGGGTACTCCTGCAGTAATGCCGAAAACTCCTGCCTTTCCTTGGGTGGTAGATGAGAAAGCTTAGTCTGGAGATCATTCATGATATCAGGATTCTTCCCCAAACTATCACTCAGGCTCATACTGCAGGGAGAGCTTCACTTGCAGACTCGGGTGGAACAGCTACAGTGCAGACTGGATTATTTTCGTCCCGCCTGTGATATAACTTTAGCATGTTGATGTGACATAGTTGCTTGCTCTTTCTACGATCTGGTGTGGCGATGACATAGCTGACATCACTGAGTTTCTTCTCCACGAAATAAGGGCCACTAAACTTGGCTTGAAGAGGTTGCCCATGAACTGGTAGCAGAATCAAAACCTGATCTCCTGGCTGAAAGTGGCGTAACCTGGACTTCTTATCATACCAAGTCTTCATCTTCTCCTGAGCAGCTCCTAAATTCTCTCTCGCCAGCTGTAAAGCAGTGGACAGCCGTTCTTTGAACTTCATCACATACTCCAGCAGGTTGACGTCATCTTCCTCCGACAGCCAGCATTCCTTGAGTAACTTAAGGGGTCCTCTTACTTCATGGCCAAACAGTAGTTCAAAAGGTGAGAAGCCCAGTGATTCATTTGGAGATTCTCTTGCGGCAAATACAACAAATGGAAGACCTTTATCCCAGTCTTTCTGATGTTCCAAACAGTATTTCTTGAGCATCGATTTGAGTGTTTGATGATATCTCTCCAACGCTCCTTGGGTCTGGGGATGGTAAGCTGAAGACATGATCTGGGTGATGCCCAACTCTTTCAGAGACTGCTTGAAAACATTTGACATGAAATTACTTCCTCGGTCTGACTGTACCTCCTTGGGCAGACCAAACTTTGTGAAGAACCCTAGCATTTCCTTAACCACGTTCTTTGCTGAGATATTTCTAAGTGGAATGGCTTCAGGATAACGAGTAGCCATATCAATCATGGTCAACACATAAGAAAATCCTGAAGAAGTCTTAGGAAGAGGGCCCACAATATCCACCAACACACGGGTGAAAGGCGCCTCAAAAGGAGGAATGGGAACTAGAGGTGCAACCTTTTCGGTCTGATTACACTTCCCCACAACTTGACAGGTGTGACAAGACTTACAATACCAGGAAACATCCCTGAAGATACCTGGCCAGTAGAAGTGTTTCAAAATGCGTGCCACAGTCTTCCTCACTCCAAGGTGTCCTGCCAAACTGGAATCATGAGCAACTCTAATGATATCCTGCCTACAAACACGAGGGATGACAACTTGATGTACAACCTCCCATTCACAGTCGGCTGATGCTGTTGGGGGTCTCCACTTCCTCATAAGTACTCCTGACTTTACATAATAACAAGTAGAAGCACCGGCTGACTCTTCTTCACTGTAAGCAGAGTTAGCTAGACCTCAACTCAGGGTCAGCAACCTGCAACTCAACCAACTCTTGACGAGACAAATTATCAACACTACAGGGTACTGCCTCATCTGGTGAGTGGTCCAAATTAGCAAGAAAAGTGTCAGCTAGGATAACATCATCATCATCATTATCCTCTAAATCACCAGTAACTTTAGACTTAGCCCTAGTGACAGCACATGCAGGGAACACATCAGGGACATCACAATCCTGGGACGCAGCCACTGGCTCACTAGACAACTGAGGAGCTGGACACACTTGACTTCCACCAATATCATTTCCAAGTAAGAAAGTTACACCTGACATTGGGAGTGTCTCAACCAACCCAACCATAACAGAACCATTAACAAAACCAGACTCTAAATTCACTCTGCACAGAGGGACAGAGAAGTAATTATTCCCTACACCTTGTAAGATTACAGTTTCATCAGAGGAATTAACATTAGAGCCTAGAACACTGGTCAGCATAAGGGATTGGCAAGCACCTGTATCACGATATATTTTAACTGATTTCCTGTCATTACTGTCCAGAGGACTGACAAAACCATCAGACAGGAAATTAGCACATGAACTCTTGAGAGTGTCACCCACGTTACTGCTCAAAGAGGAGCTCCATCATGAGAATTTAAGTTACCCCTCAAAGCAGGTTCAGTTAACTCAGTTAAAGAATTCTGGGAACTCTCAAGAGTGGACACTAGACCAATTGACTGAATATTTAAAGACTCCTTTTTGTTCACATCACGCTGTCTCCTGAAACATCTCTCCGTAGTATGACCAAGCTTACTACAATAAGTACATTTACTTTTCTGAAATCTAGAGGTGAAGCTGGTATTTACTTCCTGAGAAACATCATCCTTATTCTCTTTCCTGTTACCTGTACTCTGAGTAGAGGCAACGTACTTACTCTCAGCTTTCCCTTTTTCTCTAGAATATCTCTTGTGAGTGAGAACATACTCATCAGCTAAAACTGCAGCATCAGACAAATTATCTATTCTTTTCTCATCAAGATATAGGCTTACATCTTTATAAATACACCTTTTGAAGTCCTCCAGCAAAATCATCTGCTTAAATTTGTCAAAATCAGAATCCACATTCTTAGAATTTAACCACTGCTCTAACAGATCTTCTTTGATTTTTGCATACTCAACATGGGATTGCTTATCTTGCTTGTAAGTTGTCCTAAATTTTACTCTATAGGCTTCAGGAACAAGCTCATAGGCCTTAAGAATTAAGCTCTTAACTACATCATAATTATCAGATTGATCCTGAGGCAAAGATGCATAAGTTACTTGAGCTTTACCGGTGAGAACAGTTTGAAGGAGTACTGGCCAATACTCCTTAGGCCAATTAAAACCTGTAGCTACCCTCTCAAACAACTGAAAATACTTTGTTAAATCAGATTCATTAAAAGGAGGGACAAGTTTAACATTTTTAGCCACATCAAAATCATCAGAGCTAGATGATCCAGTTCCACCTTGTTTCATGCGATACTCATGGTCTGCCTGAATCCTGGCAAGTTCAACTTGTGCCTGAGCCTGTATCTGTGCCTCTTCAATACGAGCCTGAGATTCCGCCTGCTTAGCATTTGCCTGAAATTCAGCTTCTTTAGCACGAGCCTCCTGCAGAGCTAGCTGTAACTTAGCTAATTCAATCTGCGTTTGCTCATTTGGAGGAGTTACATTAAACAAGCTTTTATTAATCATGCCAACAATTTGATCCTTAGAATGATGAGAGTGAACTGCAATTCCCAATTGTTGAGCAACAAGCTTAAGTTCATTCTTTGTTCTGTTTTCTATATCACGCACTGTTTGCACATTTGACAAAAAATCTCTGGCTTCATCAAGTGTAGAAATAGTAGCCATCATGAATATATCACAGTCACAAAATATCAAACAATATCCTTATGATAATATCCTGAATATCCTGATATGAGGTCGCCAAATTTATGTTACGGAACAGAGAAAGATAATGTACACTTTAAGTGAGAATACGAAGAGTCACTACTGTCCCGTAAAGTTCCAGGTTCAAAACAAAAGAGTTAGGTAAAATTACAAGTTAAAGTTTAATGCTTAAATTAACAACAAAACATTCAGGACTCATAAAGATAATGTAATGGCAAATAAACAGGTTTAATATATGGTTAACTGCAATAGCCTCTATTAACACGAAGTTAGCAAGAGTAAATTTATCTAAGTCAGCCCTGATAAAATGAGATACCAGATAATACTCAGTGAATGCCAGATAAATAATTACAGATACAAACTATTATCAAAAATGACTGACATAAAGAACCCTACATGAATTACAAAAACTTCACTAGGCCTACAAATTAAACTTATGCTATACAGTACAAGAAAAAAATGCAATAACAGTAATACTCAAATTACACACAGCTGCTAGATGGTTGGAGACTTCTTGAGCACTCACAATAATAATATCTGTACAGGGGAGGACAGAGATGTGAACAAAATGAGGAGCAGATCTAAGTGGCAATGATGCAGAGACTGAGCTCATTATATAGGGGCCGGCAGAGCCTGATACAACTTGTAATGAGGACGCGCAAATGAAGCCATGGGGACAAAGAGATGACAATCCCGCAAAGTATAACAGAGATGTCGACTTACTCTACTATAACGGTAGAAGGGGGGACTGAGGCAGAACACGCTCGTGATCAAACATGCAGCATACTGTGCGTTAAAATTACACAAAGTATTATGAAATAATAAGATATGTAACAATATATATATATATATATATATATATATATATATATATATATATATATATATATATATATATATATATATATATACACACACACACACACACACATCCATGCATATGAACATACACACAGACTAATATAGGGGACATCAATATATGAAAGGGAACCAGACAAATCAGGAACATTTCCATATACGTCAGCTGTTGGCCCTAATTAGGAAAACTTAATCAAGATGGTATAATGTATTTACATAAAATGTACAAAAACTGCAGTACCTCGCCCAACAGACCACCATCGACTGCAAGTGCCCAATACCATTCTATATTGCACACTTGCACTCATCAGGTGGACACTGTCAGGCGAGGAACGGGGCTTAATGTAGGGGACATCTATATTAGAAATAGATCAGTAGGAAGGAGGAACTATTTCAAATACGTCAACTGTCAACCCTAATTAACAGTACAATATATACATTGTAATGCTAGGTGTTTTTGGTTCGGCTTCACGTTCCGTAAACGCCTAGCGTATAACGGGTCTCTCTTTCGAGACCTGGGCTTAGACAAATAAGAGAGGCAGGACACAAAAACTCCAGGCAACAACCTTTCACGTGTATTGCTTAGTTAGACAGGGGAATGGGTAGATGTTACAGGCACAAGTATACTGGGCGATTATAAACTCTTATGTCTAGATATAGTTATAGTAGTATCTCGCAGGATACTGTTCTGAGTCACAGTGAATAGCACCTGAGGCAGAGCGTTCTCAATCAAGGAAGTCCAGGGTCTCTATAGTATGCGTGCGGAGTTGTTAAGGTTATTTCTTACTGGGGAGTGTTGTGTAAGGCACTGGGGTCTGATTATGATCTTAGTATTACGAGATATTTTCTGATAGTAGCGTATTTACCTTGTTACCCTCAACTCGTATTTTGCTTTTAAACAGTTACTGTCACTTACTCCACCACTTGGATATTATTACTGAATTATTCTGTACACTGTTCACTGCGTCTATTCTTCTCTCCATCACTTTGGTACTATCACTGTCAATTCACTATTCTGCCTTGGCACTGCTTGATCACTGTCATTGCACAATTATTGTCACTCCGGTTGAATCTGGCGCCGTAGCGGCCAGGGGCACGGGCGGAGGGGCGGCACAGCTCCGCTACTGACGGGGCTGGGCACCACCAGGGGCCTCCATACCTAGAGGCCACGGGATCACATGCAGGGGCGTCCGTTCTCGTCCAGGTCTGTGGGTGGCAAAGGGTCCCGCACTTTCAGGGCGGGGGACAGGAGTGCGGCCCTCAGGACTGGGGCCGAACATTTGCCTGAACCAGTCGCTCAGGCTCCTGACGGAGGATGAGGACCCCTGCCGTCGAGGTGTGGAGAGTTCCCGCCTGGGAGTTCTGGGGGTGGTCTGGGGTTCCTGAGGACTGCAGTCCCCAGGGCTTAGCGGCACCGACAGGAAGGGGCTGCAGCACCGGTCTGTGTCAGGGTCTGTCAGGTGAGTCTCCTTCAGAGCCAGTTGTATGGAACAGAGGCTGGGTGAGACTACAGGGCCTCTCCAATACTCCTCTACACCCGAGACTCCCTCTGTGTCAGGGGTTGGGGAACAGGCGTCAATTCCAGGCGGCGGAGTGGCTACAGGTCATCTCCTGCCGTAGGGCCCGGCTACTGGCCGTGGCTTCCTGGGGGCGTGGCTACAGGACGTTGCCAAAGCCCGGCTACTGGCCGTGGCCTGAGAGAGTGGGTGGCTGCCAGCAGACCCGGGGACACCTTTGGAGCGGCTATAGGCCATCTGACGAAGGTGGGAGCGGCTACAGGCCGTCTCCTTCAGGAGGGGTGTTGAGTGGCTACAGGCTGTCTCAGGGGGAACACCTTCAGAGTGGCTACAGGCCGTCTGATGAAGGCAGGAGCGGCTACAGGCCGTCTCCCCGTTACCCTCAGAGCGGCTACAGGCCGTCTCCCCGTTACCCTCAGAGCGGCTACAGGCCGTCTCCTTCAGGAGGGGTGAACGGCTACAAGCTGTCTCCTTCAGGAGGGGTGAGCGGCTACAGGCCGTCTCAGAGGGAACACCTTCGGAGCGGCTACGGGGCGTCTGACGAAGGTGGAAGCGGCTACAGGTTGTCTCCTTTAGGAGGGGTCATGAGCGGCTACTGGCCGTCTCGGGGGAACACCTTCGGAGTGGCTACAGGCCATCTCCTGATTATCCTCAGAGCGGCTACAGGCCGTCTCCTTCAGGAGGGGTGAGCGGCTACAGGCCATCTCAAGGATGACACCTTCAGAGCGGCTACAGGCCGTCTCAAGGAAGACACCTTCAGAGCAGCTACAGGCCGTCTCAAGGAAGACACCTTCAGAGCGGCTACAGGCCGTCTCAAGGAAGACACCTTCAGAGTGGCTACAGGCCGTCTCCTGACGAAGGCGAGAGCAGCTACAGGCCGTCTTCTTGGAACCCTCAGAGCGGCTACAGGCCATCTCCTTAAAGAGGAGTGAACAGCTACAGGCCGTCTCTGGGGTGCTGGCAGGAGCTGGATAGGCAGCTCCACCTCTTAGCTGGTTGGTGAAGGCTCACCTGGAAGGTAGTTTGGTATTCCTGCTATGGTGATGGCGGGTGAGCTCCGGGTCATATGGGCGCATGCCCCAGGCTGACTTAGGCCGTTGTCGTTTCGAGTCCTGGCACTCTGTCGTTGCTCCTCTGTGGGCTCCTTGTGGGGGTGTCTGGGTATTCTTGGGGGCACTATACTGCATTTTACCACTGTCTGCTGGGAAAAAGACACGTCCCCATGACTGGAGGTGGTAGGCTTGCATATCATAGGTGGTGTAGACTGGCTGCAGGTGTCGGAGGAGGGCATGCCAGGCTGTGGTGGCGGTGTTCTCATCCTGTTCCTCATTGCAGGTGAGGAAGAGGGTGGATTTGGTGGTGGAGGAGCGGAGGAGTTGGAGAAGGTGGTGTGGTCCTCGGACTCGTTGGTTGCGTCCGAGTGACGGTGCCCATACAGCTCGCCGTATTTTCATGGTGGTAGTTGTTGCCCGTGGTGTGGTGTGGTGCTGAATGCATGAGATGGATGGTGTGTGTCGGGTTTTATGCCTGGGTAATGTGGGATAGCATCTCAAGGGAGTGTAGGTGGCTGGGATTTGTGCTTGATGTATCATGAGTGTGAGATGGTTTAGGGCAGGGGTGAGAGTGTGATTTTGCAGTGAGGCAGGTGGGGTGGGAGAGTGGGTGTATCGGGTGGGTGGGCGGGAGAGGCGCCCGGAGCAGGTGGTGGTTGTTCTGAGTGTAGGTCTGGGTAGTGATGTGGGTGTGCGGGGTTGGCGTGGGTGTGAGGTGTGTGGGGTGGGTACGGTGGGCGTGGGGTAGTTGGGGCAGGGCATGGGGAGTTAGGAGTGGGGGTGTGTGTGGGCAGTGGGCTGGAGGGTGTGGGGGCAGCGGTGGGTGATGGCTGAGGTGGGGGCGTGGGGGTGGGGGCGGGACATGTGGTGTTGGGTGCGGGGGAGGGGGTGGCAGGGTGCTGGTGGTGTCGGTGGGTTGTTAGGTGAAGTGTGATGCGGCGTGATGGCCGGTGAGGCGGAGGCGACTGGGGAAGGGGAGGGCGATGGGGATGGGGAGGAGATGTAGCAGTCATAGGTAGCAGGAGGGAGCAGCACGGGAGTAGAGGGTAGGACGGGGCATAGGGCCGGGGCGGTGGGGGCAGGAGTGTGGAAGGGGCGCATGTGCCGGTTTCAGAGGATGCGAGGAGTGCCGTGGTAGTTCACGGTGACCTGATAGGGGTAAGGGACGTGGGTGATGGTGTGGGGTCCTGTGAAGTGGGGTGCGAGCTTGTAGGGGGTAAGAAGCTGGGGTATCATGACTGTCACCCGGTTTGCAGGGGTTGGAGGCAGTGTCGGGGCTGAGGTCTAGGCTGTGTTGGAGGTGGGTCGAGCGGTATTTGAGGTGGTGTTGTGGGTCTGTTGTGGGCGTGGAGGTAGGGGGTTGTAGATGCTGCTGAAGGGGCAGAAGGAGGGGTATTTCTCCAAACACTCACTCGTATGGCGAAACTCCATCCTCTCGGGGGCAGGAGTTGATGCCCCATTGTACAATTTTTACATGGGTGGGCCAGTCATCATTCTTAGTGGCTTCAATTCAGGTGCGGAACTGATTCATCAGTGTACGATGGTTACGCTCGCATACTGCATTTTCTTGTGGCCAGTAGGGGGAGGTGTGGGAGATGTTGTACCCAAAGATGTGAGCCAGCTCCTCTCAGATCTTATCAGTGAATTCGGATGTGTTATCTGAGTGGATCGCTTGGGGAATGCCAAAATAGGGGAATACGTGCCAAAGGAGGGCGTCGGCCACCGCGACAGTGTGGTGTTCCTTCACTGGGCAGGCCACAACGAATTTGGAATATGTGTCGATGAAAGTGATAACGTATCTATAGCCCGATTTTGGAGGTAAAGGTCCTATCACGTCAATCGCTAACAGCTGCCAGGGTTTGTGGGTGGTGATATGGCCCGATGGTCCTGCAGTGCGGGTGATGTCTTTACCAAGGGTGCAGGCACGGCAGGTTTGGATAATTTCCTTGGCAAGGGCAGAAGGATTGGGCGCCCAGTCATTGAAAACCTGCAGCAGTTTTTTTGTACCCAGGTGAATGCCATTGTGGGTGTGAAGGTGTCGCAGGGCGTTGAGGGCAGTTTCAGAGGCTAGGAGGATATGACCTGATGGGGTTAGGAGGTGGTCACCCTGGCGATACAGTTTTTTGAAAAGGTGGTAGAGAATCCAAGGGGGTCGCTCCTTGCGGTGCCACTGTTGGAGAAGGTCAGGTTCTGGCTGGGCGGCATGGCTAGGGAGCTGAGAGAGGGCATCCACGTTGATATGGAGTTTGGTGGGGCGGTATGAAATTTCGTAATTGAATTCCTCCAGGGTTTTGTGCCATCGGATGAGCTGGGCATTGTAAGTGTTGGACTGCCATAACCACTGGAGGGATTGGTGGTCCATAACGATGGCGACTTGGGTCTTGGAGAGATATGTCCGGAAGTGCTCTAGTGCCCAGATGATGCCCAAGTATTCTCTCTTGGTGGCGGTATAGTTTTTCTCCTCCTGATTTAGGGTACGGCTGGCACAGGCGATGATGTGCTCGCAGCCCTCTTGGACTTGTGCTAACACAGCGCCAATGGCAAGGAGGGAGACTTCGGTATAGAGGCGGAACGGGAGGGCATAGTCGGGAAAGGCCATGATGGGGGCGGAAACGAGCTTGTTTTTAAGCTGCTGGAAGGCAGCTCGTCTCTCGTCCGTCCAGAGGAACGGTTCCCCCTTACGGGTATGGTCGTGAAGTGGTTTGGCGATGTGGGCAAACCCCTTTATGAAGTGGCGGTAATAGGACGTCAAGCCAAGGAAGACTCTGATCCCGTGAACGTCCTGTGGTGGGAGTATGTCCACACGGAGTTTGTCAGGGTTGGGAGATATGCCTGCCTGGGAGATGACGTGCCCCAGGAACGAGATGGTTCTGGCGGCTAAAACGAACTTGGTGGGCCGGAGTTTGAGGCCTGCCTGTCGGATCCTGGTAAAAACCTGGCTGAGGCGCTGCAGGTGGTCGGCCCAGGTCTGGCTGAAAACAATGACGTCGTCCAAGTACACGACGCAGATCTCCCACGTGAGACCTCTGAGGACTGATTCCATTAACCTGGAGAAGGTGGCGGGGGCATTGCAGAGGCCGAGCGGCAGGACATTAAACTCGTAATGTTTAATGTTGCTGGTCGAGAAAGCAGTTTTGCCTCGATCTTCCTGTCACACGGGGACCTGCCAATACCCCGACTGGAGGTCCAGGGTAGAGAACCAGGAGGCTCCATGCAGGGAATCCAGGGAATTGTCTATGCATGGGAGTGGAGTGGCATCTTTGATAGTTATGTCGTTAAGCCGGCAGTAGTCGACGCAGAACCGCATCGTGCCATCCTTTTTATTTACAAGGACGATGGGGGAGGACCAGTGACTGGTGGAGGGGGAGACGACTCCAGCTTCGATCATCTCCTGCACCTGGTGGTCTTCCTCTTCCCGCTGTTTGGGGTTCTTCCGTTGGGATGGCTGTCTGATCGGCGGGCCCGTCGTATGAATTTCGTGAGCCAGGTAGGTAGCGTGTTCGATGTCAGCTGGTCCTGCTGCGAACAGATCCTGGAAATCCAGGAGTAGGCAGCAGAGGGTGTCTGACTGATGGGTGGAGAGATGGTCGGGGATAGGGGGCAGGGGGGCGGGGAAGTGGGAAGGGGAAGGGGCACAGGGCTCGGCTTCCTCCATCTCTCCGATTACGAGCCCTATTGGGAGGGTGAGGGGTGAGGGGGCGAGGTTGGCAATCCGGACTGCCGTGTGATGCGGTGTGAGGAAAGTTGGAGGCAGAAGGCAGGCCGAGAGGGTTCCTGGTGGCAGGAGTGGGGAAAATAGGCCGGAGGGGCCGGAGGGCTGGTTAAGGGGCACCCAAGCTTCGTGGTGTGGGGGAATGGTGACGGCGGTGGAAACGGTGGCAGGAAAAGAGGGAGGGGGGATGGTGGGGGGGAGAAGAGGGGGGAAAGAGGGGGAGGAAGGAAGTGGGGGTGGAGTCTTCCGGCCAGGGCCGTGGTGTGCAGGTGCAGATGGCCTGGGGGGGAGGGTCGGGCAGTGCACGGAACTGGAGCTGTCTGTTGCAGCAATATGTGGTGGCTCCTAACTTCTGCAACAGGTCCAACCCCAGGTATCCGTCGTAATTTCGGCAGGAAGAGTCGAATATTATAAACTGGTGTTGGGTTGACACCGGTTGGTGGGTGTCAACTCTTAGGGTCCGTGTCTCCCCACGGATGGGCAGGGGGCCATCCCCCACATCCACAAGGTGAGTAGCTGTGGGGTGGAGCGGGCCAAAGGTCAATTTGTGACGGGAGAAGTAATGGCTATAAAGGCAGGATCTGGCCGCTCCCGTATCGACCAGAAGTCTGGCTTTCACCCCGTTCAGCTTCATCTTGTGGTAAACTAGGGGAAGATATTTGGGGGAAATGGCCCCCACCATCGTGGGAGGGTGTGGGGGCGGGCCTAAAAATCCAGCTGTCTGGGGCCTCCTTCTTCTTGCTCCAACTCCTGTTCCCCAGGGTCGGTTTCCTCCACAGGTGCAGGTTCGTCCTCTGTTGCCTCATCCTCTAGAGAGGAGACTTTGCGTTGGCCTGGGGTGGTAGCTTTCCGATGTGCAGCCTTTAATTGATCTCGGATATCGTGCAGTGGGGACCTGGAGCTGCATGCCAAGAATTCCCAGGGATTCACTAAGATGAGGTTGGGGTTCTCTCTGTGGGTGGGACGCCGGTGTGTTGGGTGTGCCCTAGGTGGGCTAGGTGCTGGGGTGGGGCTGGTACGGGGCATAGGCAGACGTGGCTTGACTGAGGGAGACGGAATTTTGGAGGGAAACTTCCTTACCACGTTGATCTGCTGGGGTGCAGGGCCGGAGGTCAGGAGGCGCCGTATCAGTTGGACGTCTTTATCCATGTGTCCAGTCGGGTCATGGATCATAAAGTGCTCTTTTATTACACTGGGGAGCACTCTCAGGAGAGTATTAAAGATATGTTGTTCCCGGGTTTCATCATCTGCCTCCAGGTAGGCAGCGGTGACCAGGCATCTTGCCTGGATTAGGGTATCATCGAAGTTCCCATCGAAAGTCCAACTATGCAGTTGGGATAGTGCCACCACTTTCCCTAGTGATGGGGTGATGGCTTGGATCACGAGTCTCGTGAAATTCTGCCAGGTGAGCCCCGGAACAATTTTGGGTGCTATATTAGCTGCTGCTTTGCCCAGCAGTGGGAGTGTAACTGCAATTTTCTGTTGGTCGTTTTCAAAACTGATATCTAGCAAAGGTTTAATAATCGCCAGATATGTGTGAGCAAAGGTTTAATAATCACCAGATATATGTGAACATCATACTGTTCGGGGTCGAACTTAGGCAATTGCACGTGTGGTTTGGTTGCCATTTTTCCGATATTTCCTGATTACCTCTCTCGTATGCCCGAGTCAAGAACCACCACTGTCCACCAGTGTAATGCTAGGTGTTTTTGGCTCGGCTTCCCGTTTCGTAAACGCTTAGCGTATAGCGGGCTCTCTTTCGAGACCGGGGCTTAGACAAATAAGAGAGAGGCAGGACACAAAAACTCCAGGCAACAACCTTACACGTGTATTGCTTAGTTAGACAGGGGAATGAGTAGATGTTACAGGCACAAGTATACTGGGCGATTATAAATTCTTATGTCTAGATATGGTTAGTAGTATCTCGCAGGATACCGAGTCACCTGAGGCAGAGTGTTCTCAACCAAGGAAGTCCAGGGTCTTTATGCGTGCGGAGTTGTTAAGGTTAGTTCTCACTGGGGAGTGTTGTGTAAGGTACTGGGGTCTGATTATGATCTTAGTATTACGAGATAATTTCTGATAGTAGCGTATTTACCTTGTTACCCTCAACTAGTATTTTGCTTTTAAACAGTTACTGTCACTTACTCCTCCACTTGGATATTGTTACTGAGGTCCACACCAAGCTCCTGAGTCAGTAAGTGAAGGCGAACAGCAACTGGCCGACGCACCCCCCGCAAAAGATGGTGGTATTGACGCAGGGGGGTACAGGCCACGTTGCCGATATTACTTTTCCTTGATGTTCTTAGGCCATATGACAAGGCCAGGTGATCACGGCGAATATGGAGGGGAGGTACATTCGCCTCCACTTCCATACGAGCTACACGGGTACACCGGACGGCTCCAAGACACATTTGCAAACATTTATTCTGCAGCACATCCAACCTATTCAACGTGGCGTCGGATGCCGAGCCATACACCTGTGCGCCATAGTCTAGCTTCGATCGAATAAGGGACTTATACACCATTAATAAAGATTTTCTGTCGGCACCCCATGTAGTACCCGCTAGGTACTTGAGGACATTTAATGGTTTTTCGCAACGAGCAAGCAAGTTATTAACGTGAAGTTTAAAATTTAATCTGCGATCAAAGTGGAGGCCTAAAAACTTTACAGAATTTTGAAAAGGTACCGCTTGGTTATCCAAAAATAAACGCAAATCGGGGACGTTACGAGTAGTAAAAACTACAGCGGCACACTTTGGGACGGAAAACTTAAATCCCCACTGCAAGGCCCATTGGTGGACGGAGTCAAGGGCTGCTTGAATCCGCCCAGCCGAAAATTGTGCGTTATGGGAAGAGTGCCATATTGCACAATCGTCAGCGTAGAGCGGATATTTAAGGTTCCTCGGGATGGGAGCTGATGACAGAATATCATTGACCATAATACTAAATAAAGTGGGACTAAGCACTCTTCCCTGCGGCACCCCGTTTTCCTGGATAAATATATCCTATGTTACGTTACGGGGCAATTTGACAGAGAAAGCCCTGTCCCTTAACAAATTTGAAATAAAAATAGGCAGATTTCCTCTTAAACCATAAGCATAGAGCTTCTTTAGTATACCGTGTCGCCATGTCATGCCATAGTCTTTATGGATGTCCAAGAACACCCCTATCATGAATTCCTTTTTGGCAAATACCTCTGAAATACAATGCTCCAAATTCATTAAATGATCTAGTGAACTTCTGTATGTACGGAAGCCATATTGTTGATCATTTAACAAATTCTTCGACTCTAAAACAAAAAGAAGCCTATTAATAACCATGCTTTCCATGACCTTACACAGACAAGAAGTCAACACAATAGGACGAAATGAAGTGGGATTCATAAGACGACCAGCCTCTTTGGGTATCGGTATGACGTGCGCAAAGTGCCATAAGTTTGGGAACGTTCGAGACGCCCAAATCTCATTGTACAATGCAAACATCTTAATCAGGTTGTCCTGATTAAGATGCTGGATCATACCGTACGTGATGGTGTCTGGTCCAGGGCTGGCTTCTTTACAGGATTTAAGAGCAAGGAGCAGTTCAACTAGCGTAAACTCTTGGTTGTACAGGGAGTCTACGTCTTCTGTTGCAAAATCTAATATATGCAGCTCAGCCGTGCGTTTATGATGTTGGAAACGCGGATCATAATTGGCTAAGCTACTTATATGAGAAAAACTCCTGGCGAGAATGTGATTAATTGACAATGTCCAAGGGATCGTCATATATGTAATTATTAACCTGCAGGGAGGTAACAGGAATGAATGGGCCTTTATTATTTAGTATTTTAATAGTGGATCAGACTTTACTGAGAGGAGTATTGCAATTCACCGTGGACACAAGATTACGCCAGGAGTCACGTTTGTCCCTTCTTATTATTCCCCTTGCCTCAGCCCGTGCCTGTTTGTATGCAATAAAATTTTCCTCAGTAGGCTGACTATCAAAAATCCTGTATCTCCTATTGCGTTTCCTTAATGCTTGTCGGCAATCCGGCGTCCACCAGTGTGCTCTATGCTTCCCAGAGGGCAAATGTCACATTTTTCACGTGGAAAAGATGTGGACTGGAGATGTCTAAAAGATGTGGATAACTGATCTTTTTTGATAGTTCGTTTCACGAGAATTTAAACACGTGTGCGTGTGTCAAGGTCACAGCCTTGCCCTTAGATCGGACTATATGAGCTCTCAGCTCCCTTCCGGGAGGGTAAAAGCTGACGATCACGACCATCAAGTGATCCTGACCGACCCGGTGAATTACGTGTAATAGACGTGTTGAAATTCACGAGTAATACACAGTAATATCTGGTGGAATAAATCACATGCATGCAAATTAGAAAGGATCTCTAGAAGCCAAATGGGTAAAAAAATATATACATTCACTCCCTAACTCCAACAAGTTCTTCCTATGCTGAATAAAAGTAATAATTTAGCCAGTATAAATTGTCAAATTCATCAATCATCAAAGCATTATTAGCTTATAAGTCGATTAACTCATACAGACTATAATCAGTTCAGCTTGGGAAGAACTTGTGGGATCTAGGGATTGAATGTAAATTGTTTTTATCCATCTGATTTCTAGAGAGCCTAATTTAAGTCGTATAAACTCGTCTAATGATAAATAAAATAAACAGTCAAGATGCATCATAATCATCAACGGGTTAATTTTCAATAATGTGCAAACTAAATAAATGTCCTGCAAGATTCATATACTGCATACAGGACTGTAACTACATCAGTATAGTTAAGGTATAGTTAATGGTGAACGGAACCTATGAAACTTGTTGTGACTATAAGGTGCAATACATCAATAGTCTGCACAAGATTGGACACTAATGAATGTAGGTATGTTTTAAATTAATACGCAGAGTAGTTGTTTAATTTATATATTGTGTATTACAGAAAAATCATTCACATTGCTATCTTAAAAGAGTTGATGAGGTGAAAAGCTTTGGATTTCACCTTCTGAAGAAGAGCTCAATGTGATAAAAAAAAAGTAATTAATCAGAGAAATTAATTGAGGCAACTCATTAGGGAAAAAAATAAAATGCCATAGGGGAACTTAACGGTATACTAAAGGTTAACAGGGGATCAGATAGGACGGTAAGGATAGCAGTCAACCAACAACCATCAGCACATTCAGCAGCGTGTTCGTTTCAGCAGCCAGATCCATTGCTCCTCTTAGAGTACAAAAGAAAATATAAAGACTACAAACAATTAATTAGAAACCCTGAGAGCACTGTGAAAAACAAAACCCTACTTAGGTGCTACCACCAAGAATAATAATATACAGTGTAGGTTCTGTGTGACATGTGGAGAAGCTGTCCACCATCCTCTTAAGGACAGTGCTGGCTGCGTGGTATGTGCGGTTCTATACAGTTTTATACATGTAGGAGAATTACAGTGTTAGATTATCTGAAAGAATAAAACACATGAACTGTAGAAGTCTTGGGAATAGCAGCCTCAGCTGCGTGTATTATGGAATTAGTCACATTTTCGAATTTAACATCTATGGTCTCCCCAGATATATCTAAATTGGCGATCCTTGAGAAGGATCCTCAATCTGCTTTCTTACAGTTATATTTTGGGGGTGGAGGGTCCGAAACAATGTCGCGTGTATAAGAAAGATAGATGGGTAAATGATTCCCAAGGAATCGTCATTAGTGTCTCACGAGAAATCTTGATGTATACCAGGGGAGGCCAGAGATAAGTCAATAGCCGAAAAGTTATCAGTACGATCATCTACACGAGTCGCCCAACCATCGTTCAGAAGACAGAGGATGGACTGTAGTATTAGGCCGGCTATTTGCTCCCCACGACCATCGATCCTCAAGCTACCCCATAGATAGTGATGGGCGTTAAAGTCGCCCAGCACTACCTTATTCCCTGGAAGATGTTCAAATAGTGAATTCAAAGCATCAATATCAATGAGGCCATGTGGAGGACAGTACAGAGAGCAAATAGACAGATGCGTGTTATTAAATTTTCCTCTGCACGCGATAGCGTGTATATGGTAGCTCCGTGACCTTCATATCTTCTATACGAGTGGTAGTGTTTGAATTGTGGAGCATCAGGATGATCCACCAAGTGCGTCCCCTGTAAACAAACAACGTCTGGCCTGTGTATGGAAAGCAATATTGCTATATTATGTAATTTATTCCCAAGAGTCCTACAATTCCACTGTAACACAGTGAATGCGACGGTTTAAGATTTACGAGGGTGGCCAGTGTGTTTTTTTTTTTATGCCCCCCGCGACCAGGCGAGTGGCTACCGGGGGACCATTCCCGGTGCTTGCTGATGGAGACCTCCATATTTTCGTCAATAACAAGGCTCCCAGACTCCACCGAGGAAGAGCTATTGTTTCTCTCCCTCGCTGGACCAGGAGCGGGAAGGACATGAGGACGTACCGGCTTGGTGAGGGTGGTCAAATTAATCTTATCAGACTTGTCGGACTTCTGTTTTTGCCGCACCGACTGCGAAAGAGCAGCGAGAGCCTGAGAGTACGAAGTAGCAACGGGGATGTCCGTAAGAGAGTTGAAGCGAACAGGAGGCTTAGATTGAGAGGTAGGGTGTGGGGCATGAGGAGCGAATGTAAGGTCAGTTTGCATTTCCACCGTGCACATCAGGGGACGGGACACAACCGCCGATGCATAGGAGATATTAGGCTTGGGAGTTGAATGCAACTCCTTCACTTTCTTCCTAGCATCGTAAAAGGATATCCCTTCCGTCGCTTTCACTGTGCAGACCTCCTTCCACTTGGGACAAACCTTAGAGGAAATGGAGTGAGCACCCTGGCAGTGAAAGCAACATTCAGTCTCTGATGTACAGTTATCAGCAGAGTGGCCTACAGCCGTACACTTGCCACACACCACGTTCGAAGCTCGACAAGTCTTTTCGCGATGTCCATAAATCTGACATTTTGCACAACGAAGGGGGTTCGGGATGTATGGTCTTACATTAAGAACTTCGTATCCAATTCTGATGTTGGAAGGTAAAGAAACTTTGCCGAACGTTAGGACAACAGTGGCAGTCTTTGTCCTCCTGCCTTCCGAGAATCTAGTAATGAATCTTGCGTCTATGACATCTTGCTGAGCCAGTTCCTGTATGATGTCGTTCTCCTCCATAACCACTAGATCCCTGCAGGTAATAACACCCTTGTAGGAATTCATGGACTGCGGGATCTTGGTCACAACATCGTAGCAATGGAACTTGCTCAGTGTAAGCAAATCCTTGACCTGACGCAAATTTACAATCTATAGTAGGTCTCCACTCGCAAGTTTTTTTAACTTGTTCTACCTCACCTGCAAATCCATCAATCACCTTCTTGATGATGAAGGGATTGAGGCTGGACAGGGGAGCAGAACCAACTGCATGAATCTGGACAAACGAAGCATTATTAACATTGATGTCAAGAGGGGCGTGTGTCGTGGGCCATTCAGTCTGGGGGCAGTCTGTCCGTTGAACAGTCGGGGGTCGGTCAGACCTCCCCCCCTGAAGGAGGGGGAGGCAGCAGGGGCGTCTGCCATAGTAACCACTTCCCCCTCACGGGGGAAGTGGGGAGAAAGAGAAGAGCGAGCAAGGGACAAAGCACCCAGGGAAGACACACCTAGTCTGAGATTATCCTCTCAAACCACTCTCGGGAGGACGCTTCTGTGTATAACTCACACCCCAGAGCGATCAGTGGGGGGTACACTCCAGAGGTGAGTAAGCAAAGGCAATCTCAGTAAGAAGATATAGACACCTACTATATCTCTATCGAGGGTAGGGAGGAATATGAGACCTAGCTAGCCAAACTTTTATTGTCGCTATGTACAAAATTAATGCCGGTGAGGCCTAAAAAGCTAGAGGAGAGAGCAAATGAGCAGCACGTATACACTCTCCACGACCATGCATAAAAGTCCCTGTTTTTTTTTTTTTTTTTGGTTTATTATTTTCTGGCCTATCGACCATTGGGGCCAAAGCCCCTGGTAATTAAGGCCGTATATATATATATATATATATATATATATATATATATATATATATATATATGTATATAAATATAAACATATATACATATATATACAAACATATATATATACACACACACACACACACACACAGAGGGAATCATCAGATGCAGACGTCCGACATCGGTGCTCCGTACCAAACCAACACGGCCAATGGCATTACCTAAATTAGTATCTTTGCATGAGTCAAGCTCTGTACCAGTTAGACTAAATGATTTTTCGTTATTAAAAGGGAAAAAAAATAATAAGTTTAAACAAGACTTGTTCAAACAGAAAAGAGAACCACGAGGGGGAAAAAATGCGCTGAGTCAGCTGGGTTTGTTTAGACTACAGCA
This sequence comes from Coenobita brevimanus, assembly GCF_032717465.1. Classification (NCBI taxonomy): domain Eukaryota; kingdom Metazoa; phylum Arthropoda; class Malacostraca; order Decapoda; family Coenobitidae; genus Coenobita; species Coenobita brevimanus. The sequence continues at coordinate 14,933,870 of NC_137017.1, forward strand.
ACGCGGGGAAAGTGTACATACTCTGTAAGTACATACTCTGTTCTTTTAGTATTGCAAAATGGATACATACTTTAGTAAAACAAATTTAGAAAAGAAAATGGATAAAAGTAAAAAGCAAAATGACGATTTCTACCAAGAACTGGTTGAAGTGGAGACTCACAATAGAATGGTTGAACGTGTACACAAACTAGAAATAGCTTTCAAAAATGAAATTGATGAAATAGAGAAGCAAATGCACTTGCAAAAGGAAGAGATAGAAAAACAAGGAAGGGAGGCCAACAAGAAAGACACAACCATCAGTGAACTAACAGTGGAATTGAGTACGCTTAAGAAGAAAGTGAGTGAAATGGCAAGTACAGTAGTCAATCACGAGAGTGTTATGGAAGAGTTAAAAAATGACACAGAGACAATTAGGCAAGCAAGTAGTCTTATGGACCAGAGCAGTGATACTGAGGAGAAGATAACACAGGTGAATGAAGCTGTGCAAAGCTACAAAAATGATGTAGAAACCACGTATGCTGAAATGGTGAAAGTAAAAAAAGACTTAGAAACAAGGGTGGAGGAAAAAAGCATTAAAAAGGAAGTGAAAAGAATAATCCAAAACAATCCAAAGTTAGTCAGAGATTCAGTAGAGATAAACAAATCAATTGTAATCACTGGTATAGAAGAGGAAGAAGTAAAAAACAAGATCACAAGAGACAAAAAGGAGATGGCAAATGTAATGAGCTTACTGAAAGAAGTATCAGAGGAAATCTGTAGTAAAGACATAGAGGAACAAAAAAGGTTAGGGAAATACGAGAAAAGCAAGACAAGACCTCTAAAGGTGACTTTCCAGAGTGTAAACACTGTGGAAGAGATACTAAAAAATGCAAAGAATCTCATGGAAAGCGAGGAGTTCAAAAATATATGGATAAGAAGATGCCTAACACAAGAGGAACTGGAATTACTGAAAGAGAAAAGGGAGGAAGCAAAAACAAAAAATGAGGGAAGATCAGAAGAGGAGAAGAAGAAATTTTTTTTACAAAGTAATAGGATTGCAGGTACGAAAGTGGTACACAAACAGGATGGAAGAAAAAGGAGGAAGGTAGTAGAACCATGTCATGACAAGTATATAAACAAAATGATAAAGTTGATGTACTCAAATGTGGATGGAATGGTATCTAAATTACTAGAGATGAATGATTATGTCAGAGAAAATGAACCACAAATAATATGCCTAACTGAAACAAAATTAACACCAAGGATATCCAATGACATACTAAACTTAGAGAAATACAATATATGGAGAAGAGACAGAAATTAAAAAAAAGGAGGAGGAATTATAATATTAACTAAGAAAAATCTAAAAGTCAAGAAAAGAAACCTAGATACACCATCACAAGTAGAACTGATTGCAGTAGAGATCAACACATCTGAAGGTAAAGTAATTGTAGCCAATTTGTACATGCCACCCAGATCAAACACATGGGAAAGAGACGAATATGAGGACCTGGCAGAGAGTACAGCTCAAAGTATAAGATCATTACTACATAAAATGGAAGAGAAATCGGAAAGAATTATACTAACTGGGGATTTCAATACAAATATAAATTGGAATACTCTAGATATAAATAGCCAAGAAAGCTGTTGGGACCAAAAGCTCCTGGATCTAGTACAAGAGTTTTTCCTAACGCAACATGTGAGGGAAACCACCAGAAAAAGAGGACTTGATGTACCTTCAGTGCTAGATCTAATATTTACTAGGCAAGAAAATGATATTGACAGTTTAATATATCACCCTCCACTCGGCAAAAGCGATCATGCAGTACTAAATTATAACTTCAGGATAGCATATGACATAGTAAACAGCAATAACAGTTACAAAAACAGCCTAAACTATAAAAAGGGAAATTTTCAAGACATAAAGAAGTATTTCTTAGAAGTTGATTGGGAAAATGAGCTTAGAGGACAAGACTTAAATGCTGTATATAAAAAATTCTGTGAATTTTATGAAATAGGAGTCCAGAAGTACATCCCACAGCACAAAGAAGCAGATAAGAAAATACAGAAATGGTTCAATACAGAATGTAAAAAATCAGAAGAAAGAAGAGATTTGTTGTGGAATAGATACAGAAGACACAATAGTGAAAGGGCGTATAATAATTACAAACAGGCAAGAAACGACTATACAAGAATAAGGAGGGAAGCACAAAAACAGTTTGAGGAGGATATAATAAATAAAAGTAGTGATCAACCAAAGCTGTTTTACAGCTATATCAGAAGCAAAACCAAAGTAAAAGATATAAAACAATCCATTACGGACGAGGGAATCACTTATACACAAGAGAAAGATATTTGTGAAGCACTAAATAAGAATTTCCAATTAGTTATTACAGAAGAAAAAAATTTTGAGAGGGACTGTGTGGAACACGCATGTCCACACATACTACCAGATATACAAATATCATAAAAAGTAATACAGGAGGAGTTAAGTAGATTAGACAGAGGAAAAGCAAGTGGTCCTGATGAAATTTCATGTTGGGTATTACGAGAATGTGCAAAGGAGTTAAGTAAACCATTATTTTTAATTTTCAAGAAATCCTTGAGTCAAGGGAAACTACCTGATATTTGGAAAAAAGCAAATATTGTCCGCTTATTCAAGAAAGGAAATAGACAAAATCCACTCAACTACCGACCAGTATCACTGACCAGTGTTGTAAGCAAGGTATTAGAAAAGCTTATAAGAAAAGCTTGGGTAAATCATCTATTCTAGAAGAACACAGTATGATAACAGAAAGACAGTTTGGTTTCAGAAAAGGAAAATCATGTGTTACTAATCTGTTGAGCTACTATGACAGAGTAACAAACACAATACAGGAAAGAGAAGGATGGGTGGACAGTATCTATTTAGATTTCAAGAAAGCTTTTGACACAGTACCACACCAAAGACTTTTATGCAAACTGTACCATCAAGGAGGAATTCGAAGCAAACTGTTTTGTTGGATGCAAGACTTTCTCATAAAAAGAGAAATGAGGACAGTAGGCTACTAAGAGGAAACTACTCATCATGGAAAGAAGTGACTAGTGGAGTACCACAGAGTCCAGTGCTGGCACCAATCATGTTTTTAGTTTATATAAATGATATAAACAGTAACACTGGAAATGAGAGCTATCTGAATATGTTTGCAGATGATGCAAAAATACAAAGGAGAATTACTAGCACAGACACTTGTAGGGAGCTACAAGAAGAATTAAATAAACTTCATGAATGGAGTAGTACATGGCAAATGGAATTCAATGTGGACAAGTGTCATGTAATCAAGTTTGGTAAAAGTAGAAAAAGATCTGATTGGGATTATAAGTTAGGAAATAAAACCCTATACACATCAGAAAGAGAGAAAGACCTAGGTGTGATTATCAATAACAGACTAGCTCCGGCTGACCACATCAGCGAGAAGGTACGGAACATGTATACACTGCTTGCAAATATGAGAATAGCATTCACATACATAAATGAAGACATGCTAAGAAGGATAATAACATCATTCATTAGACCAACCCTGGATTATGCATCAGTAGTCTGGAGTCCTCATCTCAAAAAGCATATAGACAAGATTGAAAAAGTTCAAAGGGCCGCTACAAGATGGATACCAAGCTTAAGGGACCTAAGCTACGAAGAAAGACTAAATAAACTGAATCTACCAACACTACAGGAGAGAAGGAAAAGAGGTGACATCTATCTATCTATCTGTCTATTGCCAGACGCCTCAATCCCGTTTGGGGTGGCCACAAACAAATCGCCTCCAAGTCGCCCTGTCCCCCGCCATTTCACTGCCCTGCTCCCAACTCACACCCCCGTCTCTCATATACCTCTCCACCCCATCCCTCCATCTCATCCTCGGCCTCCCCCTCCCTCTTCCCCCCTCCACCTCACTCACATACACTCTCTTCGTCAGTCTTTCACCCTCCATCCTCTCCACATGGCCAAACCACCTCAGTGTGTTTCTCATAATGCTTCCTATCACATCCACATCCACACCACAACGCTCCTTTATATCCTCATTCGTCAGCCTGTCTCTCCATGTGACTCCACAGGCTCCTCTTAAATAACTCATTTCCACTGCTCTCACTCTTGACTTGTGTCCTTCCAACAATGTCCAAGCTTCACTTCCGTACGTTAGAGTTGGTATCACAATACTGTCATGTAGTAACTTTTTCACTTCCATGCTCACTTCCCTGTTTCTTATCACTGCTTTCAAAGAACCAGCAACCTCTCTTCCCTGCTGTACCCTTTCAAGCACTTCACCCTCCAAACCTCCATCCTTACTAATCACACTACCCAAGCACTTAAACGTACTCACATTTTCCAATTCCTCACCATCCAACCTCGCTGTACATTCACTAACTTCACCTCTCTCAAAGACCATCACTTTACTCTTCCCTACATTCACCTTTAGATTCCGTTTCTTACACACTCTCTCAAACTCATCCACCAAGCCCTTCAGCTCCCATTCGTCTTCAATCAACAACACAGTATCATCTGCAAACAACAGTACAGGGAGTTTCCAAACACTATCCTCTCTCACCTAGGCCACTCCAACATCCACTACCCTCCCTTGTACCTCTTTTATTACCCCATCCATGTACAGATTGAACAACCATGGAGACATGACACATCCCTGTTTCAAACCAACTTTCAAAGAGAAAAATTCACTTATTTCACCATCCACACGCACTGCACCCTTCGCACCATCGTACATACTCTTCACAGCATTCAACAACTTCCCATCTACTCCATATATTCTTAATACTTTCCACAATCCTTGTCTATCCACCCTGTCACATGCTTTCTCCAAATCCATGAAAGCCGCACACAACTTCTTTCCCTTCTCTAGAAACTTTTCCACTAAAGATCTAAGAGTGAATATCTGATCTACACAACCTCTTCCCTTCCTAAAGCCTCCCTGTTCTTCTCCAACTAATTTCTCTGTTCTTTCTCTAACTCTGTCTATAAGTATCCTACCATACACTTTTCCTATTATACTAAGAAGACAAATGCCCCTATGATTACCACACACTTCTTTTTCCCCTTTTCCTTTGTACAAGGGAATAATTATACCTGACTTCCAATCCTCCGGGACTCTACCTTCCTCCCAGGCCAATCTGCACATCTTCCACATCCATTCTACTACTATCTCTCCCCCATGCTTCAGCATTTCACCACACACTCCATCAATTCCTGGGGCTTTCCCCGATTTAACTTTCTTCATTGTTTCCACAACTTCTATCCTACTGATTTCTTCCTGTCTTCTCACCTCCCTCCTTCTCCCAGCCATTCCCCAGCCACTTATACTCGCATTACTTCCATCCTCTACGTTCAACAATTCCTTAAAGTGTTCTCTCCATCTGCTCACTTTTTCTCCCTTCTCCACTAGTAATCTACCATTTTTATCTTTCCCCTGCTAACTTCACTTCCACACTGTCTTACTCTTTTAACCTCGTTCCAGACATGATAATGCTATATAACTGCATATCAGGGAAGTGCATATCAGGGAAGGAGAAAATAGACATAAATGATTACTTAACATATGGAGAAGCATCAGCAAGAGGACACTGCAAAAAACTGCATAAGAAGAGAGGTGATAAAGACGTAAGGAAATTCAGTTTCCCAAACAGAGCAATCGATCAATGGAATGCACTACCGAATGAAATAGTGTGTGCCAAAACAATTCACAAATTTAAGGATATGTACGAAAAGTATGGTTTAAGACACGGGACAGTACGAGCTTGACTCATTCCTGTAAAGATACAATTAGGTAAGAACACACACACACACACACACACACACACAGCAACACGGGGAAAGTGTACATACTCTGTAAGTACATACTCTGTTCATTTAGTATTACAAAATGGATACATACTTCAGTAAAACAAATTTGGAAAAGAAAAGGGATAAAAGTAAAGAGCAAAATGATGATTTCTACCAAGAACTTTTTGAAGTGGAGACTCACAATAGACTGGATGAAAGTGTACACAAACTAGAAATGGCTTTCAAAAATGAAATTGATGAAATAAAGAAGCAAATACACTTGCAAAAGGAAGAGATAGAAAAACAAGGAAGGGAGGCCAATAAGAAAGACACAACCATCAGTGAACTAACAGTGGAATTGAGTACGCTTAGGAAGAAAGTGAGTGAAATGGCAAGTACAGTAGTCAATCACGAGAGTGTTATGGAAGAGTTAAAAAATAACACAGAGACAATTAGGCAAGCAAGCAGTATTATGGACCAGAGCAGTGATATTGAGGAGAAAATAACACAGGTGAATGAAGCTGTGCAAAGCTACAAAAATGATGTAGAAACCACGTATGCTGAAATGGTGAAAGTAAAGAAAGACTTAGAAACAAGGGTGGAGGAAAAAAACATTAAAAAGGAAGTGAAAAGAATAATCCAAAACAATCCAAAGTTAGTCAGAGATACAGTAGAGATAAATAAATCAATAGTAATCACTAGTATAGAAGAGGAAGAAGTTAAAAACAAGATCACTAGAGACAAAAAAGAGATGGCAAATGTAATGAGCTTACTGAAAGAAGTACCAGAGGAAATCTGTAGTAAAGACATAGAGGAACACAAAAGGTTAGGGAAATACGAGAAAAGCAAGACAAGACCTCTAAAGGTGACTTTCCAGAGTGTAAACACTGTGGAAGAGATACTAAAAAATGCAAAGAATCTTATGGAAAGCGAGGAGTTCAAAAATATATGGATAAAAAGATGCCTAACACAAGAGGAACTGGAATTACTGAAAGAGAAAAGGGAGGAAGCAAAAACAAAAAATGATGGAAGATCGGAAGAGGAAAAGAATTTTTTTTTTTTTTACAAAGTAATAGGATTGCAGGTACGAAAGTGGTACACAAACAGGATGGAAGAAAAAGGAGGAAGGTAGTAGAACCATAACATGACAAGTATATAAACAAGATGATAAAGTTGATGTACTCAAATGTGGATGGAATGGTATCTAAATTACTAGAGATGAGTGATTATGTCAGAGAAAATGAACCACAAATAATATGCCTAACTGAAACAAAATTAACACCAAGGATATCCAGTGACATACTAAACTTAGAGGAATACAATATATGGAGAAGAGACAGAAATTTAAAGAAAGGAGGAGGAATTATAATATTAACTAAGAAAAATCTAAAAGTCAAGGAAATAAACCTAGATACACCATCACAAGTAGAACTGATTGCAGTAGAGATCGACAAATCTGAAGGTAAAGTAATTGTAGCCAATTTGTACATGCCACCCAGATCAAACACATGGGAAAGAGACGAATATGAGGACCTGGCAGAGAGTACAATTCAGAGTATAAGATCATTGCTACATAAAATGGAAGAGAAATCGGAAAGAATTATACTAACTGGGGACTTCAATACAAATATAAATTGGAATACTCTAGATATAAATAGCCAAGAAAGCTGTTGGGACCAAAAGCTCCTGGATCTCGTACATGAGCTTTTCTTAACGGAACATGTGAGGGAAACCACCAGAAAAAGAGGACTTGATGTACCTTCAGTGCTAGATCTAATATTTACTAAGCAAGAAAATGACATTGACAGTTTAATATATCATCCTCCACTCGGCAAAAGCGATCATGCAGTACTAAATTATAACTTCAGGATAGCATATGACATAGTAAACAGTAATGACAGTTACAAAAAGAGCCTAAACTATAAAAAGGGAAATTATCAAGACCTAAAGAAGTATTTCTTAGAAGTTGATTGGGAAAATGAGCTTAGAGGACAAGATTTAAATGCTATATATAAAAAATTTTGTGAATTTTATGAAATAGGAGTCCAGAAGTACATCCCACAGCACAAAGAAGCAGATAAGAAAATACAGAAATGGTTCAATACAGAATGTAAAAAATCAAAAGAAAGAAGAGATTTGTTGTGGAATAGATACAGAAGACACAATAGTGAAAGGGCGTATAATAATTACAAACAGGCAAGAAACGACTATACAAGAATAAGGAGGGAAGCCCAAAAACAGTTTGAGGAGGATATAATAAATAAAAGTAGTGATCAACCAAAGCTGTTTTACAGCTATATCAGAAGCAAAACCAAAGTAAAAGATATAATGCAATCCATTACGGACGAGGGAATCACTTATACACAAGAGAAAGATATTTGTGAAGCACTAAATTAGAATTTCCAATTAGTTTTTACAGAAGAAAAAAATTTTGAGAGGGACTCTGTGGAACAGGCATGTCCACACATACTACCAGATATACAAATAGCAGAAAAAGTAATACAGGAGGAGTTAAGTCGATTAGACAGAGGAAAAGCAAGTGGTCCTGATGAAATTTCATGTTGGGTATTACGAGAATGTGCAAAGGAGTTAAGTAAACCATTATTTTTAATTTTCAAGAAATCCTTGAGTCAAGGGAAACTACCTGATATTTGGAAAAAAGCTAATATAGTCCCCTTATTCAAGAAAGGAAATAGACAAAATCCTCTCAACTACCGACCAGTATCACTGACAAGTGTTGTAAGCAAGGTATTAGAAAAACTTATAAGAAAAGCTTGGGTAAATCATCTAGAAGAACACAGTATGATAACAGAAAGACAGTTTGGTTTCAGAAAAGGAAAATCAAGTGTTACTAATCTGTTGAGCTACTATGACAGAGTAACAAACACAATACAGGAAAGGGAAGGATGGGTGGACAGTATCTATTTAGATTTCAAGAAAGCTTTTGACACAGTATCACACCAAAGACTTTTATGGAAACTGTACCATCAAGGAGGAATTCGAAGCAAACTGTTTTGTTGGATGCAAGACTTTCTCATAAAAAGAGAAATGAGGACAGTACTAAGAGGAAACTACTCATCATGGAAAGAAGTGACTAGTGAAGTACCACAGTGTTCGGTGCTGGCACCAATCATGTTTTTAGTGTATATAAATGATATAGACAGTAACACTGGAAATGAGAGCTATCTGAATATGTTTGCAGATGATGCAAAAATACAAAGGAGAACTACTAGCACAGACTCTTGTAGGGAGCTACAAGAAGAATTAAATAAACTTCATGAATGGAGTAGTACATGGCAAATGGAATTCAATGTGGACAAGTGTCATGTAATCAAGTTTGGTAAAATTAGAAAAAGACCTGATTGGGATTATAAGTTAGGAAATAAAACCCTATACACATCAGAAAGAGGGAAAGACCTAGGTGTGATTACTCGTATCAATAACAGACTAGCTCCGGCTGACCACATCAGCGAGAAGGTACGGAACATGTATACACTGCTTGCAAATATGAGAATAGCATTCACATACATAAATGAAGACATGCTAAGAAGGATAATAACATCATTCATTAGACCAACCCTGGATTATGCATCAGTAGTCTGGAGTCCTCATCTCAAAAAGCATATAGACAAGATTGAAAAAGTTCAAAGGGCCGCTACAAGATGGATACCAAGCTTAAGGGATCTAAGCTACGAAGAAAGACTAAATAAACTGAATCTACTAACACTACAGGAGAGAAGGAAAAGAGGTGACATGATAATGCTATATAAGTGCATATCAGGAAAGGAGAAAATAGACATAAATGATTACTTAACATATGGAGAAGCATCAGCAAGAGGACACAGCAAAAAACTGCATAAGAAGAGAGGTGATAAAGACGTAAGGAAATTCAGTTTCCCAAACAGAGCAATTCATCAATGGAATGCACTACCGAATGAAATAGTGTGTGCCAAAACAATTCACAAATTTAAGGATATGTACGATAAATATGGTTTAAGGCACGGGACAGCACGAGCTTGACTCATTCCTGTAAAGATACAATTAGGTAAGAACAATTAGGTAAGAACACACACACACTTCCATGCATATATACAGACACACTTTCATGCACACGTACATATATATATATATATATATATATATATATATATATATATATATATATATATATATATATATGTATATATATATATATATATATATATATATATATATATATATATATATATATATATATATATATATAGATATATATTGTTACATAGCCTAAGATTTCATCATCCATTGTATAATTCTAACGTACAGTATGTTGCATGTTTGATCACGATTCGCCTCGTGGCTTCCATGGTGACCAAGCTTCCGTGTTCTACCTCATTCCCCCCTTCTCCTCCCTTATAGTCGAGTAAGTCGTTCTTTCTGTTGTTCAGAGCAGGAGTGTCAACTGTTTGTCCCCTATGGCTTCATTTGCGCGTCCTTCTTACAAGTTGTATCAAGCTCTGCCGGCCCCTATATAATGAGCTCAGTCTCTGCATTAATTTCCACTTAGCTCTACTCCTCATTTTGTTCACATCTCTGTCCTCCCCTGTACAGCTGTTATTATTTTTGTGAGTGCTCAGGAAGTCTCCAACCATCTAGCTGCTGTGTAATTTGAGTATAAGTGTTATTACATTTTTTCTTGTACTGTACGCATAAGTTGTTGGTTCGTGGGCCTGGTGAGGTTTTTGTGATTAATGTAAAGTTTTTACTGTCAGCCAGTAGTATTAATATTTTGTATCTGTAATAATATATCGTGCATTAACTGAGCATTATCCGGTTTTCTCATTTTATCAGGGCTGACTTAGATAAATTTACTCTTGCTAATTTCGTGTTAATAGAGGCTATTGCAGTTAATCATATATTTAACCTGTTTTTTGCCATTACATTATCCTTATGAGTCCTGAATGTTTAGTTGTTAGTTTGAGCATTAAACTTTAACTTGTAATTTTACCTAACTCTTTTGTTTTGAACCTGGAACTTTGCAGGACAGTAGTGATTTTAGCATTTACACTTGAAGTGTTCATTATCTCTCTCTGTTCCGTAACATAAATTTGGCGACCTCTTATCAGGATATTCAGGATATTATCATAAGGATATTGCTTGATTTGTGACTGATTTATTCATGATGTCTACTATTACTACGCTTGATGAAGCCAAAGATTTTTTTGTCAAATGTGCAAACAGTGTGTGATGTGGAAAACAGAACAAAGAATGAACTTAAGCTTGTTGCTCAACAATTGGGAATTGCTGTTCGCTCTCATCATTCTAAGGATCAAATTGTTGACATGATTAATGAAAGCTTGTTTAATGTAACTCCTCCAGATGAGCAAACGCAGATTGAAATAGCTAAGTTACAGCTAGCCCTGCAGGAGGCCCGTGCTAAGGAGGCTGAGTTTCAGGCCCGTGCTAAGGAGGTTGAGTTTCAGGCTCGTGCTAAGGAGGCTGAGTTTCAGGCAAATTCTAAGGAGGCTGAGTCTCAGGCTCCTATTCAGGAGGCACAGGCACAGGCTCAGGCACAAATTGAACTAGCTAGGATTCAGGCAGATCATGAGTATCGCATGAAACAAGGTGGAACTGGATCATCTAGCTCTGATGATTTTGATGTGGGTAAAAATGTTAAACTTGCCCCTCCTTTTAATGAATCTGATTTAACAAAGTATTTTCAGTTGTTTGAGAGGGTAGCTACAGGTTTTAATTGGCCCAAAAAGTATTGGCCAGTACTCCTTCAAACAGTTCTCACCGGTAAAGCTCAAGTAATTATGCATCTTTGCCTCAGGATCAATCTGATAATTATGATGTAGTTAAGAGCTTGATTCTTAAGGCCTATGATGTGACAAAAACAACTTGGCTGCTGCTTCCCAAGCTTTACTCAACTCAATCACAAGTACAGTCCTGAAAACAAATATTACCTTATAATACTGGTATAAAACTTCACCTTTTATAAAGCATTCTAACCATGACACTCATCTATCTTTATTACTCTAAATAAGGCTTCTTCATATTAATACATACAATGTCCTTCATACAGCATAAATAATTAACATAAGTACATGCTACATACAACGCTCAAATTAATAAAGAAAAGAAGGTAGCTTACATGGCATGCTGCCTCAATAGGGTCCCAGTAGAATATATACAAGGTATGAAAGTACACCCAGACAAAACAGTATGAAAAATACAAATGACAAACGCATATTATAACATTCTTCCCTTCTAGATGAAAAAGAGACTACCATCCAATAACCCTCTAAATACTCAGTCCCACCCATATCGATCTGGAGCCTTGGACACATGATTTGATCGCCGTACTAAAGGTGTTGCCGCATCCACTTCCATCTTGGCCTCCGGATTAGGTTCAATACTCCTCGGTGTTCCTTGGTGTGCGGCGGTAGGTAAAGCCTCTGGTGACAATGGAGATGAAAGTGATTCTTGGCCATCAGCAGCAGTGTAGTCAACTTGATCCCTTGGACATGGGGCCAAGTCACGAATGGAAACTGTCGTTTCCCGTCCATCCGGATGTCTTATATTAGCATATGTTGGGTTAACGTCTAAAAGTTCCACTTGATCCACTAAAGGCTCGCTCTTGCTTGCTCTTACAAATCTTCTCAATAATACAGGTCCTGATGTCATGATCCAAGAAGGCAGAGAGCTCCCAGAAGATGAACGTCTTGGAAACCCAAAGAATCGTTCATGCGGTGTGACATTAGTTGAAGTAGACAGAAGGGATCTGAGTGAGTGTAATACATCAGTAAGAACTAATTCCCAATGTTCTTCAGAGAGGTTCCGAGCCTTGAGAGCCAGCTGAATCGCCTTCCATATAGTGCCATTGAGTCGTTCCACTTGTCCGTTACCAGTTGGGTGATAAGGAGTAGTTCGGCTTGTTGCTACTCCTTTCTGTGCGAGGTATGTTTTGAGGTCCTTAGACATAAATGATGTTCCTCGATCGGAGTGAATATAATTAGGCATCCCACACAGGCTGAATATTTTCTCTAGGCACTTGATTACTGTTGTTGTATTCATATTGGGACATGGAAAAGCAAAGGGGAACCGAGAATATTCATCAATAACAGTAAGCAGATAGGGGTTGCGTGAAGCAGTTGGAAGAGGGCCTTTGAAGTCGATGCTCAGTCTCTCCATCGGCTGTGTTGCCTTGATTAGTTGTCCTTCTCGTGGCTTGTAGAACCTTGGCTTCAACTCTGCACACACCTTACAGGAGGAACACACCTTCCTCACATCCTCAGTGGAGAAGGGAAGATTCTTGGACCTCACAAAGTGTAGTAGACGAGTCACTCCTGGGTGGCAGAGTCTATCATGTAGTTCATTGAGAGTAGATGATGTGGAGACCGCAGAACAGCAAAAGGCTCGGGTGAAGGTATCAGGTACTACATTGTCTTTACCAGATCGATAATGTACAGTATAGCTAAAGGCTGCGAGTTCCATCCTCCACTCCTGGATCTTGTTATTCTTAACTTTAGTACGTTTCCTGTTATCAAGCATGAAGGCTACAGAACGTTGGTCAGTTATGAGATCAAAGTGCTGTCTAGCAAGGAAGTGACTCCATTTACGCACGGCTTCTATTATGGCCATAGCCTCCTTCTCAACAATATGATAGCGCACTTCACTTCCTTGTAGTGTCCTAGACATGAATGCCACTGGTCTTCCACCCTGGTTAAGTACCGCAGAGATTGCTACTTCCGAGGCATCACATTCAACTTCAAAAGGTATGTTTTCATCAACTGAGTATAAGGTTGCTCTTTCAAGTTCCTGTTTTAGCAGACTGAAGGCCTTCAAAGCTTCTTCATCCAAAGGAAACTTCTTTGCTCTTGCTAATGGTTGAATTTTGCTTGAAAAATCCTGTATCCACTTGGCATAGTAAACAAACATGCCCATTGTTCTTTTCAAAGATCCTTGGTTCATAGGAGGTGGCAGTTCTTGCAATGGTCGGAGTCTCTCTGGATCAGGCTTAATGACACCATTTCCTACACAGTAGCCAAGGATGTTGATGGAGCGCACAGACTTAATTGTTTTAGAAGCATTAAGGGTTAGACTTCTCTTGTTGATGACCCCAAGAAAGTGCCGCACACGGTCATCATGTTCTTCCTGAGTGTGTCCAGCAATGGTGACATTGTCCAGATATGGAAATGCACCCTGAAGATTCTCCTCCTTCACCAGTCTATCCATAGTCCGTTGAAAAACTGCAACTCCATTTATCACTCCAAAGGGTACTCGACAAAACTGATACAGGCGGCCATTGGCTTCAAAAGCTGTGTACTTCTTGTCAGATTCCTTCAGCGGAACTTGGTGATAGGCACTTTTCAAGTCAAAAGTTGAGAACACACTATATGTTGAGAGTTCATTCACCATGGTGTCGATTCTTGGCAATGGATATGCATCTAGCTCTGTGTACTGGTTTACGGTTTGTGAGTAGTCAACACACATCCTCTTCTTATGTCTGTTCAAGGGGTCCTTTACTACTACAACCTGAGCCCTCCACGGTGACAAGCTGTCCTCAATAATTCCTTCAGCAAGCAGACGATTGGTCTCCTCTTCAATGAATTCTCGGTCATCTTTACTGTAAAATCTTGACCTGGTGACGATAGGCTTACAGTTAGGGAGTAAATGTTGGAAAAGAGAAGGCTCATCTACATTAGCTGCTGCTAGAGAACAATATGAATTGGTACCAGGTAAGTTGAGTGCTGTTTAGATCCGCCATACTCAATAGTCACACTCTGATGTTGTTTTTGAAAGTCTTGGCCAAGCAGCACCCGAGAACACAAATCCTTCATCAGTGCCAGACGTGTAGATGGATATGTTTGACCATTAAGATGGAGATTCAGGTCTACATTGACATAGCCTTGAGAGTTCGTGTGTAGTGATTTCTGTGCTAGGGTAACATTCTTGTCAGTTTGATGTACTTGTAGCTTCAAGTCCCGTGCAACATCTTCATCTATGTAACTGTCATCACTACAAGAATCAATGAGTGCCATCAACTTCCGCCCATTGATTGATGTCGAGGTGGCTGCCCGATGAAGGCTCTGAGGAAAAGTGGTGCCAGTGACAGTAGCGAGAAATGATGGCTGTGGAGAGTCAAACACGGTCGCCGTTGTAGTCTTGCCAGCAAATGTTGAGGTCTTAGATTGGCACACTCGAGCAAAATGGCCTTTCTTGCCACATTTATTACAGGCAGAGCTTCGTGCTGGGCAAGTATCACGATTATGATAAGGACCTCCACAAAAATAACACTTCTTCTTTGTGGATAGTGTGGCTGCCAATACCTGACTCTCAATAGCTGTCTCACAGTTTTCAGATGTAGACCTATTCTTCATAGTATCATCTCCCTCCATCTGTACACCATCAGGGGTCACCACAGTGGCAGTATGTCCAAACTGAAGAGTGAGGGAACTATAAGAACTGGCATTGCGTTGAGCTAGGTCCAAGGAATAAGCCTGATCATATGCTGCTTGTAGATCTAAGGTTTTATTTTCTAGTAGACGCTGGCGAATCAAAGGTGAGGCTAGTCCATTAATAAAAGCGTCTCTAATAAGTTCCTCCCTATACTGTTCGGCACTAACTGCTTTCAAATTACAATCTTTACCCAATTTTCGAAGTTCTCTAAAAAATTCGTCTAAAGATTCACCTGACTTTTGCTGACGAGTGGCAAGTAAGTGTCTAGCAAATATTTCATTGGGTGTCTTAACATATAACTTTTCCAAAACTGAGATAGCAGAATCAAAATCAGTGCATTCTTCTATATACTCATAGACATTGTGGGTAACACAGTTTACAAGTGCCCTTAGCTTGTCTGGTGCCTTATCCCCACACTCTTGAATGAAGTTGGAAAACGTCCTGTGCCAATGCCGCCATTCCTTTGCTGCAGTGGGAGAGCTGGGGTCCAAATCCAGGCGAGCTGGCTTCAGTAGTTTCTCCATTATTGAGTTGAGTAAATTGATGTGACAAAAACAACTTGGCTGCTGCTTCCCAAGCTTTACTCAACTCAATCACAAGTACAGTCCTGAAAACAAATATTACCTTAAAATACTGGTATAAAACTTCACCTTTTATAAAGCATTCTAACCATGACACTCATCTATCTTTATTACTCTAAATAAGGCTTCTTCATATTAATACATACAATGTCCTTCATACAGCATAAATAATTAACATAAATACATGCTACATACAACGCTCAAATTAATAAAGAAAAGAAGGTAGCTTACATGGCATGCTGCCTCAATAGGGTCCCAGTAGAATATATACAAGGTATGAAAGTACACCCAGACAAAACAGTATGAAAAATACAAATGACAAACGCATATTATAACAGCCTATGAGCTTGTTCCTGAAGCCTATAGAGTAAAATTTAGGACAACTTATAAGCAAAATAAGCAATCCCATGTTGAGTATCCAAAAATCAAAGAAGATCTGTTAGAGCAGTGGTTAAATTCTAAGAATGTAAATTCTGATTTTGATAAATTTAAGCAGATGATTTTGCTGGAGGACTTCAAAAGGTGTATTAATAATGATGTTAGCCTATATCTTGATGAGAAAAGAATAGATAATTTGTCTGATGCTGCAGTTTTAGTTGATGAATATGTTCTCACTCACAAGAGATATTCTAAAGAAAAAAGGAAAGCTGAGAGTAAGTACGTTGCCTCTACTCAGAGTACAGGTAACAGGAAAGAGAATAAAGATGATGTTTCTCAGGAAATAAATACCAGCTTCACCTCTAGATTTCAGAAAAGTAAATGTACTTATTGTAGTAAGCTTGGTCATACTACGGAGAAATGTTTCAGGAGACAGCGTGATGTGAACAAAAAGGAGTCTTTAAATATTCAGTCAATTGGTCTAGTGAACACCCTTGAGAGTTCCCAGAATTCTTTAACCGAGTTTACTGAACCTGCTTTGAGGGGTAAATTAAATTCTCATGATGGAGCTCCTCTTTTGAGCAGTAACGTGGGTGACACTCTCAAGAGTTCATGTGCTAATTTCCTGTCTGTTGGTTTTGTCAGTCCTCTGGACAGTAATAACAGGAAATCAGTTAAAATATATCGTGATACAGGTGCATGCCAATCCCATATGCTGACCAGTGTTCTAGGCTTTAATGTTAATTCCTCTGATGAAACTGTAATCTTACAAGGTGTAGGGAATAATTATTTCTCTGTCCCTCTGTGCAGAGTGAATTTAGAGTCTGGTTTTGTTAATGGTTCCGTTATGGTTGGGTTGGTTGAGACACTCCCAATGTCAGGTGTAACTTTCTTACTTGGAAATGATATTGGTGGAAATCAAGTGTGTCCAGCTCCTCATTTGTCTAGTGAACCAGTGACTGCGACCCAGGATTGTGATATCCCTGACGTGTTCTCTGCATGTGCTGTCACTAGGGCTAAGTCTAAAGTTACTGGTGACTTAGAGGATAATGATGATGATGATGTTATCCTAGCTGACACTTTTCTTGCTAATTTGGACCACTCACCAGATGAGGCAGTACCCCGTAGTGTTGATAATTTGTCTCGTCAAGAGTTGGTTGAGTTGCAGGTTGCTGACCCTGAGTTGAAAGGTCTAGCTAACTCTGCTTGCAGTGAGGAAGAGTCAGCTGGTGCTTCTACTTGTTATTATATAAAGTCAGGAGTACTTATGAGGAAGTGAAGACCCCCAACAGCATCAGCCAACTGTGAATGGGAGGTTGTACATCAAGTTGTCATCCCTCGTGTTTGTAGGCAGGATATCATTAGAGTGGCTCATGATTCCAGTTTGGCAGGACACCTTGGAGTGAGGCAGACTGTGGCACGCATTTTGAAACACTTCTACTGGCCAGGTGTTTTCAGAGATGTTTCCTGGTATTGTAAGTCTTGTCACACCTGTCAAGTTGTGGGGAAGTGTAATCAGACCGAAAAGGTTGCACCTCTAGTTCCCATTCCTCCTTTTGAGGCGCCATTCACCCGTGTGTTGGTGGATATTGTGGGCCCTCTTCCTAAGACTTCTTCAGGATTTTCTTATGTGTTGACCCTGATTGATATGGCTACTCGTTATCCTGAAGCCATTCCACTTAGAAATATCTCAGCAAAGAACGTGGTTAAGGAAATGCTAGGGTTCTTCACAAAGTTTGGTCTGCCCAAGGAGGTACAGTCAGACCGGGGAAGTAATTTCATGTCAAATGTTTTCAAGCAGTCTCTGAAAGAGTTGGGCATCACCCAGATCACGTCTTCAGCTTACCATCCCCAGACCCAAGGAGCGTTGGAGAGATATCATCAAACACTCAAATCGATGCTCAAGAAATACTGTTTGGAACATCAGAAAGACTGGGATAAAGGTCTTCCATTCGTTGTATTTGCCGCAAGAGAATCTCCAAATGAATCACTGGGCTTCTTACCCTTTGAACTACTGTTTGGCCATGAAGTAAGAGGACCCCTTAAGCTACTCAAGGAATGCTGGCTGTCGGAGGAAGATGACGTCAACCTGCTGGAGTATGTGATGAAGTTCAAAGAACGGCTGTCCACTGCTTTACAGCTGGCGAGAGAGAATTTAGGAGCTGCTCAGGAGAAGATGAAGACTTGGTATGATAAGAAGTCCAGGTTACGCCACTTTCAGCCAGGAGATCAGGTTTTGATTCTGTTACCGGTGCATGGGCAACCTCTTCAAGCCAAGTTTAGTGGTCCTTATTTCGTGGAGAAGAAACTCAGTGATGTCAACTATGTCATCGCTACATCAGATCGTAGAAAGAACAAGCAACTTTGTCACATCAACATGCTAAAGTTATATCACAGGCGGGACGAAAATAACCCAATATGCACTGTAGCTGTTCCACCCGAGTCTGCAAGTGAAGTTCTCCCATGCAGTATGAGCCTGAGTGATAGTTTGGGGAAGAATCCTGATATCATGAATGATCTCCAGACTAAGCTTTCTCAACTAGCTCCCAAGGAAAGGCAGGAGTTTTTGGCATTACTGCAGGAGTACCCGCAAGTGTTCCGTGCCACTCCAGGAAGAACCACTGTGTTGATGCATTATGTCGATGTTGGAGACGCAAAGCCAGTTAAACTGCCTCCTTACCGTGTGAACCCAGTGAAAGTTCCTCTCATCCAGAAGGAGCTTGGCTACCTGTTGGACCACAAGATGATTGAGCCCTGTCAGAGCGAGTGGAGTTCTCCTGTCACTCTAGTCCCTATGCCAGGTGGGTCACAGCGGCTTTGCATCGACTACAGACGTGTTAAGCAGATAACCAAAACAGACACTTACCCTCTCCCTCGCGTGGAAGATTGCACAGACAAGATCGGAAAGGCTAGGTACGTAAGTAAGTTTGATTTGTTAAAGGGATACTGGCAGGTACCTATGACTGAACGTGCTAGGGAGATCTCATGTTTTGTAACACTAGGAAAGACTTTTGCATGTTCTGTAATGCCATATGGTATGAAGAATGCACCAGCCACTTTTCAGAAGCTCATGAATGTTGTAACAGAGGGTTTGGCAGGGTGTGTTGTTTATATTGATGATGTATTAATCTTCAGTGACAACTGGAAAGATCACCTATGCCATGTCAGTAAATTTCTTGAGCGTTTGGTTCAGGTTAATTTTGCAGCTAATTTATCAAAGTGTGAGTTTGGTCAAGCTAAAGTTCAGTACCTTGGGTACGTAATTGGTGATGGACACTTTGCACCACCAGCAGCTAAGGTTCAGGTTATAAGTGATCTTCCCAGACCTAAAAGTAGGAAAGAGCTACAAAGATTTTTGGGAATGGTAGGTTATTACAGGAGATTTGTTCTTAACTTTTCAATTCTTGTATCACCACTTACAGACCTACTGAAAAAGGAAGTTAAATTTGTCTGGACCGATAACTGTGAATCCTCTTTCAGCAAACTTAAAGCTATCCTATTAAGTCAGCCAGTGCTCGCTACTCCAAATTTTGCTAAGCCTTTTAAGATGGCTGTTGACGCAAGTGATACAGGAGCTGGGGCTGTTTTGCTGCAAGATGATGATCAGGGTATTGAACACCCTGTATCTTATTACAGTAAGAAGTTCACTCCACCTCAAAAGAACTACTCAACTATTGAGAAAGAGCTTTTGGCCTTGATTTTGGGTTTACAGCATTTTTCATTTTATTTGTGTTCTGGTTTTGACCCCATAGTCAATTATACCGATCATAACCCACTGAAATTCCTTAGTAAGTTTAAAGATAAAAATCAGAGATTGACAAGATGGAGTCTACTTCTTCAGAAGTATTCATTAGACATACAACATGTCAAGGGGAAAGAAAATGTTATTGCAGATTGCTTATCTAGACTTTAGACAGATTGTTTTAGAGTAATAAGAAATTTCCTTTGTAAATTTCTTTTTTCTTTGTGGGGAGGTGTTACATAGCCTATGATTTCATCATCCTTTGTATAATTCTAACGTACAGTATGCTGCATGTTTGATCACGATTCGCCTAGTGGCTTCCATAGTGACCAAGCTTCCGTGTTCTACCTCACTCCCCCCTTCTCCTCCCTTATAGTCGAGTAAGTCGTTCTTTCTGTTGTTCAGAGCAGGAGTGTCAGCTCTTTGTCCCCTATGGCTTCATTTGCGCGTCCTTCTTACAAGTTGTATCAAGCTCTGCCGGCCCCTATATAATGAGCTCAGTCTCTGCATTAATTGCCACTTAGATTTACTCCTCATTTTGTTCACATCTCTGTCCTCCCCTGTACAGCTGTTATTATTTTTGTGAGTGCTCAGGAAGTCTCCAACCATCTAGCTGCTGTGTAATTTGAGTATAAGTGTTATTACATTTTTTCTTGTACTGTATAGCATAAGGTGTCGGTTCGTGGGCCTGGTGAGGTTTTTGTGATTAATGTAAAGTTTTTACTGTCAGCCAGTAGTATCTGCAATAATATATCTTGCATTAACTGAGCATAATCCGGTTTTCTCATTTTATCAGGGCTGACTTAGATAAATTTACTCTTGCTAATTTCGTGTTAATAGAGGCTATTGCAGTTAACCATATATTTAACCTGTTTTTTGCCATTACATTATCCTTATGAGTCCTGAATGTTTAGTTGTTAGTTTGAGCATTAAACTTTAACTTGTAATTTTACCTAACTCTTTTGTTTTGAACCTGGAACTTTGCGGGACAGTAATTTTAGTATTCACACTTGAAGTGTTCATTATCTCTCTCTGTTCCGTAACAATATATATATATATATATATATATATATATATATATATATATATATATATATATATATATATATATATATATATATATTCTATTTTATTTATTTTTTTTAATGATTTTTTATCTTTTATATTTTTTGACCTAAAATTATTATTAAACATACATACCTAATCTAAAGACCCTAAAACTAATCACCTAACAGACAAATCGCTAACCTATAGTAAAACCTATAGAGGCAAATAGCTAGACCTACACTAATGGTAAAAATACCTCGACCAAGAGAACACCATCGACTGCAGATATGTAATGCCTTTCTACATTACATACCTGCACTCATCACCTGGTGACTGTCAGTCGACGCACAACCTAATATAGGGGCCATCAATATATGGAAAAGAACCAGACGAGTCAGGAACATTTCCATATACGTCAGCTGTCGGCCCTAATTAGAACAACTTAAGCAAGGTGGTAGAAGGTATTTACATAACGTACAGAAAGTAAAGGACCTCGCCCAACAGACCACCATCGACTGCAACTGCCCAGTACCTTTCTATATTGCACACTTACACTCATCAGCTGGTGACTGTCAGGCGAGGAACGGGGTTTAATGTAGGGGACATAAATATTAGAAATAGATCAGTGGGAAGGAGGAACTATTTCAAATATGTCAACTGTCAACCTAATTAATAGTACAATATATATATATATTACAGTCGATAAAAAGCAAAACCATATAGTAAAAAGGTAACCACTCTGATCAGTCCGGTCTC
Organism: Coenobita brevimanus; assembly: GCF_032717465.1. Taxonomy (NCBI): domain Eukaryota; kingdom Metazoa; phylum Arthropoda; class Malacostraca; order Decapoda; family Coenobitidae; genus Coenobita; species Coenobita brevimanus. The sequence goes on from NC_137017.1 coordinate 14,955,606, forward strand.
TCTCAAGAAAGCCATCAATTTATCAGTCATAACAATGTCCCCATCACCCGGGATTGTGGAAAGGGTGAGGGAGACGTCTGCTGCGCCGCAGTAATTTATAAGTGAAGCGCGTTCACGAATAAATCGCCGACAGCGCTGGATGATATGACTGATAGATAACACCGCATCACAGATGTCACAGTGCGGTGGGAATCGCTTTTCCATATAAGGTTTCATGTGCGTGAGCATGGTGGCATTAAGCCATAGTCGCGCCAAAACTTTTTCTCACAGGCGACTGGGACGGTTGGCAGTGTCCCAGTCGCCCAGGTACGGCTTACACGTTCGAATATTTAGTCTGGTCCACTGACCTTGCCACAGAAGATTTATTGATTTCTTTCCGAGAGAGAGACTCGACCGTAGATCACGAGGAACGTCCCAAGTCTCCTCGAGCTCTACAGCCGACTTTGCAAGTAAGTCAGCTTGCTTATTGCCGTAGATGCGACAATGACCAGGCACCCAGATCAGCGTGAAGGACTTGTTGCATGAATGCAACTTATTAACGATGCGGCCCTGGATCTCGTGAGAGTCTGTAGTACAAGATGCAATTGCCTGAATGCTGATTTTGAATCTGAAAATATGACAAATGAGTCATGCCTAGAATTGAGAGCATAGTCTATGGCTTTGTCAATAGCAAAAAGTTCGGAGATAAACACAGATGTATGAATCGGCAACCGATACCTGAGGGCACATTCAGTCGACCACACACTTGCACCCACACATTCATTCGACTTGGAACCATTGGTGTACAATTGGTGGGACCCCAAGTGAGGCACGATGATGTTACGAAACAAGTGGTGGACCTCCGCCTCCGGCGCCTGGGCCTTTGGTGCTGGGAGTCATGATACATCAACAGTAAAGCTGGGTGGCTCCCAAGGCACTATATTTTTAAACACCAACTTGTCACAGTCACTGAGGTTCACACCATGCTTCTGAGTTAGTAAGTGGAGGCGAATGGCAAGTGGCCGACGCACCCCCCGCAGAAGGTGGTGGTATTGACGCAGGGGGGTACAGGCCACACTGCCGATATTACTTTTCCTCGATGTTCTGAGGCCATAGGTCCAAGCCAGGTGGTCACGGTGAATACAGAGGGGAGGCACATTTGCCTCCACTTCCATACGAGCTACAGGGGTACACCGGAAGGCTCCAAGACACATTTGCAAACATTTATTCTGCAACACATCCAGTCCTTTCAGCGTGGCATCAGATGCCGAGCCATACACCTGTGCGCCATAGTCTAGCTTTAATCAAATAAGGGACTTATACACCATTAATAAAGATTTTCTGTTGGCACTCCAGGTAGTACCCAGTAGGTACTTGAGGACATTTACTGATTTATCACAACAAGCAAGCAAATTATTAAAATGAATTTTGAAGTTCAACCGACGAACAAAATGAATTCCCAAAAACTTTACAAATTTTTGAAAAGGTACCGCCTGATTATCCAAAGTTAAGCATAAATTAGGTACATTACGATTAGTGAAGACTACAGCGGCACACTTAGGGACGGAAAACTTAAATCCCCATTGCAAGGCCCATTGGTGGACGGAGTCAAGGGCTGCTTGAATCCGCCCAGCCGAAAATTGTGCATTATGGGAAGAGTGCCATATTGCACAATCGTCAGCGTAGAGCGAGTATTTAAGATTCCTCGGGATGGGAGCTGATGACAGAATATCATTGATCATACTGCTAAATAAAGTGGGGCTAAGCACACTTCCCTGCGGCACCCCGTTTTCCTGGATAAATATATCCGATGTTACATTACGGGGCAATTTGACAGAGAAAGTCCTGTCCCTTAAGAAATTTGAAATAAAAATAGGCAAATTACCTCTTAAACCATAAGCATAGAGCTTTATTAGTATACCGTGTTGCCATGTCATGTCATAGGCTTTATGGATGTCCAAGAATACCCCTATCATGAATTCTTTATTGGTAAACGCCTCTGAAATACAATGCTCCAAATTCATTAAATGATCTAGTGAACTTCTGTATTTATGGAGGCCACATTGTTGATCATTTAACAAGTTCTTTGACTCTAAAACAAAAAGAAGCCTATTATTAACCATGCGTTCCATGACCTTATATAGACAAGAAGTCAACACAATAGGACGAAATGAAGTGGGATTCATAAGACGACCAGCCTCTTTGGGTATCGGTATGATGTGCGCAAAGTGCCATGGGTTTGGGAATGTTCGAGACACCCGAATCTCATTGTACAATGCTAACATTGTAATCAGGTTGTCCTGATTAAGATGCTGAATCATACCATGCATGATGGTGTCTGGTCCAGGGCTGGTGTCTTTACAGGATTTAACCCGTCACGTCCAGAGGTTTTCCGCACCTCTGACATCCCCCAGTCCCGAGGTATTTTCGATTTTTTTTTTTTTTTTTTTTTGCTAAAACCTTCGCTTTTGGTGAGAAACATCGAAAATTCATATAGAAATCGCTCACCTGAGGTTTAAAATACCCAATCCAGGTAGGAGTTCCTCCTTACCTGACTGGGTTTTCTAACATGCTGGCACCAAAGAAAACAAGTTCCATGGGAGGGTAACTATTTTATCCACTCATAAACGGTATTTATTTATTTACTTGATACGAATGTATATGTAGTATGAGAGTATATTGGTTTTCAAGCAGTAATAAAGGCATTATAAGCATTGTTTCACTCACTAACTAATCACCATACCTGACCTTTTTTTGCCACATTACCTGATCATTATTTCTGGCTGTTTCTTCTTCTAATGCTATGTAAACATTGTCCTCCACATTGTCATCGATTGGGGAATCACTCTGGCCCTGAATATCTTTACTAGCCAGGTCACTGGTAACAGGTGAATTGCCGAGACAATGGCGTGAGGGGGGGAGGGGGGAGGTTATGCGGTGTAAGGCATTGTCCCTGCTTGGCATCTTGTAGAGGAATAGAGGAAGGTGTCCCGTGTAAACATATGAAAAATCACGCGCGAAAATTGAAAATTGTGCAAATTAGGGACCTTGCAATTGCACGACGTACTGGTACATCGTCGGGACTGGCAAATGCAAATCGTTGCAACGTACCCATACGTCGACGGGACGAGGCGGGTTAAGGCCAGGGAGCAGTTCAACTAGCGTAAACTCTTGGTTGTACGGGGAGTCTACGTCTTCTGTGGCAAAATCTATTAATTGTAGCTCAGCCGTGCATTTATGATGTTGGAAACGCTGGTCATAATTGGCTGAGCTACTTAAATGGGAAAAACTCCTGGCGAGGATGTTAGCAACATCCACGGCCTAGTCATAGACAGTGTTATTCACCTGCAGGGTGGTTATAGGGAAGTATGGGCCTTTATTATTTAATATTCTTATGGTGGACCAGACTTTACTTAATGGTGTTGTACAAGTCACCATGGACACAAAGGACCACCAGGAGTCACGTTTGGCCCTTCTTATTATTCTCCTTGCCTCAGCCCGTGCCTGTTTGTAAGCAATAAAATTTTCCTCAATGGGCTGACTATAAAAAATCCTGTATCTCCTGTTGCGTTTTCTTAATGCTTGTCGGCAATCTGGCGTCCACCAATGTGCTCTATGCTTTGCATGAACTGTAGAAGTCTTGGGAAGAGCAGCCTCAGCTGCATGTAATATGGAAGTAATTACATTTTCGACCATAACATCCACGGTCTCCCTAAATATATCTAAATTGGCGATCCTTGAAAAGGATCCCCAATCTGCTTTCTTATAGTTAAATTTTGGAGGTGGAGGGTCCGAAACGATGTTGCGTATATAAGAGAGACAGATAGGTAAATGATAACTTCCCAAGGAGTCGTCATAAGGGTCCCATGAGAAATCTTGATGTATACCAGGGGAGGCCAAAGATAAGTCACTGGCCGAAAAGTTACCAGTACGATCATCTACACGAGTCGCCCTACCATCATTCAGAAGACAGAGGTTGGACTGTAGTATTAGGTCAGCTACTTGCTCCCCACGACCATCGATCCTCAAGCTACCCCATTAATAGTGATGGGCGTTAAAATCACCTAGCACTAACTTATTCCCAGGAGATGGTCAAATAGTCAATTTATAGCATCAGTATCAATGGGACCATGTGGAGGACAGTACAGAGAGCAAATAGACAGATACATGTTATTAAATTTTACTCTGGACGCGAGAGCTTCCAGAGTAGAATTTAGAATCACTTCCGTTTGTGGGTGTGATTTGTGTGTGTATATGGTAACTCCGTGACCTTCATATCTTCTATACGAGTGGTAGTGTCTGAACTGTGGAGGATCAGGATGATCCTCCAGGCGCGTCTTCTGTAAACAAACAACGTCTGGGCTGTGTAAGGAAAGCAAGAGTGCTATATTCTGTAACTTATTTCCAACACCTCTACAATTCCACTGTAATATAGTGAATGCGCTGGTTTAAGATTTACGAGGGTGGCCAGTGCTCTTAGTTTTTTTATGCCGCCCGCCAACAGGCGAGTGGCTACTGGGGGACCTTTCCCGTTGCTTGTTCATGAAGACCTCCATATTTTCGTCAATGACAAGGCTCCCAGACTCCACAGAGGAAGAGCTATTCTTTCTTTCCCTCGCTGGACCAGGAGGGGGAAGGACATGAGGATGTGACTGTTTAGTGAGGGTGGTCAAATTAATTTTGTCAGACTTGTCAGACTTTTGTTTTGGCTGCACTGACTGCGAAGGAGCAGCGGCAGCCTGAGAGTATGAAGTAGCAACAGGGATGTCCATAAGAGAGTTGGAATGTACAGGAGGCTTAGACTGAGAGGTAGGGCGTGGGGCATGAGGAGCGAATGTAAGGTCAGTCTGTGTCTCCGTGGTGCACATCACGGGACGGGACACAACCGCCGATGCATAGGAGATATTAGGCTTGCGAGTTGCATGCAACTCCTTCACCTTCTTCCTAGCATCGTAGAAGGAAATGCCCTCTGTCGCTTTCACTGTGCAGACTTCCTTCTCCTCCTTCCACTTGGGACAAGCCCTCGAGGAAGTGGAGTTCTCACAATAACTTTGTAGCTTCTTGTAGTGGAGTTTTGTAGATTGGTTATATATATATTAGACTCGTGGACGAGCGGTTGTTATACATGAGTAGCTTGTAAGTAGATAATCTTCGTTCCCTTTTTGTCGTGCAATGACAGGAGAGGTAAAGATGAGTATGGGACTATTTTTATTTGTCTTGGAAATATTAACAAAGTCTCTCACACACGAGTGAAGTTAAGTAGAGTCCCACGAGCTACCTCCTGTCTCGCTCTCTCTCTCTCTCTCTCTCTCTCTTCCATGTTGCTAAGCTCGTTCTCCTTACTACCTGCCGGTTCTATGGCCTGTCTCCTTCTGAGCTCTGCTTCCTAAATTCTGGTGTAGCAGGGGTCGTGTCACGTGTGTTACACTGTGGTTGGAAAGTTCTAGAAACCTGTATGTGTGTGTGTGTGTGTGTATGGTCACGAGGCGCTGTCGTGTACCTATAAAGCATTCCTTGAGTTAAGAGTGTGTAAGCATGTTTAGCATTGCTCGATTCTTGCAGACACAATACCTTCTTATCATCTGACTTGCTGCTTCTATCTGTCTCTCTATCTATCCATTTATCTATTTATCTATTATGATTTGTAATTATAATATGGAATCCTAACATATGCTCGGCCACGCCGCTGAAGGTCCTCCGACAGCAATCATCATTGACATATGCTAATCTATTAGTATATAATATTGATTATAATATTGTACACATACAATATTCATAGTAAATTGCAATGATCTAGTAATATTACATTTTAAACAAGTTGTATACATAATTGAACAAATGCAATGGTTGTTGTATGACATTTTGTAAGATGTGTATGTATAACAGCATACTCGTATAATTGTGCAATGGTAATACTGCTAGGTTATACATTACATATTGAGTTATCCCTTTAGTAATGTCTAATATTTCACCTAACTTGTATGATGATACTGGTAATACAGAATTGTGGTATAATTGTATGACTTATAATATTGTAGTAACATTGTGGTAATACATAATTGTAACATTGTGAATTATTACATAATTGTATTGTAATTGTTACATTGTAGTAAAATTGTAGTAATACATAATTGTAACATTTTATGAATTGTTACATAATATTGTGGTAATGCATAATTGTGTTGGCCTTATAATTGTAGTTACATTTTGTTAATGCAACTGTTACATAATTGTGTTGGCCTTATAATTATAGTTAAAGTTACATAAAAGTTACATCTTGTTAATGCAACTGTTACATAATTGTTACATATTGTTTGTAGTTACATAATTGTAGTTAAAGTTACATAAAAGTTACACATTGTTAATGCAACTGTTACATAATTGTTACATATTGTTTGTAGTTACATAATTGTAGTTAAAGTTACATAAAAGTTACATCTTGTTAATGCAACTATTACATAATTGTTACATATTGTTTGTAGTTAAATAATTGTAGTTAAAGTGACATAAAAGTTACATCTTGTTAATGCAAGTGTTATATAATTGTTACATATTGTTTGTAGTTACACAATTGTAGTTAAAGTTACATAAAAGTTATATCTTGTTAATGCAACTGTTACATAATTGTTACATATTGTTTGTAGTTACATAATTGTAGTTAAAGTTACATAAAAGTTACATCTTGTTAATGCAACTGTTACATAATTGTTACATATTGTTTGTAACATAATTGTAGCAAGTGTAATATAATGCAATCGTTTGTCGTTACATAATTGTTACATATCGTTTGTAGTTACATAATTGTAGCAAGTGTAACATAATGCAATCGTTTGTCGTTACATAACTGTTACATATCGTTTGTAATTACATAATTGTAATAATTGCAGTCCTGACATTGAATCCGGTCATGCTGCGGTCGATGATATGATGTGCCGTGTCACTAGCTTGTGGAGACAACAATTTGCTTTTTTGTTTGTAGTTTATATGGAATTTTGGCATTTGTAGTAACACTTACACTTATTTTCATTTGTTTGTTATGTGATCTTACTCTATTTCTTTTTCTTTCTTTCTTTTCTTTTTTTTTTTTTGTATGTATTGATTTTCTATAGTTTGTTTTTCTTTCGTTTATCTACGCTTTTTCTGTGTTGTCCGAGGTTGCCTAATTGCTGGCTAATTCCCTTGGGACCCTTTTTTAAGGTTTAGTTTATATTGCACAGATATTACTGAAAATGATATTATATAGCCCCATATTTTGTTATTTTATATAAAAAATATATATACACTATATACAGTATTAACTATATACACTGACTTGTTGTTCACTTGTACCTATCGTGGGCAATATATGTGTCAGCACTGTGTGGAAATCTTTGTCTTCAAGACTGTGTGGAAGATGTTCATTCTTGCTAACGTCATTTGTGTTGGCCAATTTTTTTGTCTGGTTTTCCTTGTATTGATCTGTTTTCACTAGGTAGCTTTAATTAATGTTTAATACAGTTCTTTTAATCGGTCACTGAGTAACTGTGATGGTATATTTTCTTTATTACTTTGTAGATATAATAATGTATTTCTGTATGTATGAAACACGTATTTTATGTAGGTATAAATGGTAACACTCGTTGGTAGTAAATAAATGCTATAATAAATGAATGAATATATACAGTGTAGAATAGTTATTGTTGGTGCAAGTATTTAATGATTGAATTATGAAGATAATTGAAGTAGGTATATGTATTTAAGTTGTAACTATACAGCACGTTTTATATGTTTGTGCAGAAGTGTTTTGTCTCTCACTGTGTATTGTATAAATGAAGTAACTATGTAACTCACTAATTTTTACCGTGGTGGAAATGGTGTGAGTGGTGTTGCACGTGGTGATAGCGTTGTTTTTCACGGGTTAATTGACGTGTTGTCGTTTCAGCAACCACTTATGGTGATGTCGACTTCCCACGCTGGTACCTGTGGTGAGTGAATGAGTAGCGATGAGTAACTTGAGTGAAGATGAGTAAGATGAGTTGTGAATATGGGCTTGGTATTTGCTTCGTCGTCTTGACCTCTCGACTCCTGCGTCAGCGGTGGAGGTTGGGGGACGGTAGGAGAGAAAGGAGGGTGAGGTCAGATGGTTGTGAGTTGTGAGTCGTATCTCACTCTTCGTTTGTTTGTTTTGTTTTTCTTTCTCGATGCATTAGCGGTCCTTTTTTCTTGTGATTTACTCGTTGTGGGATGAAGGCAGCCGCTACTTGTAGGAGCGTGTAGATTATACAGACGACTCGTGGAGTTGTTACTTGTAGTTGATTGTAGATGGTTGTAGTTCGTTGGTTCGTCTTAGAAATTGCAAGATTGCTTGTATCAGTATTAAACTACTGGCAAGGCGTCCTGTGACCTCTTCTCCTCTACATCAGCATGATGATCGGGGCGGAGGGGGCTGGTTGGAGAGAATACTGTCAGGAGCTGGTTGTGAGTTGTTGGTTGTGAGAGGTATTTTTTGTTTTCAATCTTGATAATGCAGAATCAATTGTACACTCATGGGCATGTATATTGTAGGAATTCATTGTAGAATTGAAGCTAATCTTGTAGAGTCTCGCCTGCTTTTGTAGAAATTCACTGTTGATTCGAAGACGAGGTCCGTACTTTCCCTTGCCACCAAATCTCACAATAACTTTGTAGCTTCTTGTAGTGGAGTTTTGTAGATTGGTTATATATATATTAGACTCGTGGACGAGCGGTTGTTATACGTGAGTAGCTTGTAAGTAGATAATCTTCGTTCCCTTTTTGTCGTGCAATGACAGGAGAGGTAAAGATGAGTATGGGACTATTTTTATTTGTCTTGGAAATATTAACAAAGTCTCTCACACACGAGTGAAGTTAAGTAGAGTCCCACGAGCTACCTCCTGTCTCGCTCTCTCTCTCTTTCTCTCTCTTCCATGTTGCTAAGCTCGTTCTCCTTACTACCTGCCGGTTCTATGGCCTGTCTCCTTCTGAGCTCTGCTTCCTAAATTCTGGTGTAGCAGGGGTCGTGTCACGTGTGTTACAATGTGGTTGGAAAGTTCTAGAAACCTGTATGTGTGTGTGTGTGTGTATGGTCACGAGGCGCTGTCGTGTGCCTATAAAGCATTCCTTGAGTTAAGAGTGTGTAAGCATGTTTAGCATTGCTCGATTCTCGCAGACACAATACCTTCTCATCATCTGACTTGCTGCTTCTATCTGTCTCTCTATCTATCTATTTATCTATTATGATTTGTAATTATAATATGGAGTCCTAACAGAGTGAGCATCCTTGCAGTGAAAGCAGCACTCAGTCTCAGATGTACAGTTGTCAGCAGAGTGACCTACAGCCGCGCACTTGCCACACACTAAGTTGGAAGCCCGAGAAGTCTTTTCTTGATGTCCATAGAGCTGACATTTGGAGCAACGATGGAAATTGGGAATGTACGGTCTAACATTTACAATTTCATATCCTACTTTCACATTCGTAGGTAGAGATATTTTTCCAAAAGTCAAGACTACTGTGGCTGTCTTCGTCCTTACGCCTTCCTGTAAACGGGTGATAACACGGGCATCAATGACATCCTGCTGAGCAAGTTCCTGTATGATCTCTTCCTCACTCATCACCATGAGATCCCTGCAAGTGATAACACCCTTGCAGGAATTCATGGATGTTGGGATCTTGGCCTCGACATCATGGCAGTGAAACTTCAGCAGCTTCAGCAAGTCTTTAACCTGAGAGGAGCTGAAAGTATTTTTTATAGGAGGCCTCCATTTCCAAGTTTTTTTTTACTTGTTCCACCTCTCCTACACAGTGGTCAATCACCTTCTTGACAGTGAAGGTATTAGAGTCTGGACAGGGGAGTGGAACCTACAGTAGAGCATGAAGCGTTACGTAAGTCGCATTCTCAAGGGGAACGTCAAGCGGGGATCGTGTCTGGCGTCCGTCAGTCTGGGGGTGGTCTGTCACGGCAGGACAATTGTCGTCAGGACTACCTTCCCCCCTGAAGGGGGGGGGGCAGTAGGGGCGTCCGCTATAGTTACCACTTCCCCCTCCCAGGAGAAGTGGGAAGAAGAAGAAAAACAAGCAAGGGACAAAGTACCTGGGAAAGACACACCTAGTCTGAGATTACCTTCTCAAACCACTCTCGGGAGGACGCGCTTGTGTGTTTCTCACACCCCACAGCGATGAGTGGGGGGTACACTCCAGAGGTGAGTAAGCAAAGGCAATCTCAGGAAACAGATATAGACACTTACTACATCTCTAAAGGGCTGGGAGGAAAATTAGTACTAGCAAACCTAACTGTTATTCGCGCTATTTACAAAACTAATGCCGGTGAGGCAGCCCTGCAAAGCTAAAGGATAGCCAGAAAAACACGTCCTTACTCCCCACGACCATGCATGAAACCCTGGTTTGGTGTCGCTCCCTGCCTTTTTATACTCCTCCAATACAGTATCGGGAATCGGCTAAAAGTTTAACTGATTACTTTTTAATTTTATTGACTCTTCTAAGATCTCCAAAGAATACGAACAATACGTTTGCACTCGACATACGTAGAAAAAATGACTTATGATGTTTAAGAAAATTTTTTATAACAGGCGTACAGGACCTTTAATCATAACGAAGCTAAAACAATTAGGAATCCGACCAATTTATTTCCACGTCGGCCGGTTCATGTGTCTACGTGACTGTCAACACGATGACAATAACATGAATTTCGCGCTTCACTAATGACTATCATCAACAGTCATATCTCAGATAACTCTCAATCCACCACTGCATAGTTCAAAAGGGGAATACTATTAACTTCGGCATGTAAATCTCTAGATCAGAATATGAAGGAAGACATCCGCGATTGTTAATCCCTACTAAAACTTCCGCGGATATACGCCTTTGTTATAAACGGCTGGTTCATATGTATAAAGTTAATCATATTCGCACCTGTAATGCTAGGTGTTTCAGGGTCGGCCTTCGTCCTTAGAGCACCTAGTGAGTAGCTGGGTTCTCTGTCTAGACCAGAGCTTAGACAAATAAGAGAGGCAGGACACAAAAACTCAAGGCAACACCTTACATGTGTATTACTAAATCTTACAAAGGAACAAGCATATGTCACAAATACAAACAAGCTGGACAATTATAATCCTTGGGCTGCAGATATGGAATAATAGTATCACGCAGGATACTGTACGGGACCAGATTGGTTAAGGGGAACAACACTTGAGCTAGACACTTATGTTGGTGGGGGGAGTTTAGATTTCCTAGGCCGGTGGTGGTGGTTGTCTCGATTTCCCAAGGTAGCGTTAATATTTTACACTGGGCCTAAGCGTGACCTTATCGAGACGTGCCTTCACTGTCGCATAGTGTTCACTGTACCTTGGCCCGTAGATCACTTTTACATTACTTTACTATGTACCCGGGTGGAGCTGGCGGTACTGGAACTTCAACTCAGGGGCCTATGTATGATCTTCACCGTCTTACGGCGGCACTGCACACTATGGTAGGCCCGTCCTTCACTGTCTTACTGTTGCACTATCCTTTCCACCACTTTCTTTTATGCTCTAACCACCGGCCCACTTTACTCTGTCACTCCTACACTGTCTGTATGCTGCTTGTGTTCACTTTCGCTCACTGTCAGGTCGGACGTGTCACAGTCAGGCGCAGGGGCGGCGGCGGAGTCTCAGCCTCCCTACTGACGGGGCTGGGATCTGCCAGGGGCAGCTAGGTCCCAGGGGCGGGGGACAGCGCATAGGGGTGTCCTCTCTCGTCCGGGGCTGCTGGTGACATAGGAGCCCGAGGCTTCTGGGCTCGGGGTGGGAGTCCGGCCCTCTGGGCTGGGGCCGAACAGTCACCTGAACTTCTGAGTCAGGCGCCTGATGGAGGATGAGGATCTCCGGTGTCTGGGTGCAGGGAGGTCCCGCCCGGGAGTCTGAGGGGTGGTCGGGAGGCTGTGGTCCCCACAGGTTGGGGACACAGTCAGGAGTGAGCTGCAGCGTTGGCTGGTGTCGGGGTCTGTCAGGGGCGTCTCCACTGGCTGTAGGGAGAAGAGCCCGGTGGTGGTCACAGGGCCTCTCCAATAATCCTCCAGGCTGGGGGCTCCCTCCAAGTCGTGGGTAGGTGGACCGGGCTCAGCACCTGACAAAAGAGTGGCTTCAGGCCGTCTCTGGTGGTAGGGCCTGGCTACTGGCTGTGGCTGTCTCGGGACACCTTTGGAGCGGTTACCAGCTGCCTTCTGCAGGAGGGTAGAGTGGCTACAGGCCAACTCTCCTGGGGCACCTTCAGAGCGGCTTCCGGCCGACTCCTGATTGACCTCCGAAGTGGCTTCAGGCCATCTCCTGTAGGAGGGTAAACAGCTACCAGCCATCTCTCCAGGGGCACCTTCAGAGCGGCTTCCAGCCGTCTCTCCAGGGGCACCTTCAGAGTGGCTTCTGGCCGTCTCCTGACGAAGGCAGGAGCAGCTACCGGCCGTCTCCTGATTGGCCTCTGGACTGGCTTCAGGCCGTCTCCTGTAGGAGGGTGAGTGGCTGCAGACCGTCTCTCCAAGGGGCACCTTCCAAGCGGCTTCAGGCCGTCTCCTGACGAAGGTGGGAGTGGCTTCAGGCCATCTCCTCTTTTCCTCCAGAGCGGCTTCAGGCCGTCTCATGTAGAAGGGCGAGCAGCTGCAGGCCGTCTCTCCGAGGGGCACCTTCTGAGTGGCTTCAGGCCATCTACTGAAGAAGGGAGGAGCAGCTTCAGGCCATCTCCTAGTTTCCTCCAGAGCTGCTTCCAGCCGTCTCCTGTAGGAGGGTGAGCAGCTATCGGCCTTCTCAGGGGTGCTGTTAGGAACTGAAGAAACAGTTCCACCCCGGTCTGATCTGTGGTCAGCTTGCCCAGTAGGTCGTCTTGTATTCCTGCTATGGTGGCGGGGGGCAAGTTCCGTGTCATAGAGGCACGCGGTCTGGGTGGACTTAAGCCGTTTCCGCCTGGAGCTCATTCGCGCCATGTACACTTCTCCATGGGCTCCTTCTGGTGGCTCGTTGTGGTCTGTTTTGATGTCCTGCTGCATTTTAGCACCAATACTCGACCTAGTACTAACAATATCAAAATAATGCTCACATTATGAATATCAGCTAAAACTAAACTGACTATCAATATCAGAATCATGCTCACATTATGAATATCAAAGACTAAACTTAAATATAGGACTTATGGTTACATCCTGAACTGTATAAACTATATTTATAACAATACCTAAGCTTAAGATTACACTTATAATACTAACTTATACTACACTTAAAATTATAGCACTACACGGGTCCTTCCTCATGAAAAAGAAATAAGTGAATTAATAACATCGGACGTCAACATTCAATTCATTCATCAACATTTCCTAGGGACGTGTGTGCAGACGGGACAGACTTGCCAAATTTTGACTGTGAACCTCTCAATGAACTTACATCGTTTACCCTTTGGAACTCTAGAATGAGATAAAGATTTCCCTAACTCTTCCTCCAATAAGTGGCACCTGTCGGTCCACAAGTAAAATCTTATACCCCAGGGGGTCGCTTCTCTGTCACGATAAACTTTCGAAATTCAGTGTTGAGATGTGCCCCAGTCAACCTCCTGCCTGGATGGCAACATGGTCGTCTCACCTGGACTGACCCGTACTCTCGCTGTCAGGATCATCTCAGGGGCACTTCTCATTCATACAACCTACTATCTAATCGCATTCACGCTCCCACCCATTCATTCTTACGCTTCCAGCTCTCCATCTAGTAACTGACGAGCGCCTGTCAGGTCCTGAAGTCACTGTTCCACCATAGACCGTGTTGACCGTAACTTGAGGGGGTTCCTAGGTTTTCCCTCGAATGAAGGCAACTTAATATTCCCACTGAACTGGGTTGCGCCCATAACCGAAATTCCTATGAACTCTAGACACAAGATGAAACTCTCTGAACTCTCGACAGATGAACCTTCTCTGGAACTCTAAACTGTCACAGTCAATAGTCAGACAGTCTGACCCACACATATTTCCCTATCCATCTCTTAACTTAGTACTGCAAATACCAGCTTAAACACTCAACACTCCTCAATAAGTCTCCAGGGAAGGGGTCTCTCAAGGGGCGGCGACTATTCATCCACCGGATCAGGCTCAAAGGCCCCCTCCAGGGGTTCCAAGAACCACTCTTCTCCTCCGCAACGGGGTTTCACCTGTCCTGTGGCCCCCTGTATCCTCTTCCCCGTGAGTACATCCTTTACCACGTACACACCTCCGTCCATCAACACTTCCATTACACGATGGCGTGATGTGTGTGGATTGTTTTTTTTTGGGGGGGGAGGGAGAATCTAACGAATCGGCTATAATGGTCCACTGAGCTACACTCGTTCTTCTTGACATGTGACCCCTATTTACCGTCAACAACTAGTCTTCCACTTTACTCTTCCTTTCACTATAGTAGCCGCAGCGAGAAATGAACGCTGTGGTGGGGCAGCCGGTCATCCGGGGATTCCCCCATTGTAGCCATATCCACATGTCACCGACCATAGAGATAGGATGTCACCGACCATTGGCCACCGCTGCAGCCCCGCTCCATGATCCTTACCCTGTGTCTCTGGCTTTCTCTTTCTCTCTCGGTTTCTATATAAACTGCTGTATTTCCGAAACTAATTATGAAATTATTATGACTTTTGTTCCACACCACCACTGAGGTAAAAATCAAGGAGAGTTTTCTGTATAAAGGTTTCCCCCCCCTTGTCTGAGGGCAGGTCAGTTCTGGCGAGTGTATAATTATAGGTCAGGCGGAGGTATCGGCAAGGCCGCACTCCCCCGCTCATATGCCACATTTAGGAGGGGGGGGGAAACCTTTATACAGAAAACTCTCCTTGATTTTTACCTCAGTGGTGGTGTGGAACAAAAGTCATAATAATTTCATAATTAGTTTCGGAAATACACCAGTTTATATAGAAACCGAGAGAGAAAGAGAAAGCCAGAGACACAGGGTAAGGATCATGGAGCGGGGCTGCAGCGGTGGCCGATGGTCGGTGACATGTAGATATGGCTACAGTGGGGGAATCCCCGGTCATCCCGGCTGCCCCACCACAGCGTTCATTTCTCGCTGCGGCTACTATAGACCAAACCACAAAATACATAAGTTGTGTTTCCATCTCGGTATTCATTCTATTATCGATGAAGAGTAATTTTGCTCGGCCTCCAGGAGCTTTAAAGATCATTAATTCTAGAAAGATCGCGAGATTAAGTGGGCCTCCAGTGTACTGTTATTGTGGGATTCTATCTTGATTCATTCATTAACTGTAACGATATCTATCCCACAACAATATCTTATCCCACAGCAATATCTTATCTCACAACAATATCTTATCCCACAACAATATCTTATCACACCACTTTAGCCACCAGTGTAATGCGGAAAATTTTTGAGACCAAAAGTAATGCTGAAAAATTTTAGATATCGCTAGTGCCACCAGTGTAATGATGACAATCAGAATTTTAGGGATTCTGGGAAATTGGGTAGTGTGATCTTATTTGAGAGTGTTAGGGATTATGAGAAACAGGGTGGCGTGAACCTGTATGACAGTGCGTGAGCAGATAGATATTAGTACCTGAAATACCCGCATGGCGGAGTGAGCCCGACACCACCACCCCAGGAAGAGAGTATTAGGGGGTGACACTCACCCCACAAGGGGACAATGGAGAGGCTGGATTACCTGGCTCACCATCCAGGTTAAAGCGACATATCTCTCCTGTGACCCGACACCCCTTTTTCCCGCAGCCAGACCACCCGGCAATGTGCAGGGAAAGTACACTACTCTTCAACAGTGGGAAAGCTCACCAGAATCGGGGTGGGACTTGTCTTAACAAGCTCCCAAGCACACCCTCGGATGCCGAGTCCCCTGGATCGGCCTCCTATTTAATAGAAGACTAAGGAGAAGCCTCAAGGATTGCTATTCCCCTATGGCAGGAGGGCACACTCCGTCGGAGCTGTGGCTAAAACTGAGAGAGTTCGTCCGACCTCTTCCTTCCCCCGTCCCTGAGACAAAACCCTCCCCGCCGGAAGGAGGGCATGCTTTGTTGGAGCTGTGGCAAAAGCCAAGAGAGTTCGTCCCACCTCTTCCTCCCACCAGCGCCGGGACAGGAATCCCGACCCCTACAGAAGGAGGGCATGCTCCATCGGAGCTGTGGTATATGCCGGGAGAGTTCATCCGACCTCCTCCTCCCACTGTCACAGGGGCAGGAAACCCAGGTCCTACGGCCGGAGCATAGGCCCTGCCAGATCCGTGGCTATGGCCGGGAGGGCCCAACGGACACTATCTCCCAGCCGCCTGGGTTGGCGGTGTCCTGGAGAGTCTCCTGTGACTCCTCCATCTCTTCTGCCGCCTGTAAGAGCCCAGGCAGTGCCCAACGGGGCTGCCTGACGGAGGGAGAGTCCCGTGGACCTCCCCTGCATACCCCGGACCGGAGTTTTGGCGGGGCCCTACGGGCCTGCCAAGCAGGAGGCTTGGCGCTCGGTCGTCCTCCCTCTGCCAGTCCCCAGGTTCCTGTAGAGGGGAATGCCCCTAGCGCCGCCCACCATCTCTGCGGCAGAATAAGGGACCCCTCTTGCCACCTCTCTCCCAAGAAGGTGAGATTTACTTGTATCAGCTGGTTTTAACCACACAGCTGACCACCATTATGTATCAGCTTAGGTGTGACTCCACTGTTCCAGGCAGGGGATCAATTCATGTAATGTTCCCGCTGGTTGGAAATCACTAATTCCCAGCTGGACTCCCTAGTCTCTCTCTGCAACAGATGGCGGGAATCAGTGTACAGTAGATCCTATATTAGAGGAACGGTAGCGTGTGCAGGTGACAGAAACTGGAGCAGATTGTGTTTTTATCTCTCTTTATTCGCCACAGAAGGTACAACTGCGACAAGAGAGAGTTCAGAGCAATATGTCTCTCCTTTACCAGAGCTGAAAGTAATCTCTTACACCTGGCTGGCCTCCCCACTGGGAGTGGCCTGAACTCAGCAGTTCTTAGAGATGCCATTCCACAGACAACTCGGATTTGTACATGAGTAGAAGTAAGTTATAACTTTACCATGCACATTATACACCTCAATAAAGTAGTGTTAATTACATTAAAGTATACCAATAGGGTATAAGTTTTCCCCAAGACTTTAAACATATGTGCAATTCATATTCTTCTATCGCCTTCCCTTACCCTCATGTGTACATCGAAAGTGCTGACTTTTGCAGGTCTGGCCCTCATCTTAATCCCACACCACCCTTATACTGAAGTGGCATTTGGATCTTCATCTCAACACTACAACACATTTTCTCTAAATATGAATAAACACAATGTGTAGAGTAGCGAGAGACACAATTCCAATGTGGAAATGATGTCGGCACCAGAACAATGCTCGGCCACACCTTTTCGACGTCCTCGTCGACTTTGTTGTCCTAACTACTATGTAGCCTAACCAGTGTGTAGGGTAGCTAACTATTCAGGAAAGTCCACTTGCGATCCGCGAGTACGGACCCGTGGTTTTAGTGGGTTTCTCACTCGGCGTCTTAGATAGTAGCCCCAAACGCAGACACAGGACAAGACCACAAGAAGGACAAGACCAACGCCAGGACCAAAATAGGAAGGAGAAAGGTATGAAGGGAGATAGGACAGCACATATGGTTCTAAATCAGTCTTGTTCAGGTAGGAGAGGAACTGTGCTCTCTTTAACACATGAGACGGCCTATTCACATCCAATAGAGAAACGCTGAATGAAGGTAGAAAGGGTCGTAACTGGAACGAGAAATTCACTAACAAGGCTAGATGTTGCTTGTTAGGTAGAATTGCTATCTATTTACTGTGCAACTCACAAAATTCGGGTGCAGCATAGTAACCCTTTACCGTAAGGAACTGGTTTTGTGAGGCACACGTCAATGTTACGTCCTCTGTCTCAGGAAAGAAGAAGTACTGTTTCGCATGTACATGAGCATGGAAAACTGACTTCATTGAATGGGTTGGAAAGTGCAACGTTGTAGTGTAAAAGTGTTTATGTCCAACAAGGCCATCTTACACTCCTCTACATTTGACGGCATGAAGACAAAATGGAAAGCAGGACATACATGGAGATCAAAAAATGAGGCCTTACACTTCTCAAATTCATCCACAGTCGTTTCTGCTATATATCCTTTGTCATCAGAGACAACTAGCACCTCTGGTCCCTGATTCAGAATGAAAAGTGTATTGTTAGTAGTAGCTAAAGGGAAAGGAATGAACCGCCATGCATGGTATGTTACAGCATTCCTCATTGGTACCAATATCAGGATGCCATCATGGGTCAACTGGGCTTCTAACAATGGGTAATAATATTCCAGTTGACTCATACCAAAAAGTGGGGTGAATCCATGCATCACCATAGCTACGTCAAGAGCACTGATTAGAATGTGAGTAGGAGGCAATGAAGCATTAACCCTATTCAAACTTGCATTGATTAAGCCGTCCACCATACTGGCTGCATGTGACTCCAAAGCAGTGGTTGACTCATCGAGGGCATGTAAGTACTCAGCGATTAACACTAAGTTAATCAGGGTTGGTTGGTTAGTTTGGATGTTGTTCACAACTCCTACGAGATGATTGGTAGTCTTAATTATCTCGTTAGCTTTGTTAGTGAATTCTAGTAACTGTTCATACGTGTGTACGATTAGCCTGTTATTTGCCTTAGCCGCCAATGCCAAATCATGCATCTGTCTTACGTCCTTGCCTAGCGCTGTACCAAAGGGCTTTTGAGACAGGATACCTAGAAGGTCCACAAGTCCTCTCTTAGTTCGTGCATGGACATGTTGGGAAAGATCAGAATTTGCATTAGGTAAAGCAACATGTAATTTAGTGAGCCTGTCTGTGAGCCTATCTATATGTCCAGTTTGAAGCTCGGCTATACCATGCAAGGTTTGTACTAAAGCTTCACTGTCCGAGGTCGTCAACTGTGGGTACCGGTTAAATGACTGCCCTATGTGCAACACTTGCTGTTTGAGGTGTAGCAATCCCTTGGAGACCTCTTTAACAGTATCTGGAGCTCGGAGATATCCTTCCAATGGATTGCATCCTCTACCACCACGACTTCTCCAAGTGAGCTCTTCAGGACTCCTGGTATTAGTGCAGTCGTGTCTGTGTCCGACGTCGTTCCATAAGTCCACCCCAAGCAACGCGAGAGAAGTACAAGCCACAGCCGCCACATTATCTGCAAGAGAAGATACTCCCTTAATTGCTCTTGCTGTGGGATCATAGCTTGCCGCGATACTCTTGGTTAGGAACAGGTACGGACAATGACACAGACTGTGACGAAGATGGAGGGGACACTATATCAGATGATTTGTTGGTTAGGCCTAGTTCTTGACTTACTGGATTGATCCTGTCAGCATGTACTATGTCCTGAGTTCCATTAGCATCATCCTTTATTCTTTAAGTATGTCCACGCACTCGTTCCACAATGGTATATGGTCCGCAGAACTTAGGTCTGAACTTGGAAGTTCTCTCAGGGTTGTGGATCATAACCTTCTGGCCTAGCTCCAGCGTCTTTTCTTGACTACCTTTGTGTTTTTTCACCATCATCTCCGCTCTTGAGGCTTTTAATCTTTTCCGTACTTCACTATGTATGTGTTGGAACTTTGCAAACTGAACTTTGTTATAATCCTCTTGATTATACACTGGCGTAGGAGGTCCAGCTAGCAAATCAGAGGGTAACACTTTCTCTTTCCCATAAATGTTGTAATGAGGAGACTTCCCAGTTGACGAATTATCTGAGGAGTTGATGGCCGCCGCTACGTGTGGTAACGAGTCTTGCCAGTTATCCTCCAATGAGTTGATTGCTGGTCTCAAGACTTCAAGTATTTTCCTGTTTGTCCTATCTACAAGGCCACTGCTCTTGGGACTGTAAGGCGTAATAAAGACTTGCCTTACCCCATACGTACGACAGATTTCCTGTAACACTTGGTTACGAAATTTACTGCCATTATCGCTGAGCAATACCTTGGATGTAGAGTATGGACAAATCGCTGAGGTTACAAAAAAGTGTGCCACCCCCTCTGCGGTTTTCGTCTGTAAAGGTGCTAAAATAGTGAATCGTGAAAAATGGTCCACTGCCACCAATACATAGCTTGAGCCTTGATGACTCTTTGGCAACACTAAGAGATCAATGGAGACCGTATCCCACGGTTTTTCTGGTAGGGGATACTCCAAAATGGGAGTCAGAGGTCCCGTTGTTCCTTGCATTTCCGCGGACTTGACACATTGTCTAACGTGGGCTTCTATGCCCTTCCTCATGGTCGCCCAGTATTATTTCTTTCTTGCCTCATGTATGCATCTGTCGTGTCTGGGATGACCTGCTTGAGGCACGTCATGAACCAACTGTAACAAGGCTTGCTGTAGTGTAGCAGGAACAACCAACTGATACACGGTCTCCTTCCCTGGGGTTTTCTTATACAAAGGACCCCGCTGAAGATTGAAGTGAGTCATTGGTACCGGATGTTCAGGTAGACAAGTCTCTTCGCCAGACTCTAAGGCATAGATGACTTGAGACCACATCGCATCCTTACGTTGTTCTGCTTTTACCGTGTCTGGGGAATACCCAGAAAGAGAGATATCCTCAGATATGGCAGCAGCAATGTTTCTACTCAGCACATCGGCAACGACATTTTCTCGGCCCGGTAAATATCTGACCTCTGGGTCACACTCCATTACCTTGCTGAACCAATGCACGATCTTACCATGCAAGTTCTTCCCCTTAAACAAGTCACGTATGGATGCATGGTCAGTTAAAACAATTATTCGGTAGCCGAAGATGATATCCCGGAAATATCCTAACGCCCACACAACTGCTAATGTCTCCAAATGTGTCACTGAATAATTCTTTTCTGGGGATCTTAGTGTCCTACTGGCATACGCAATGGTGTGCGTTTTGCCTTCCTCATCCTTTTGCTGTAACACCGCTCCCAGTCCCGAACCTGAGGCGTCCGTGCACAGGCAAAAAGGTTGAGTATAATCAGGAAATGCTAACATAGGTGCCTCTGTCATGGCTTTCTTGAGGTCATTGAAGCTTTTCTCTTTCGATGGTCCCCAATTCCATGCAGCATCCTTCTTAAGTAGCGTCGTCAATGGTGATGCGATAGCAGCATAATTGTGGACAAAGCTCATGTTGAAACCAGTGAGCCCTAGAAATGAGCAAACGTCATCCTTGTACTTGGGTGTAGGAAAATTTACTATGGGTGTAACCTTATCCAGAAGAGCCTTGATGCCATCGCCATCAACTAAGTGCCCTAGAAATCTAACTCTTGACTTTAGGAATTCGCACTTCGATAGCTTGATTTTCAGACCCACGGATCTTAAGGTTTCCATCACTCGTTTTAATTTACTAAAATGAGTATCCATGTCTTTGCTCACAATTATGAAGTCATCTAGATACGTCAGGACATCCTGCCCAATCACGTCACCAAACAACTGATTTCTCATCCACTGAAATGTCAAAGGAGCATTACTCAGTTGAAAGGGCATCTGGAGAAATTCAAAGTGCCCACGGTGAGTGCTAAAGGCAGTGATGGGTCAGCTCCACCTGTCAATACCCTGACG
The DNA here is from genome assembly GCF_032717465.1 of Coenobita brevimanus. NCBI lineage: Eukaryota > Metazoa > Arthropoda > Malacostraca > Decapoda > Coenobitidae > Coenobita > Coenobita brevimanus. The sequence continues at coordinate 14,977,168 of NC_137017.1, forward strand.
CTAGGTCCAGGCAGGTGAACACGGTATTCCCATTACCCAAGGACTGCAGTAAGTCTCTGAGATGGGGGATTGGATAACGATCTCGTATGGTTACCTTGTTCGCTTGCCGAAAATCCACAACAGGACTCACACCACCATCCTTTTTAGGCACCAGAAAGAGTGGTGCATCCCAAGGTGAGGAAGAAGACTGAATGACTTCATCATGAAGCATCTTCTCAACTTCCTATTCCACTGCTTTCCGTTGGCTGTGCAGTAGACGGTATGCAGGCACATATATCGGATTTGTACCAGGGCACAAACCAATATGATACTGTCCGTTCTACCTAGCGGCTCTCCTGGAAGTGCCACTACGTTGGAGAATTCTTTAAGAAATGCTAACAATCGCGTTTTATGGTCAACATTGTCTGTTACCTTCACGTATTGTTCTAGCAAATTTCCTCTCCCAAGATGTGTAGGTTCTGACTGAGTTGTTGTTTGTGATGTGACTACGGGAGAGATCATCGGCACGTCGTTGACTTCCTGGGGGCACCATAGCACATCAAGTCGCCTACATAACAACCATCTCTGAGCTTAACTGCGCCACCACTCATATTTGCGATGAAGAGGGGTGTCATCTGGTCTGGCCCGACACTACTCAGGGTGGACTCCAGCGACAATGCCTTATGTTTTACGGTCTCCGATAAGCATGCCACGTCAGTTCCCTCCGACACATCAGGTATTCAAACAGGAATTTTGTGGACAGTTCGACTGGGTAAGTGGTGATTCCCACTCACTATAGCCCTGACCTGCTTCCAGTCCATACCCTCCATTTCGTGTTCGTCTGGGTACTCCCTTGATGCTTCACTTGTCGGGGTCACAACTGGTTGAATGGCTTCTTGTTGGACGCTAGTTCCAACTTGTGTTGCTGAGGGAATAAGGCCCACAAACTCCCTCCCATTAAAGGAAATGGAATATCTCTGAGGGTGTATAATCACGTTATACTCCTCCATGGATCAAGGCCCAATAACCCATCAGCTCGCAGAGGGATGTCCTCAACCATGTAAAACATAGCTCGTAATACAGGAGATCGTTTATCTGCCCTCAGTGTCAATGGTACCTGGCTTACGATCTTCATTTTACTCCCTGTCACACCTGTCACAATGACATCAGGTGCTGAGAACGTCCAATTGGTTTGAGGCATCAAATGTTTGAGCCTCTCCAGCGCTTTACTAGAAATAATGTTTGCACATGTCCCGGTGTCCACTATCAAAGACACCTGGCCTTTCCCTATGTTCCAAGGAATCAACAGCAAATCCACCTTTTTAACAGCTGCCACAAACACAACAGTGGATTGTAATATCCTTCAGGTTACTTCTGCATGCAGTCCTGAGCCTTCCCCGAATTAACCTGTTGCCCAGTTTTTCCCTATTGGCAAGAGCAATTGGGCAATAGTCCGAAAATGAGGAGACCACCCACAGATAACACACCATCTTTGTACTTTTGGCTTTTTAGCTTTGGTCTGGTTAAGATAAGTGGTTGCCATATTAGGCTTTTGCCATGCTGGAGGAAGATTCACCTGAGTTTGCATGCCAATGCTATTAGTATTCATGCCCCATGGATTAGCACAAGGATCCTGGGTTTGCATGCCAATACTGTTAGTATTAATTCCCCATGGATTAGCATAAGAAACATTAGAAAATAATTTATACTGTCCATAGATTTGTGGGGTGCTATACATATCTGAGGTGTAAATGGATATGTGAGTGGTTCCATTACTAGCAGAGATTAGTAGTTCTTTGAGTATCTGGTTGAGAGGCCAAGGGTGCTGTTGTAGCCTGTTCAACGTACACAGTCTCTTCTGTACTAAGTGTACCTTCTTCAGTGAGACCAGTGGCCATTTTGGACCTAATACTGAACGTTCAGGGATTGTTGAATAAGAACGACCAGAAAGTAAATGCAGTGTTCAAGTCCTCACTATCCAGTCCCTTAGAAGTGTCCTGATCACCTTGAATTCCAAGATGTCCCTTACTCAAATCATGTAGAGTTTGAATACTCTTATCCAATGTCTCAATCCACTCACAAAATTCTGAGCCTAATTCACTAGCTCCTTGTGGTTGGTTCTCCCCTTAATTTCCGTCCCCACTTCTTCACTTTATCCATCTAATCTCTGTCAAAAATTAATCCCTTCCCAGTTACAGGAAGATAAACTGACATACGCAAATAGGTTAGTTATGGATTTTAGCAATAGTAAATGGAGCACAGAAGATACACAAAAAACATGTATTTAAGGAGAAACTGAAAAAACTTTATTTTTACACACATTACCTAACTAACATGTGCTGCTTAACTCTTTCGCGCTTGGATAAATTAGTAAGTTTCGTGGGACATGACGCACCTGCTTTTCTCCCTTCCCCCCCCCACCTGCCGCAGGCTCCAAATATGTGTATTCTCGGCTTATTTTCACCACCCAAACACATTTATTTTGCCATAAAATCCACATATTCCTATTCGTCGATGTTTGTTCTACACAGTAAGCAAAAAAAAAAAAAAAAAAAAAAACGTTATACATACATTAGGGCCACATGAATAAACATTCAAGAGCATACATTTCACTTCCCAACATCATAAGTTGAATGTTTACTGCTCAGTTTCTACATGTTATACAACACTGGAAAGAGAACTTTATTAGCTTTCGAATGCCGGAGGTCCCAGTTTGATACGAGGTATGGTGTTCAAGTAATAAGCGAAAATGTAAAACCCATTTCCGACAGACAACAGATTTTTTAATTCAGGGAGCTCTAGTGAAAAACTTTTCACGCCACTGTCATGTTTTTATTTTATTATCCTATGCAGAATTTAACTGGCTTTCATTTGAGCCCACAACGGTGATCCTAGGCCTCATAATTTTCGAGAACAATGCAAAAAACTACGGTGCACCCATGCCGTGTCGTGACTGTAGGGCAAATTCCTGCTCTCCTCTAAGCTACTGCATATATTTCACCAATTCTTTGTACACTAGATATGCACACTGTATTCACATGATTCACTATTACTATTATTATAGCTGAATACTCACATTTGGTGCAGAGTAGAGGCAGTGTAGTTGGCTAGAAACAGTAGCATAATCTTCACTGGACCAACGGTTGATAACGACCAGGATTACTTCACAAACACCAAATATCCTATTCCAACCACCAAATCTAATCACAACAATGCCGAAACACTATGCTGAATCGGTAGAGAGGCGGCCTGCAGTCCTGATGGACCCAGGTTCGAATCCCGGCTGGGGCAGGGAACAGTTTAAGGATTTGAATTTCATAAAAGCAGACTTTCCTGATCTACCAGATAACCCGCCGACATGTCGTAAAAGTACCCCCGCTAATACCAATACACCAGTCCTGTATGAAACAGCCCTAGCATGTATTCAATATGGACGGTGGGTGTTAGCGCCGAAGTGGTGACATGTAGAGAGGTGTATGGTATGTAGGACTACTGGGCCTTGAGAGCAGGCTGCGAAGCCTATGCCCAGAAGTCGGACACATAAAAAAAAAAAAAAAAAAATAGTATAGTGAAATGTGTTGCAGAACCGTATAGACTTTTTATAGAAATAAATCTCCGTAAAATGTTGATTTCATAGGCAGAGAGAGGGAGAGAGAGAGAGAAAAAAAAAAAACTGACAGACAGACAGACAGACAGACAGTCAGGAGGCTTTTCCTCAAATTCTAATAATTCATAAAACCGTAGACTTTTTATAGAAATAAATCTACATAAAATGTAGATTTTATATGGAGAGAGAGAAAGAGAGCGAGAAGGGCTGTCCCTTGAGATAAGTCTCTAATCCGATAATTTGCCCAGTAGAAAGTGTGGCAACGTCGGGGGTCGGGGAATTCCCATAAGGGACAACGCCCAAACGATCTCAATATTTTGGAAAGACTATAGCAGTGAACGTGGGTTTCCCCTGGGGTAGCTATTTCACTTGTCCAAGCAAAAAAAGGAGGGGGGGATAGCACTGGGGAGGGTATGTTTCACCTGGGATCGTACCTTTACGTTACCTCAAGCAGCAAATATTTACCATGAGAATACGGAAAATATTCTTAGTAAAATAACCATTAGTAAGGAGGACGTATTGAAAGAAATTAATAAGTTAAAACCACAAAAATCGCCAGGTCCGGACGATATATATGCAAAAATTATAAAAGAAACCAAAGAAGAATTATGTCAGCCACTTTTAACGTTATTTAATGACTCTTTAAGTTCAGGAGAAGTTCCAGAGGCGTGGAAAACCGCAAACGTAGTGCCCATCTATAAAAAGGGTGATAAATCAGCTGCGTCGAATTACCGTCCGATAAGTCTAACGTCAATAGTAGGAAAAATGTTAGAGTCAATTTTGGCAAATAAGATTAGAGAACACTTAGAAAGATTTAATCTTATAAACGAAAGTCAGCACGGATTCAGGCAAGGACGATCCTGCCTCACAAATTTGTCATTCTACTCGGAGGTCTATGAGGCAGTAGATAGCGATAAAGCTTACGATGTTATTTATCTGGACTTTAGTAAAGCTTTTGATAGGGTCCCACACGAAAGGTTAGTTAGAAAGGTTCGAGCACACGGTATAGACGGCGATATCTTAAAATGGATAGAATCCTGGCTGAAAGGACGAAAGCAGAGAGTATTAATAAATGGAACTAAGTCGGATTGGGGATTAGTAACTAGCGGTGTACCACAGGGTTCAGTACTCGGTCCCTTATTATTTATCATATATATAAATGATCTAGACTTAGGAGTCAATAGCAGCATCAGCAAATTTGCCGACGATACAAAAATAGGGCGTATCATTAACTCGACTGACGATTGCCATAACTTACAAAAAGACCTCGATACATTGTCCAAATGGTCTAAAACTTGGCAAATGGAATTTAACGTTGAAAAATGTAAAGTACTTAACGTAGGCAAGACCATTGGAGATACTAAATACAGCTTAGATAACAAAGAAATTAGCAAACCGGAATGCGAGAGAGATCTAGGAGTTATGATTAGTAACGACCTTAAACCTAGGCAACAGTGTATTAATGCGAGAAATAAAGCAAATAGGGTCCTAGGATTTATTTCGAGAAGCGTGAGCAATAGATCATCTAAAGTAATACTGAAACTTTATCTAGCATTAGTAAGGCCACATTTAGACTACGCAGTACAATTTTGGTGTCCTTACTATAGAATGGATATTAATTCGTTAGAAAATGTACAGAGAAGAATGACTAAAATGATACATGACGTCCGGAACCTGTCATATGAAGACAGACTGAAAAGACTAAGTCTGCATTCGCTAGAGAGGCGTAGAGTAAGGGGAGACTTAATTGAGGTGTTTAAGTGGATGAATGGTATAAATAAGGGAGATATTAGCAAGGTACTTAAAGTGAGCATACAGGATAGAACTAGAAATAATGGTTTCAAACTAGAAAAATTCCGTTTCAGAAAGGAAATCGGTAGAAATTGGTTTGGTAATAGAGTAGTAGACGAATGGAATAAGCTAACTAGTAAAGTAGTTGCTGCCTCTTCCATTGAGAGTTTCAAGCATAGGCTAGATAAGCATATGACAAATAAGGGATGGATATAGAATAAAGAAAATCTTATAACCAATACTAATTCAAAAAAAATTTCTTTTCAGGTTACACTATGATAGTCTCTATTCTCCTTTCACACTTTCCTGTAAAATGTCCACGCCAGTTTTTCTATACGGCGTGGTGTTCTTTCTGATTTTTTCCTGCCGGCTTCGGCTGGAGGGTTTGGAGGGCGGGGGAGAGCCTTCTTCTTTGCTATCCTTATCTCATTCTAGTTGTTCAGTTACTCTTCTAGGAGCTGCCTAGCATGGGCCAACCGGCCTACTGCAGTTATCCTCTCTTCTTATGTTCTTATGTTCTTAGAGTCTCTACTCACGGGTACAGGCAGAGAGGGGCGCTAGGGAGTGCCAGAGAGAAGGCTCCTATACTGGCAGCCGCAGGTGGTGGCTGGGCATAGGGGGATGGGCCGTCAGGAACGTACTCTCGGTGTAGGTCGTCGTCGAGATCGCCACTGGTCCTACAGGAGCTGATGGGTGAAGTGGTGGGCAGCCCTTTGTCTGTAGCTGCCCTGGGCGAAGTGGGGCCCTCGGGACTGGGGCTGAATAGGGCCAGGAGGTGCTCAGCATGGCGCCGGTCCTCTGTCATGGTAGGAGTCCTGGGGGCGGACCTGGCTAGGCCCGGGCCGAGAGTCAGCTGCGGGTCAGATGGCGCCCTTGAGGGGCTGTGGTCCCGTCCTGCAGGGGCGGCCGTCAGGGGCTGGTTGCAGCCACCTACGCCAGGAGGGGTCCAGCAGCTATGGTGGGTGGGGGAGGTGTTCCATCTGCTCCGGGGACTGCTGCTTCGCCTGGGGTAGGAGGCCATCAGGGGAGATCTGCGGCTGCTCTCTCTGGGGGAGTCCGGCAGCACCCGTTGGTGGTGAGAGTGGAGCTGCAATGACAGGACACCTGGTCTCGGGATCGTCCCGCCCTGGCTGGTCTCTGGTGGGGTACCTGCGGGGGAGCAGTTCCCACTCTCTGGGGGAGAGAGGCGGGGAGAGAGATGCCTTGCTCCGCCACAGGAGGAGCGGGCTGAGCAAGGGGCATCACCCTCAGTAGGAACTCCAAGGGTTGTGGAGGGGGAGCGACCAATGGTCTGCTCCCCGGCTTGTCTGGCCTGACGGTCCCTGCCAGAACTCCGGACTGGAGCACAAGAGGGAGACCTGGTGGTGCTCCTTCGGCCAGACAGACCCAGTGGGTACTGCCTAAGTTCCTACTCGGGACAGAGATGGAAGGAGGTCCAGGGTACACTCCTTTGGGTGCCACTAGACCTGGGGATGGGGGGGAAAGGGAGGCCCAGTGGGCTCTCTTGGCTACTGCCGCAGCTCCGATGGAGCGTGTCCTTCTGCCATCGGGACTGGGGCACCTGTCCCGGGGATGATGGAAGGGGAAGGCCCGGTGGGCTCTCCTGGCTAAGGCCACAGCTCCGGTGGAGTCTGTCCTCCAGCTGTCGTGGCTGGGGCAGCTTGGGAGACGACCAATGGTCTGTCCCACCCTGGGTCCCTGGTGGCGGGAACACAAACTATGCAGTGCTACCCATGAGAAAGCCTGTCCGAGTCTCCATACTACAGTATAGAGCTCAGTATTGTGGAGGAGAATGTGCATTGTTATGAAATGTTATACCAAGATTTTCCTAGTCCAGTGGGGTTCTTCTAAACAGGGAGGAACACCAAAGCAGGACTCGATACACCTTAAGTGTACAGGGTAAACACAGAAACTGCAGATGAGAAAGTGAAAGGTTTGTTATTTCACTAGCCTTTAGGCACAGCTTTACTTCCGAGATCGTGAGAACTATCTGTAGGAAATGGTCAACTGGGGCGAAGGGGAACTGGAAGGGGATGTTATGGATATGGCACTTAATTTCGCCACCGGGGTATTCTCTGGAAACCGAAGGGGACCAGGCTTTAACGCTACATCTGTCCGGGTGTTGTAATGAGGTGAATTAGTGGTGATAAGGCTTATGGGAAGACAGGCTACATGCAGCCCTGGCTCTGGAAAAGTGGAGGCCCGATGTCTAGCTCTTTCACCCTCTTAGTCTGGCGATAGGGTTGTGTGGTTTGTGCCCAGAGCAGGTCTGGCGGAGAAGTTAGAAGGGACCCGAGACAGTCGGAACAACAAGTTCATGTTACTAAGCTTGGGATTCCTTTTCCAGGAGTTGGAGGACACACTCTACCCGTGGGAGGGGATGTGTGTGTGTGGGGGGGCTTGCTCCAGCTTCAGTGTCACTTTGGGGAATCCTGCCAGGCTCCAGGGAGTGTTTGATCTGAAACTCCTTCTGCGTTGCCAAATTGCCTCAGGCATGTTTGGGGGTGCTGCATCGATCTGGCAAGCACACTGGAACACAAGAACTCCATTTGCTTCGCCAAGCCACCTCTAGCAAGCTCAGGGGTGTCGCATCTAACAAGCACACTAGAACAGAAACTCTTCTGCATTGCCAAGCCACCTCTAGCAAGCTCTGGGGTGCCGCATCTAACGAGCACACTGGAGCTCCTTCTGCATTGATTAACTTTTTGTTGACAAATTGGAGAAAAAAAAAAAAAAAAAAAACCGATATGGGACTAAGTGTGTATTGACGTTTCACCTCACGACTTCCTCAGAATACAATTGCTGAATATACACCACATCTCCTGCATATATAACAGAGGGCAGTGGGGGTGTGAAGGGGGGGTGAGGTATTGGCTAGGGGTGGTAGGGGGGGGACCAGTAGGGTAAGGAAGGTGAGGTCCAGGGGAAAGAGATTACAGATCACGGCACAAAGACGGAGAGAAACAAGGGTCAGGTGAAGTGGGAAATCCTTAGGGAGAATTTAAGTTGACCCCGTAGGGCTAGTTTATAGGATACCCCTTCCTCATCCTGTGAGGAGGCAGCGTCAGTGAATGATGACCACGTGGGTGGTCAATAAAGGAAGAGTTATCCAGCTGTAAGAGTAATTTTGGCCCAGAATTTACATGCTACTACAGTACACACAATTACAAAGATTATAAAATAAAAAGGGGCATATTGGCATAAGCGTTTGTGACAAATGGTAATGCGTAAATATGGCCTACATAATATATTAACACAATACATACAGGATATAGTGATGCTTCATTGGTATATGCATTTAAATTATGAGTAGCGACGGACATTCAGTTAAAAACATAGCAATGTCTATATATGTTACATGGGAGATAGTATATCTAGATTAGTATACATGATAGTGACAGACACACTGACCAATGGCAATGCGTATATATAGACCTACGTAATATATTTACTTACATAATACTGTATATACAGCACATAGTGATGCATCATTGGTATATACACTTAAATTACGAGTAGCGATAGACATTCAGTTACAAAATTATAGCAATGACTGTATATGTTACATGGGATTCTGTTCAGTATACATGTTGGAGTATACCTAGTGATAGACATATAGGAAAGCTTTATTTGCGAGTTGAATTTATGAAGGAGAGACGGGAGTAGACAGGGATTAATAGGTGGAAGAGGGAGGATCATTAGCAGCATGAGGAGATAAAATGGAGCGACGGTGTGAGGAAATTTTAACAAGTAGGTGAGAAGTCCAGTGGCACCAGGGGAAGCGGTGGGAACGGCAGGTCAGTAATTATGGGATTTGGAACGAAGGCGTGGAGAGAGAGAGAGAGAGAGAGAGAGAGAGAGAGAGAGAGAGACAGACAGACAGACAGACAGACAGAAACTCGGTAGGAGAGAAAGAGGGAGAACCGGAATAGCATCATGAGGAGATTTTAACAAGTAGGTGAGAAGTCAGATGGCACCAGGGGAAAAGGAGGGAGGGAGCGGCAGGTCAATAATTATGGGATTTAGAACAAAGGGGTGGAGAGAGAGAGAGAGAGAGAGAGAGAGAGGGAGCGGCAGGTCAATAATTATAGGATTTAGAACAAAGGGGTGGAGAGAGAGAGAGAGAGAGAGAGAGAGAGAGAGAGAGAGAGAGAGAGAGAGAGAGACTGGGGAGGAGAGAAAGAAAGAGAACAGGAATAGCAGCATGAGGAGATTTTAACAAGTAGGTGAGAAGTCAGATGGTATTGTACCAGGGGAAAGGGAAAGGAGTGGCAGGTCAGTAATTATGGGATTAAAAACAAAGGCGTGGAGAGAGAGAGAGAGAGAGAGAGAGAGAGAGAGAGAGAGAAGGGGAGGGAGAGTAGGAATAGCAGCATGAGGAGTACCCAAAACACATGTTTTTCAGTGCCAGAAAACATGCTATCGTGGAACAGGCAACGGCTGAAAAATCCAATGATGTGACACGTATGGTCCTGCCCAATAACAATACGAGCAACAATAGTGCTCGGTTTTAAAGAAATGCTGGAACTGAGGTAGCTTTCATAACATCTCAGACAGTGGGTGATCTGGTCAGACACAAGGTATGAACTAGCAACACAGACGAGAGAGGTGTTTACTCCATTCCATGTGTAGTATGTGATAAGATCTACATAGGTGAAACAGGACGTGATTTGAAAGAACGAATAAAAGAACATAAGTATGCAATGAGCCGGTACAACACCAACAATGCATGTGTAGCTCACAGAGTTAATACAGGTCACGTAATGAAATGGGAAAACTCAAAAAATTTGTACAAAGAAGCAGACTTAAAAAGATGCAAATGTCTGGAGGCAGCTCTCATAGTATGTTCCAGTATCATTGAACAGTACAGCGGATCTTATCACCTATCGGATTCTGTGGCCAAATATATTGTCAGTAGGATAGCTTCCCCACACCCCACACCCCTAAACTAAAAACATCACCCCTCCTTCATTCCCATTCATCCCCATCTCCTCTCATCACCCAGCTGCTTGCCCACATATGCAACACTTTTGCACACACACACACACACACACACACACACACACACACACACACATTTCTGTAGTAAAGACATAGAGGAACACAAAAGGTTAGGGAAATACGAGAGAAGTAAGTCAAGACCTCTAAAGGTAACCTTCCAGAGTGTAAACACCGTGGAGGAGATACTAAAATATGCAAAGAATCTTATGGAAAAAGAGGAGTTCAAAAATGTATGGATAAAAACAAATGCCTAACACAAGAGCAACTGGAATTACTGAAAGAGAAGAGGGAGCAAAAAAAAAAAAAAAAAAAAAAAAAAAAAAGAGGGAATATCAGAGGAGGAGGAGAATACATTATTTTTTACAAAGTAATAGGATTGTAGGTACGAAAGTGGTACTGTACATAAACAGGAGGGAAGAAAAAGAAGGAAGGTATATAGTAGAACCAAGTCATGACAAGTATATAAACAAGATGATTAAGTTGATGTACTCAAATGTGGATGGAATGGTATCTAAATTATTAGAGATAAATTATTATGTCAGAGAAAATGAACCACATATAATATGCCTAACTGAAACAAAATTAACACCAAGGCTATCAAATGACATGCTAAACTTAGAGGAATATAATACATGGAGAGAGATAGGAACTTAAAAAAGGAGGAGGAATTATAATATTAACTAAGAAAAATCTGAAAGTCAAAGAAATAGAACTATAGTCTTTCCAAAATATCGAGATCGTCTGGGCGTTGTCCCTCATGGGAATTCCCCGATCCCCGACGTTGCCACACTTTCTACTGGGCAAATTATCGGATTAGAGACTTAGCTCAAGGGACAACCCTTCTCTCTCTCTCTCTCTCTCTCTCTCTCTCTCTCTCTCTCCATATAAAATCTACATTTTATGTAGATTTATTTCTATAAAAAATCTATACGGCTTTATGAATTATTAGAATTTGAGGAAAAACCTCCTGACTGTCTGTCTGCCTGTCTCTTTCTCTGCATACAAAATCAACATTTTACAGAGATTTATTTCTATAAAAAGTCTATACGGTTCTGTGAAGTCTATACGAGTATATAGCAGGGGTAGGAACTTCCATCTTTGTTGGCGGTCAGAGAGGAAATGACCTGAGGATTAACACCTGACCCATCCTCACTAACTATTCTACAAACGTGGCAGGGTTGGAAAGCAACGGTGCCAAGTGTTGTGATATTTATAAAAAGTCATTGTTATTATTAAAAACAACAGACATTTCTTACACTATATAGCTGTAATGCTAGGTGAAAAAGGCCCGACTCCTCGGTCCTAAAACACCTAACGTGTAGCGGGGTCCTCTTTCGTGACCGGAGCTTAGTGCAGTGAAAGAGAGGCAGGACACAAAAACTCTAGGCAATAACCTTTTACACGTATATTCCCACAGTCAAGCACAGGACAAAATGCAGATAATATAACACGATAAGTGACACAGAAATAAAACCTTACTTAGGATATTAGTATCTCGCAGGATACTGACTTAACCACTACAGTTGCCAATACAGAAAGTCTAGTGAGCAGGTGTACAGGGAACACGGGTGCGCGTGAGAGCGCGGGAGGGGGAGTGCACACGGGGGGGGGGGGAGGAGGAGAAGGACTCGTGACGAGCCGGAACAGAGTTATAGTAATATTGGAGAAGGATACGTATTTCTAATCCACTCTTAGCATCACCTGATATAAGAAGGGTTTTGGCATTTGATTCTATCTCTCGTTTATATTACGTTAGTTATGGGGAGAGGATGTTGTAGGGAGGGAGGGAATAGAGGGACACTGGATATTCACTGTGTTTACGGTAATACAAAGGGTCGGATATTACTCTCACTTTTCTATGGTTTTCTAACAAGGGACATATGTATATTTTCACCACAGAGAATTCCTCAGGGGAAGAGTTCTTACTGGTTTCTTATGAGGGCGTCACTTATGAGTCAGATTTCTCAGGACTCATTGTTCTCGTCCTTACTCGCCCGTGATTTCACTCGTCCTGATACTGGACATTCATTAAGTCACTATATCACTGTAACCTGTTTTCTAGGGCAACGTCACACTTAATATAATTTCCTTCACTAATCCTGGGTGTCGTGGGGGCGGCGGGGAGACACGCCGGCCTCTATTTGGCCGGGCTAGGGGCATCGCCAGGGAAAGGCGTGCCGAGAGGGCACGGGACGGCTCGCAGGGGCGTCTTCTCACGTCCAAGGCTGCACGTGGCACAAGGGCCAGTAGTCTCCGGGCAAGGATTAGGGGTATGGCCCTCAGGGCTGGGGCCAAACAGGTCTATAGTAGGACTCGCGCACGTTTGCGGCTGTGGTGTGGCCCGCACCTGTGTACAATGGTGCCACGTTTCCCCAACTTGCGCTGTGAAACGGAAGCTATTTATGTACAAGGCAACACAAATACGATAAGTTCAGATGAATAAAACTTACACTTGTGTATTTTGATGGATGAAACAACAGTAATCTTATTATGCATAAAATATTTATACAGTAACACAGAAACATGGCATACATATTGTACAGTGTTGCTAAAAGAAATTGTAGTCACTTTTAATGTTTTTTAGCGTAGTTTTAGGGTGGTTAATAATATTACAGTTATGGATATAAGACAATGAGCCTGAAAAAAGAAGAAATATGCCAATATCTAAAGTAAAAGAAATAATTCATATAATTCTTGTGAGTGGCAGCACTGACACACCCACCTGGCCTAAGGTAAAGTACGTACCTCCGTAGACACAAGGATAGCTTGTACAGGTGTTGCTAGGGAAAAATGCTCACATTTACTGGCTTTTACCGTAATTTTAAGGGCGAGGAATAATCACATTTATAATCATAAGCTAATATGTAGGACAAAATAGTAGGCATATGCCAGTACCGAAGTAAAAAAAAAAAAAAAAAAACATTATTCACTCGCGAGCGGTAACACTTCCACACCCAGTCGGTGGCCTTGACCTCAGGGGTGGTGTGGAGAGAGAGATGGAGGAAGGGGAAAGAGAATGAATGAATGAAAATCAATCATGGTACTGAAATAACGGGTCATCTGTCGCCGTCTACAAAAAATGATAAATATCACTAAATATAACAAAACCAAAATAACAAATGAAAGCACAATTATAAACAACTTATAAAAGAATCAAAAGTACTCAGGGTGGCTCACATCTCCCGCCAGGAGAGAGAGAGAGAGAGAGAGAGAGAGAGAGAGATAACGGTATAGAAAACGTGGCAACACTGTACACAGGTGCGGGCCACACCATAGCCGCAAACGTAGACGAGTCCTACTATAGGAGTCTCTGGCTCCTGTCTCGGCCAGAGGTAGAGGTCCTTCGCCGTCTCTTGGGCGTGGAGAGGTTGCGCCCGGGAGTCCTGGGGAGGGCCCGGGGAGGCTGAGGGCTGCGGTCCCCAGAATCAAGGGGCGCCGTCAGGCGGGGGCTGCGGCACCGTCTTGTGCTAGGGCCCGACAGGTGAGTCTTCTCCAGGGCCAGGCGTAGGGACCGGAGGCCAGGGGAGGCCGTTAGGCCTCACGGGGTCTCTCGGGTGCTGGGGAGCCGGGCGTCTGTCTCACGCAGGGGCGATGTCGGCACCTCAGTCTGGCCATAGGGCCCGGCAATAGGCCTTGGCTGTGTGGGGGAGTCAGCGCACCTCTGGTCGTCTGTCCAGAGGCCGTGGGCCCGTCTCTTCTGCAGGAGGGGGGAGCGGCAATTGGCCGTCTCAGGGGCAGCGCCTTTGGAGCAGCAATTGGCCGTCTCCTTCGGCAGGAGGAGTGAGCAGCAATCAGCCGTCTCGGGGGCAGCACCTCCAGAGCGGTAATAGGCCGTCTCCTCCGGCAGGAGGGGTGAGCGGCAATCAGCCATCTTGGGGGCAGCACTTCCAGGGTGGCAATTGGCCGTCTCCTTCGGCAGGAGGAGTGAGCGGCAATCGGCCGTCTCAGGGGCAGCATTTCCAGAGCAGCAATCGGCCGTCTCAGGGGCAGCACTTCCAGAGCGGCAATCGGCCGTCTCCTTCAGCAGGAGGAGTGAGTGGCAGTTGGCCGTCTCAGGGGCAGCACCTCCAGAGCGGCAATCGGCCGTCTCCTTCGGCAGGAGGGTTGAGCAGCAATCGGCCATCTCCTTCGGCTGGAGGGTTGAGCGGCAACTGGCCGTTTCAGGGGCAGCGTTTCCAGTGCGGCAATCGGCCATCTCCTTCGGCAGGAGGGTGGAGCGGCAATCCACCGTCTCCTGGGGCAGAAGAGATGAGTGGCAATCGGCCGTCTCTACAGAAACACCTTCAGTGCGACACTTGGCTGACTGACGAAGGCGGGAGCAGCAATTGGCCGTCTCAACAGAAACACCTTCAGTGCGACGCTTGGCCGACTGACGAAGGCGGGAGCGGCAATCGGCCGTCTCCAGAGGGGTGCTGTCGGAAACTGAAATATCAGTTCCACCCCAGTCTGATTTGGCAGTCCTGCTCTCCGAAGGTAGTTTCCTCCTTCTGCTATGGCGGCGGTGCGACGGTTGAGTGTTATAAGGGCGGACGGCCCAGGCTGGTTTATGCCATTGTTGTATTGGATCCCCTAGTGTGGGTGTGGCTACTCTGTGGGGTCCGGGTAGGGGTGTCAGTGTGTTTCTGGGGGCACTACACTGTTTCTTTCTCACCGTGTTTCTGGGGATACTATGTTGTTCTTCCGTGTTTCTGGGGGCACTATGTTGTTCTTCTCTCACATCGTCTCCAGGGGCATGGACTTGCAAGTTACGCATTTCAATAGCCTTACTAGAGAATTCTATACATATATACTGTAAATAAATTTCATTTAGAAGTAATAAATAGCTGACAAGAGGCAGATAAAAAAATTTCATTTAGAAGTAGTAAATAGCTGACATGAGGTAGAGAAATGTGTGTTGGTATAGATTCTGCAGCACCCAGGGTCGGAGAATTCCCGTGAGTGACAACGCCCAAACGATCTCGATATTTTGGAAAGACTATAGGACATTATCCTGGTTCCAGAGGGCTTAAGCATAAACACAGTACCATGGATAAACTAGAGTAGGAACCTTGGTGTATTGTTTCTGTCTCACTGCTCGCATCACTTATAGTTACTTGCACTAAGTCTTTAGCACAACTCTGGGAGTGGAGGTGTTGTCACTGGGCTACTGAGGCCTATGTTTAGCTGAGGTGGTTCCCGGGAGTGGGAGGGGACCCTTCTAGAGAGCTCTCCTGTAGAAGGCACGGGACACCTCTCGGGGGCATCACAACCTGGGCGCATGTCTGGTCTGGGGTGCAGGGAGGCCTTTCCCTATGGGGGCCTCGACCTGGTAAGGGGTCCTCGGGACTGGGGCCAAACAGTGTCAGCAGTAGGGCCTGCCGCTTCTTACTCCTGGCGGAGGGCTGACAGAGAGCGAAGCTGGAGCGGTCCTGCCTTGGGGTCTGCGGGCTGGCCCTGGAAGGCATGGTGCTGCAGTCGCCTCTAGGTTGGGGCGCTGTCAGGGGTTGACTATGGCACCTCTCCTGCAGGGTGTCCGTCAGGGTCCGGCATCGTCCAGGTGCAGACCGTAGGGCGTGAACCCAGCCTTCAGTGACAGGACCTCGCCACCACTCCTGGAACGGCAGCACCTACAGGGAACCTACACCTGGAAGGAGAGAGAAAAGGGCATCCCACGCAGCCGAGGAGTAGTGAGCCGGCTGTGCAAGGAATCTCCTCCAGGAGAACCCTCGAGACTGTGGATGAAGGGTGTACAGTGGCCTTCCCTTCCCCGATGCATACAGTGGCCATTGTCGCGGCTCCACAGCCTCTTGGGGTAGCGCAGAAGGACATACAGTGGCTGTTCCTTCCCCGGTACGTACAGTGACCGTTACTGCGGCGGTGCTCCCGAAGAAGGAAGAGGCAGATGAGGGACATACAGTGGCCGTTCCCTTCCCTGCATGTACAGTGACCATTGCTGTGGGTCTGCCTGCCCAATGGGAAGTAGCTGAGGGATGTACAGTGGCCGTTCCCTCCCCGGTACGTACAGTGGCCGTTATTGTGGGGCTACTCCCGTAGCAGGAGGAGGAAGTGGATGAGGGATGTACAGTGGCCATTCCTTCCCCAGTGCGTACAGTGGCTGTCGTCGTGGAGCTGCAGGGGGAAGCAACTGAGGGATGTACAGTGGCCGTTCCCTCCCCGGTATGTACAGTGGCCGTTCCCTCCCCGGTATGTACAGTGGCCGTTACTGTGGCGTTGCCTGGGTCTGTATCTGGAGGAGTCCCACCCCAGTCCTGACGAGGGCTGGTCCGGCCCAGAAGTAGTGTCGCATTCCTACGACATCGCAGTTGGGTAGGTTGAGGGGAAGAGGGACACAAGATCAGGGCGCCCCAGTGTCCGTCTTGCTCTGGGCCAGTCCTGCACTCACCTCGCCTGCCATGGTGTCCTCCTGGGGCGGGAGTAGGGCTGCAGCTCTGTAGCAGGGTGGGGGTCTGGTGGCGCGCATATTAATGATACCTGGCAGTTCCAGTTCAGTCCTCAATACCTCAATTTTTGCTGTCTTCAGAGAATTAAGGAATCTCCCTATTGCCTCACTTTTGACAGTTTCTGTTATGCTATGTGTTCTAGGGTCGACTTCTCGTCCTTAGAACACTAGCTACTGAGCTGGGGTTCTCTTTTGAGACCGGATCTTGAAAACACAACAAAAGGAACAGGGCATAAGAACTCAGGTCGACCAACCTTACACATATATTACCTTAATTGCACAAAGAACAGATACAATATTAACATTATACTCAGGTCAGGTTAAGGGGACACAATTGGACTACGTGACTCTGGCCTGGGCTGCTGTGGTCTTGGGCTGCTTATAGGTGTCGCCCAGGTGTGGGAGGTAGCTCGCCAGGTGTGCCATCCTGCAGGAGGCATGGGACTACTGCCGAGGGCTGGGTCGTCTGGAGTGGGTTGCTGGTCGGTGTGGAGAGAGGCCCTTCCCTAGTGGGGCCTCAGTGGGGAAGGCGGCCCTCTGGACTGCGGCCAAACAGGGCGAGCAGGCGTGCTTGCCTCTGCCTGCTACTGGAGGAGGACTGCCTGCTGGTGGGGCTGGGGAGGTCATGCCCCAGAGTCCTCGGGGTGCCCCTGGGCATCTGGGGGCTGTGGTCTTGTCTAGGTCAAGTCGCCATCAGGAGCTGCCTGTGGTGTCCCTTCCCTGTAGAGTCTGACAGTGGGGGGCGTTGCCTGGGTGCTGGCTGAAGGGCACTGACTCCCAGATTCGTGATGGGCCCTCGCCAGAGTTCCTCCAGCTGCGGCTCCTCTGGGGAACTGCACCTGTGGGGAGAGAGAGAGAAGGGTGTCCCGCTTGGCCTCTGGGTGGGTGGTGAAGCAAGCAAGAGACTTCCTCCATAGAGGTAGTTATAAGGGCTGTGGATGAGGGGCGTACGGTAGCCGTCCCCTCCTTCCCGACGCGGACAGTGGCCATCGTTGTGGTTCCACTGGCCTTGGGACAGCAGGCAAAGGGCGTACAGTGACCATCCCTTCCTTCTCAGTGCAGACGGTGGTCATCACCGTGGTTATGTCTTTCTCTGGGGTGTCAGCTGAAGGGCGTACGGTGGCCGTCCCTTCTTTCCCGGTGCTGTCACTGGGGTGATGCTCCCAGGAGTGGCTGCAGGTGAAGGGCATAAGGTGGCTGTCACTTCCTTCCCAGTGCGAATGGTGGCCGTCACTGCTGTGCTGCCTGGGACTGTACTAGGACAAGTCCCACCCCAGTCTTGGGGAGGGCTGGCCCAGCTGCAGAATAGTCTGCCGGGGCGGCGTTCCTGCTCGTGGCCATATTGAGGGAAAGAGGGGCGCAAGGTCTTCGGGGACATAGGCCTGTCTCGCCTGGGCCTTACGCGCGCCCTATATGGGCCTCCCCATGATCTCCCCCTGGGGTGGGTGTTGCGGCACCTCTACCGGGGTCTCCCGTGGGAGTTGGCACTTCAGTTTCCAATTTCTTAAGGTGTTTCCGACTATATTGTACCAAGACAGGGGCTGCGGGATCTATCAAGGATCTGACAGTACTGATGTACATCCATTTCAAAACTGTGATGCCAGCTGCTCTTCCCCGATTAGCCAAGACTGGCAATGGCATAGGTTACGAACGTAATCAACTCGTTTTGGGCCTTTGTAATAACTAAGCTGAACCCCGAGGTTTTTGTAGGAACTAACTTAAAATGCCCGCGACCGGACCTTCCGCCCCGCCACCCCCCACACCACCACCGGGCCACCACCACCCCACCACCCGAGGAGGAGATAACGGTCAGGTTAGTGACCCGGGACAAAAGGGTCATCCAACCACCACTGACCTGTGCCCCTTCTTCCCGCAACAACCTCAACACCAGGTGAGCCTAGACCCGCAACAAATTACAAGGCGGGTTAACCATCGACAGCAGTGGGGTGGGACTGATACGTCAGTCCCTCGTAGTCTTGTGGTGATGACCACAACTTCACCCCAACGGGACAGGAGGTCCCTAGGTGAGCCACGGGGTGTTTCCACCTACTGCCACCGCGAGCCACGAGGAAGTCCCTTCCTCTGCCGCAGTAACCCACGTGAGCCACGAGGGGCTTGTCTCCTCTGCCACAGTGAGCCACGAGGGCGTAATACCCTCTGCCACTATCAGGACAGGAGGTCCTTTGACGAGGGAAGAGAGCCCTCTATAACAAATAGGGCAGGAGGCCCAATAGTGGATTGTACGGGGCTCACGCCCCTAGCCACTCTAAGGGTAAGAGACCCTCACACACCGTCACAAGTGGGTCCCAGTACCGATCAACCTGGTGCCACGGCAATTATAAAGACAAGAGAGAGAGTCGCCTCTGTGCTACCCTCCATAAGTGTAAGACAGACCACGGCCTCCGTGTGTCCTCTAGAGCCAGCTAACTCCTGCAGGAGTAGCCGGACACCACCCGGGGGAGTTACCCCTAAAGTGTCACCTGAACAGAGGCCTGGTCCCAGTCGGGACCTACCTCCTACCCCCGGGAAATTCTTGTCTTCCCCAGGTACCAGCGGGAGACGAGGCCGCAGCCCACACCTGATGGCGCGTTCCCCGGTAGACTTCCGCAGTCCTCGGACCCCTAGGCGAGCCCGGCAACCCGTCAACGCCGACCTCCCCCTGCCACAGACCCTACGACGTCAGGCCCGTCTGCTACACCTGTTTGGCCCCAGTCCCTAGGGCCAACACAGACAGGCCTCCCTTCACAGTGACCAGAGGAGGGCCTATAACAGGTCGAGACCCCAGGCAAGAGGGTCTCCCTGCACCGTGACCAGAGGAGGACCTACAACAGGTCGAGACCCCAGACAAGAGGGTCTCCCTGCACCGTGACCAGAGTGGGGACCTACACCTTACAGTGACAAAGTGATATCGCCCCAGAAACTCGGGCAAGAATAGTGACTTCCCCTTCCCTGTACTGATCCAGTGACAGAGTGAACCAGCGGGAATACACCAAAAAGTGTCCGTAAATACCTTCCCCTAACAAAGACTATAAGTTCTGGGTTCATCCGAACAGTGCTATCCCAAAGTCCAATCTAGAGTAGTCCCCCCCATTGTCAGTGTACGCACGGGCGAGAGTTGCCGCGCCGAGCCTAAACAGTGAACTCTAGTGCTCTACCTCCCTTGCTAACTTATAGTAATAATCCCTCCTCGGCTCATCAAGCCCAGACATCTCCATTGCCCCGACACGCTAAGACCTTTTGGACTTTGATACAAGTGAATCCCATCCACTTACGGACTCTTAACCTATTATAAAGCATAATTAAGGAGTGTGTGAATATCCCATATTACATTAACGTAACTCTGTATGTCTGTATCCTCTGTTTATAATACCATCCTATGTGATATTGTTAAGGTGTTGTAATTAAGGTAATAGATGTGTTAAAGGTGGACTGCCTAGTTTTTATGTCCTGTTCCCTTGTTAGTGCATTACTTCCGGTCCGGAAAAAGGACCCCGTTCAGTAGCTAGTGTCTTTAGTACGAGGAGTCGGCCTAAAAACACTCAGCATAACACTGGTGGCAAGCGGTGGTTCTGGATCCGAGTAACGCACGGGGGAACGTTAAAGGAAACCTTGCACAAAGGCAGCTAAGCCGCACATTCAATTACCAAAATTCAACCCGGACCAATGTGACATGGATGTTTATTTGGACATGATCAAACCCCTTTTAGACATAGGGTTCGACTCAGATAAGGAGAAAATTGCAGTCACACTACCGAATCTGGGGAAAATTATCACCAATGTCATACCAAAAGTAGTCCCAGAACTGTCATGGGACCAGTTCACACAAATTGTGAAACAGGCAGTGACGCCATCTCTGGGCACAGTTGTAGCCTTATCGCAACTAGACGCCCTCACATACGACAGAAGCCTCGATGACACCTTCATCCAGGCTAGGCGGCTCGTCACCGCCGCGTACCCGGGCACAGACGCAAAAACCCGGGAACAACTCATATTCCACAAACTCCTCAGGATCCTCCCCAGTTTCATTAAAGACCACTTTACAATACACGAACCGACAGGAGACCTGGATAAAGAAATCAACCAAATAAGGCGCCTTCTAGCCGTCCACTCCTCCCCCAAACGCATTGGCGACATCACACAATTCCCCAAGGACCTCATCCCTGTAAATCCGTGGGAATTTTCTCCTTGCTGCCCGGAGTGCCCAATCCACGACATTCGTGAACAGCTAAAAGCCGCCAGGCACAGCACAGCAACACAAGAGCGCCTACAGGCCTCCCCACCATGCGCCGATCGCCCCAAGCCTCACAGCAGGAACGCGGGACGAGGAAAGCACAGAAGGCGCTCCTTCACTGCCCCCGTGTCCCGCCGTAATGACGGGGGCCACCTCACATCTCTCCCAGTCTATGACAGGGAAAAACATCATCTTTCCTTTTCCTCTCCTCTCACTGCCTCTTCTATTTTGCCCTCCCCTATTCCTACCCCTATTCCTAACCTTCCCACCTCACACACCACTTTCTCCACTACTACCGCCTCCCCCCTGCCTATTCCTCCCCAACACAAAGCCTGCCTCCCCCTTCACAGACCTCCTAGAACCTTTACCTCATCTTCCCCTAACCCACTTCCCAAAACCGCCTCCTCCTGTCTACTCCCTCCCACTACAACCCCGCACCACCCACCACCATCACTTCCCCGCCACTCATTTTCCCCGCCAAAACAGCCAACTCATTCGCTTTCCCTATCACACCATCCTCCCCCTCAGCCTCACCTCCGCCTGCATCTCCTCCGGCTACCCCACCTCCTCCAACCCACCACTCCCAATCACCGCCCGCTACGACCACCACCAACACCGCACCACACCACCCATCACCAACTCCCACCGTCACCGCCGCGGAAACAACCACCACCACCGTACCACCACAACTCCCACCACACCCCACCCGCACCCCACCACGCACCGCCCCATGCAACACATCACCCACCAACTCCCCACGTGCCCAACCACCATCACCGCCGACGCCCACCCTCACCACCACGACCATCAGATCACGACGCATCTTCCGCCCACCATCTACATACACCACTACACCTCCATCTCAGGCATCGTGGAAACTACCAACAAGCAAAATTGAGAGCGTGCTATGGCGCCTCCACGACCGCCCACCCACCAGGATCCGACGGACACCCCAGCTTCTCCGCCTCCTACGCCAGACAAACCGCCAATCCTCCATCCGTCTCTCTTTCAACCCCCACCGAGAGCCAAACACCATGACCAACCATTGGACGAACCTCCTGCAACACCTCACCCCGGTCCATAAGACATTAACCACCATCACCTACCACCTGCAGTCACGGGGTCGTGACTTTTTCACGAGCGACGGTGGTAAAATGCCCGCGACCGGACCTTCCGCCCCCCCCCCCCCCCCACCACCACCCGGCCACCACCACCCCACCACCCGAGGAGGAGATAACGGTCAGGTTAGTGACCCGGGACAAAAGGGTCATCCAACCACCACTGACCTGTGCCCCTTCTTCCCGCAACAACCTCAACACCAGGTGAGCCTAGACCCGCAACAAATTACAAGGCGGGTTAACCATCGACAGCAGTGGGGTGGGACTGATACGTCAGTCCCTCGTAGTCTTGTGGTGACGACCACAACTTCACCCCAACGGGACAGGAGGTCCCTAGGTGAGCCACGGGGTGTTTCCACCTACTGCCACCGCGAGCCACGAGGAAGTCCCTTCCTCTGCCGCAGTAACCCACGTGAGCCACGAGGGGCTTGTCTCCTCTGCCACAGTGAGCCACGAGGGCGTAATACCCTCTGCCACTATCAGGACAGGAGGTCCTTTGACGAGGGAAGAGAGCCCTCTATAACAAATAGGGCAGGAGGCCCAATAGTGGATTGTACGGGGCTCACGCCCCTAGCCACTCTAAGGGTAAGAGACCCTCACACACCGCCACAAGTGGGTCCCAGTACCGATCAACCTGGTGCCACGGCAATTATAAAGACAAGAGAGAGAGTCGCCTCTGTGCTACCCTCCATAAGTGTAAGACAGACCACGGCCTCCGTGTGTCCTCTAGAGCCAGCTAACTCCTGCAGGAGTAGCCAGACACCACCCGGGGGAGTTACCCCTAAAGTGTCACCTGAACAGAGGCCTGGTCCCAGTCGGGACCTACCTCCTACCCCCGGGAAATTCTTGTCTTCCCCAGGTACCAGCGGGAGACGAGGCCGCAGCCCACACCTGACGGCGCGTTCCCCGGTAGACTTCCGCAGTCCTCGGACCCCTAGGCGAGCCCGGCAACCCGTCAACGCCGACCTCCCCTGCCGCAGACCCTACGACGTCAGGCCCGTCTGCTACACCTGTTTGGCCCCAGTCCCTAGGGCCAACACAGACAGGCCTCCCTTCACAGTGACCAGAGGAGGGCCTATAACAGGTCGAGACCCCAGGCAAGAGGGTCTCCCTGCACCGTGACCAGAGGAGGACCTACAACAGGTCGAGACCCCAGACAAGAGGGTCTCCCTGCACCGTGACCAGAGTGGGGACCTACACCTTACAGTGACAAAGTGATATCGCCCCAGAAACTCGGGCAAGAATAGTGACTTCCCCTTCCCTGTACTGATCCAGTGACAGAGTGAACCAGCGGGAATACACCAAAAAGTGTCCGTAAATACCTTCCCCTAACAAAGACTATAAGTTCTGGGTTCATCCGAACAGTGCTATCCCAAAGTCCAATCTAGAGTAGTCGGGGCCCCCATTGTCAGTGTACGCACGGGCGAGAGTTGCCGCGCCGAGCCTAAACAGTGAACTCTAGTGCTCTACCTCCCTTGCTAACTTATAGTAATAATCCCTCCTCGGCTCATCAAGCCCAGACATCTCCATTGCCCCGACACGCTAAGACCTTTTGGACTTTGATACAAGTGAATCCCATCCACTTACGGACTCTTAACCTATTATAAAGCATAATTAAGGAGTGTGTGAATATCCCATATTACATTAACGTAACTCTGTATGTCTGTATCCTCTGTTTATAATACCATCCTATGTGATATTGTTAAGGTGTTGTAATTAAGGTAATAGATGTGTTAAAGGTGGACTGCCTAGTTTTTATGTCCTGTTCCCTTGTTAGTGCATTACTTCCGGTCCGGAAAAAGGACCCCGTTCAGTAGCTAGTGTCTTTAGTACGAGGAGTCGGCCTAAAAACACTCAGCATAACATAACTCTTTCTAGTTTAGCAGAATTTATAGTAGGAAGTATGCATCTCTTCTCTAATCCCTGAAACTGGTTTTTGATTCATGAATAACGAGTGCCATGTACATACACACAGCCTCCAACTGGTGCACGGCTTCACATAAAATGGAAAGGGATTCGCACCGTACCTGGAGGGAAAGTGTGGCCAGCAATTATGTCCATTAACATTTTTAAGAGCATAGGACTAAGAACACCAGCTTGTGGAGTGCCCAGTTCAACTACCCTTTCGTTCGAAAACTGTCCCTGCAACCAAACTCTTCCTGGCCTTTGATCATGACAGCAACTTTAACTCCTTTGGCCACGACTTCGCACCCATTTTGGCAAGTGTCGGAGGAAAAAAAAAAAGTATGCAGGTGTTATTGCCATATACCTCGCGGGAAGATGGTTCACTGGATGTAAATTATTCGAGAACAATCTTTACAATTCGAGAAAATATCTCTATATTCTTTGATATAAACTGTGACGGCCATATTCTTCGTTCAAAATTGTGTCAGATTTATGCTCTCGCATTTTATGTTTTCGGATATCACAGTGAGAGCTAGATATCTTATTCTAGCTCTCACAAATTTGCTGTTTTGATCAATTCATGAGTGATCCCGCAAACAGTTCATATAAATAAAATCTGAAGGAGTGTTGGGAGAGTTAAAAGATGGCGGCATAAAGGCTTCAATGTTATACAGTAAGACCCACCCAAACACAATAAAGGTATCATTCCTGACACACGCCGTCTGGTCGGAGCTTGATTGTACTTCTCGGGTGATTCTGCTCATATAACTTAAAGAAAGAAAATGGCCTTACACGTCCCTAAAGCTCCTGGATTTGCATCAATGTTGAAAGATGGTGCTCGGGTATGTGAGATATTGCTTACATAGTTACTAAGTAAACAGTTCTTAATGCTAACCACATTCTACCGTGGAGAGGTGTTAGTTCCCGTGCTGCATGGCACATGTGCCAGCGAAGTTACAAATTTATTATATACTTTAGAGATTATTAACTTTTAAGTTGCTTTTGCCAGTCATTATTATGTAAATAATTGTCCTCCAAGTCGGAAATGTCGTATCGTCAATGTAATTTCTTATTCAGTGTGGAAATAGTGACAGGTATCAAGCATGAGTCATCGTAATGACACTGGCATTAACATTATCCTCAGTCAATGTTTTTGGTAATAATACATTTTACAGACGGGAGAGGATAGACGTAGTGTAGTTTAATCAGCAGATATATCCTACCCCTTCAGTTATTCCTGGTTCTTTTGTATATAGTAGTAAAACATTACTACAGCAAGTGCAACTGTCTTCTACATTTTCATGATTGGAATTTTGTCATTTACTACAGTTGGGGTATTTTTAGTTTTTTCTTTCACCAGGGATAGGGTTTACCCCTGTTACGTTCACACCCCACACTGCCACAGGCTTCAACAGCCATAGTACAGTACAGGAAGGACGTTGCCCAGTGAGTTGTTCTTCCTATGGTCAGCCTTTAGGTGTGCAGTACACAAGATCAGCTGAGGCGAAAATAAACACTGGCTCCTTAAAGTTCACTGTCTTTATTTTCTAAGCAATTCCATTTAATGCTTTTCAACTTCACTGTTCTCAGAAGCACTGGAGCTATACACTCCTAACTGCTGTTACACTTAATGCTTAACAACACTTCACAGTTATTACACTTAGTGCTTGACACTTCACTGTTTTCTCAAGTTCCAATGATATACAAACTTCAATAACATGTCACTGTTTTCACAAGTACCAAAAATATACAATCTTCACTGACACGGCACTACACCAAAACCGACTGCACTTTACTCAAACTGACTTGACATCTCACTAAACTTGTAATAATCTTTACCCCATCTTATATAAGCTTGCATTGTTCTAGAAACGTCTACATTCTACGAGAACAACAGTTGCCAACTCAGAGACGTGAAAACATGCTATAGTTGTCTCACATTACGTAACACTCTAAATCATTTACCATACGAACTTAAATGACATATTCAACAAGCAATCACTTAAATAAAACATTATAAAGAAAAAGAGCACAAAAACTGATGCATAACTTACGAAATAACTAAGGTCACAAACAGCAGGCAAACTGGCCACTCTGATGATTCGTACCGGAACTTACGGTACCTTACCAGAAACGTCTCGAAGGTACGAGACTACTGTACTTAACTGGCAAATCCCCCTTCATAACACTACCCCTTCTCTAGTTCTTTGTCATCCCGACAAAACTACACAATATACAGTACACAATCATAAACCCTAATTCTAATGAAACATCTAACTGTACACAAAATAATCCTTCAACTCATCAGATCTTCTTCTACGCCACTTTTGACGATGTTCTTGTTCCTCCACACAGTTCACTCCTCCTGGAAGGTCTTGGTCCTCTTCTTGATTCGCTTCTTCTCTTGGGGAACTGTCACCATCTTCTTGCACTTCAGCTCCTTGGTCCTCCTAAACATCCTCGGCTGTGGGTGAGCAAAACTTCTTGGAGATGTCCCAGCTGAACTGTCCTGGCCCATGGTACTGCCACAGACGATTACGTGCACCACCTTTGGGCGAGACTTCCTGCCTCCACGAATTCAAGATGTTACATCTGATAGGCGGTCCAACACAGTGTAAGGCCCGTCCCATGGGCTTTGCAGCTTTGGTGACTGTCCCTTCTTATGCTGAGGATTGTACAGTATAACCAAACTTCGTCACCATCCTTGAAGCTCACTTCACATGCCCTGGCATCGTACTTGCATTTTCATCACCTCTCCTGAAAACTTGAGGGGTCCTCGCACTTGATGACATACCTCAGCCAGTCTTTCCTGAAGGTGCCTCACATAGCTGGTGGTGTCTGTAGGCAGCTCTTCACCAGGTGGTCTTCCCATTAACAAATCAACAGGTAAATGTAACTCGTGGCCCAACATCAGTTTTGCAGGAGTGTAGCCAGTAGACTCATGGGATGCAGACCGATATGCCATCAGCAACACAGGTAATTTTTGGTCCCAGTCTGTTTGTCCATCAGTGCAGTACTTGGCCAGTTCTTGTCCCAGGGTCCAGTTGAATTTCTCCACCATCCCATCTGACTGTGGCCTTAGTGGGGTCGTCCTGGTCTTCTTGATCCCCAGTAACTTGCAGCAGTCACGGAACACAGCAGACTCGAAGTTTCTACCCTGGTCTGAATGTAGCTCTTGTGGCATCCCAAAACGACAGAAAAACTGATCAACCAATACCTGAACAACAGTTGCAGCCTCTTGATCGGGGATGGCATAGGCTTCTGGCCACTTTGTGAAGTAGTCCATGGCAACACATATATACCAGTTTCCTCTCTCATTGAGTGGCAAAGGTCCAGCAATGTCCACCACTACTCTCTCCATCGGTGCACCCACTTGGTACAGCTGAAGAGGGGCGCAACCACGTTTCTTGCGTCCTTTCTTGGCACAACACACATCACAGGCCCGACACCACTCTTCAACATCCTGATGCATGCCAGTCCGGTATAACTTGTGTCGCAGCCAGCTTAGAATTGTCTTCACACTCAGGTGCCCACTAGTGATCTGGTTATGGGAGTCATCCAAGATCTCAAACCTCATCTTCTTCGGAACCACCAGTCGCCAACACTCGCTGAGGCCATTGGGTGTCTCCCTCTGACGCTCCAGTAGTCCGTTGCAATGAAGAAGGTCCCACTGACTCAGCAGCTCCCAGTCGCAGGGCCCAACCTGGAAACTCCTTCCCATGATGGTCACACTGCACTCCGCTGCAGCCACTCCAGCACCGGTTGCAAATCTGCACCCTCCATCTGCATCCTCCCCAGGTCTTTTCTGTCCGACGCCGGCCCCGTCACTACAGTACAGCAGCATTTCTTCCTATGATTCTCATTCCTACTACGCTGCATGTCGTCTGTCCTTCTGTCTTCTCGCTACTATTCATGAAGGCTCTCTTGCATTTCTTCAGTGGTGGGACTTCCTCAGCCTTCTTCTTATCATCCCAACCATTCTGATCCGCAAGTAACTCAAACTGTGCACAGTAAGCATCCCGAGATACTCTACCATCACTTTCTTGAGGTTTCTTCTTAACTGGATCCCCATTATAGCCATGCACTGCACTGGTTTGGGGCCTGAAGACTGAGGCATCATAATTATGTCCGGAACTTGAACCTCCAACATTCTGATTATTCAACCCTGCAATGCCATCTTCAGATGCCCGGGATCCGTCAAGATTCACCATACACTGTCCATTCCCTTCATATGCTCCCTATACACTAACCTGAGGCTCAGCAGTGCAGTATTTCTCTACAGCCTCAATTTTCTCACTAATTATCATCACATGGTCAACTACATGCTTCAGCTGGTTATCTACATGCTGTCTGCACTTCATCACAATTCCCTCACTGATCTTCAGCTAGTTGTCCCCATGATGTTTGCACTCCGTCACTATTTCCTCACTAACTGTCTTCAACTGGTCATCAACATGCTGTTTACACTCCATCACATTATTGCTTACCTCATGCTTCTGCTGCTGTAGCTTGGCATCTACTTCCTCCTTAAGCTGTTGTTGTTCTTCTTCCTTCATTTCCCCCATGATTGTGTCTAGCTGTCCTTGCACTCTCAGTTGTAATTCCCTTTGTTGCTCCTCTGATGCCTCTTGAAGTTGCCCATATCGTTCTTTTTGTTCTTCACGTTGTGTCTGTAGTTGTTTCCTATTTGCCTGAAATAGTTCTTTGATTTCATTCCTGAACTCTTTCTGTTCTTCAATTCCGGCCTGAAATTGTTTTATAAGTTCTTTGGTTTGTGCCTGTATTAGCTCCATGATTGTCGCCAGGGAAATTTCCTCCTCCTGCCCAGCTCGAGACCTTGTCTTCACACCTTCCGCTTCCATGTCAAAGGTTAGAATCACTGCATCTCTGACTAAGCCCACACACCTGACACCAGTGTTACGTTCCCACCCCACACTGCCACAGGCCCCAACAGCAGTAGTACAGTACAGGAAGGACGTTGCCCAGTGAGTTGTTCTTCCTATGGTCAGCCTTTAGGTGTGCAGTACAGAAGATCAGCTGAAGTGAAAATAAACACTGGCTCCTTAAAGTTCACTGTATTTTCCAAATAATTCCACTTAATGCTCTTCAGTTTCACTGTTCTCACAAGCACTGGAGCAATACACACTCTACTAACTGCTATTACACTTAATGCTTAACAGCACTTCACAGTTATTACACTTAATGCTTGACACTTCACTGTTTTCTCAAGTTCCAACAATATACAAACATGAATAACCTGTCACTGTTTGCCACTGTTTTCACAAGTACCAAAAATATACAATCTTCTCTGACACTGCACTACACCAAAACCGACTGCACTTTACTCAAACTGACTTGACATCTCACTAAACTTGTAATAATCTCTACCCCATCTTATATAAGCTTGCATTGTTCTAGAAACGTCTACATTCTACGAGAACAACAGTTGCCAACTCAGAGACGTGAAAACATGCTATAGTTGTCTCACATTATGTAACACTCCAAATCATTTACCATGCGAACTTAAATGACATAATTCAACAAGCAATCACTTAAATAAAACATTATAAAGAAAAAGAGCACAAAAACTGATGCATAACTTACGAAATAACTAAGGTCACAAACAGCAGGCAAACTGGCCACTCTGATGATTCGTACCGGAACTTACGGTACCAGAAATGTCTCGAAGGTACGAGACTACTGTACTTAACTGGCAAATCCCCCTTCATAACACCCCTATTTCGAATGATTTAGATTAACTTCCACCGCAGTGATCCCTAACCCACATTCGGGGTTGAACTCAAATCATTCATTCATCATCCAATCCTACATTGCCCCATGAGGAGCGTTGGAGCCCAGGGCTAGGCAAGTTGGTCCTGACATTTAAGATGAGAGTGACCAGCCTCACTCATCCCTGAGTGGCATTACTTGAGTAATAAACCCCAACCATCCCTTGGATATAAACCCTCACCTGCTCATTCTGATTGGAGCGCTGTAATTACCCACTAAACCACCAGGCGGCAAAATTTGGTTATATGTTTACCACCCAGTGTAGTAATTGATTTCCTGGTGTACAGGAAACCATTTGGCTTGTCACTCAGTGTAGAGTCGCCCATAGGCAGAAGGA
Source organism: Coenobita brevimanus (assembly GCF_032717465.1). Lineage (NCBI taxonomy): Eukaryota > Metazoa > Arthropoda > Malacostraca > Decapoda > Coenobitidae > Coenobita > Coenobita brevimanus. The sequence continues at coordinate 15,007,366 of NC_137017.1, forward strand.
GGAGGAAAGAATGAAGGAAAGATAGACAGAAGAGGGAGTGTAAAGTCACCCGTAGGCAGAAGGATGAGGAAAGAATGAAGGAAAGGCAGAAGAGGCTGGAAGGAAAGAAGGATGGAGGAGAGGAAAGGGCAGACACCTGAAAGCAGCATTACACCGAGTGAGTGCCGCCACCTAATACGAAATAAAATCCCCGAAATCAACTGAAATTCTCATTTTTCTTTGTTCATGTTTTCACTAGGGGAAGGATATATCCATATTTCTAATTGGGTGATTGATTGCTTGAATATACAGTAAGAAGACATAACAGACTAATTGAGGCCCAAGTCATTCCAAAAGAAACGAAATTCTGATAAAAGCAACATTTGGACTTCCCCCTGGTAACCTGGACTTTTTCCGATATATCAGACATTTGTCTGGATCGTACCATTGGTTTTTAAATTTTTCACTACCACTGCAGGACTGTACTGTATTATACCTTCACTACAATAATCATTTGGTATAATATATATAATAATACTGTACTGTTCACTGATAGACATATCTTTTGTTTACTTTATTGTGGTGAACATAGCTAAAGTGGTCAAGTAGTGTGGACTGCTTCTGGCTTTATCGGACTTTTTCCGATACTGTATATAGGAATTTAGTTCTGTAACACCTTGATTCCATTGAAAGCGAATACCGGTTTATTGAAGTCCTGTATATCGAGGTCTATCTATCTATCTATTGCCAGACGCCTCAATCCCGTTTGGGGTGGCCACAAACAAATCGCCTCCAAGTCGCCCTGTCCCCCGCCATTTCACTGCCCTGCTCCCAACTCACACCCCCCTCTCTCATATACCTCTCCACCCCATCCCTCCATCTCATCCTCGGCCTCCCCCTTCCTCTTCCCCCCTCCACCTCACTCACATACACTCTCTTCGTCAGTCTTTCGCCCTCCATCCTCTCCACATGGCCAAACCACCTCAGTGTGTTCCTCATAACGCTTCCTATCACATCCACATCCACACCACAACGCTCCTTTATATCCTCATTCGTCAGCCTGTCTCTCCACGTGACTCCACAGGCTCCTCTTAAATAACTCATTTCCACTGCTCTCACTCTTGACTTGTGTCCTTCCGACAATGTCCAAGCTTCACTTCCGTACATTAGAGTTGGTATCACAATACTGTCATGTAGTAACTTTTTCACTTGTAATTAAAATCTGGCAGCGCAACTGCCAGGGTCATATGCCCCTGGCTGTATTTCAAATGGTTTTGAGACTAGTTTCCTCCAATTTTTTTTTTTTTTTTTTTTTTAATTTAACCAAACCTAACCTATGGTAATGTAATTAAACTTAACCCCATACCTGAGATACGTTTGTGAAGGAAATGTCATAGAGAAGACCCCCCCTAGTTTGAGGAGTTAATCTCATAGAAAAGGCTGGAATACCCAGTGGTCTTGACTGTATTATATGACAATAATACAGTACCTCAGGACTGACCAACAGGTGACGACTAAGGACCGAACAAAGGACATAGTATGAATTGTGACATGGAATGTAAGGGGTGCGAATGATGAGGTGAAAAAGAGAGAGAGATTGTCCAGGTGCTTGAGGATGCAAAAGTGGATGTATGTGTAATAACTGAGACAAAATGGAGAGGTGAGACTGTGAAAGAATGGGAGTATGGATGGGGTATATGTGCAGGAGTTGGTGAGAATGAGAGGGCAAAAGAAGGAGTTCGTGTTGTTGTGTGCAAGAGGTGGAAGGAGAATATAAGAGAGTATGGATCCGTTGGCTTAAGGATTGTGTGGGTAAGACTGAAAGTTGGACTACAAATGTGGGATATTGTGTGTGTGTGTGTGTGTGTGTGTGTGTGTGTGTGTGTTCTTACCTAATTGTATCTTTACAGGAATGAGTCAAGCTCGTACTGTCCCGTGTCTTAAACCATATTTATTGTACATATCCTTAAATTTGTGAATTGTTTTGGCACACACTATTTCATTCGGTAGTGCATTCCACTGATCAATTGCTCTGTTTGGGAAACTGAATTTCCTCACGTCTTTATCACCTCTCTTCTTATGCAGTTTTTTGCAGTGTCCTCTTGCTGATGCTTCCCCATAGGTTAAGTAAACATTTATGTCTATTTTCTCCTTCCCTGATATGCATTTATATAGCATTATCATGTCACCTCTTTTCCTTCTCTCCTGTAGTGTTGGTAGATTCAGTTTATTTAGTCTTTCTTCATAGCTTAGATCCCTTAAGCTTGGTATCCATCTTGTAGTGGCCCTTTGAACTTTTTCAATCTTGTCTATGTGTTTTTTGAGATGAGGACTCCAGACTACTGATGCATACTTCAGGGTTGGTCTGATGAATGATGTTATTATCCTTCTTAGCATGTCTTCATTTATGTATGTGAATGCTATTCTCACATTTGCAAGCAGTGTATACATGTTCCGTACCTTCTCACTGATGTGGTCAGCCGGAGATAGTCTGTTATTGATAATCACACCTAGGTCCTTCTCTCTTTCTGATGTGTGTAGGGTTTTATTTCCTAACGTATAATCCCAATCAGGTCTTTTTCCACTTTTACCAAACTTGATTACATGACACTTGTCCACATTGAATTCCATTTGCCATGTATTACTCCATTCATGAAGTTTATTTAATTCTTCTAGTAGCTCTTTACAAGAGTCTGTGTTAGTAATTCTCCTTTGTATTTTTGCATCATCTGCAAACATATTTAGATAGCTTTCATTTCCAGTGTTACTGTCTATATCATTTATATACACTAAAAACATGATTGGTGCCAGCACTGAGCCCTGTGGTACTCCACTAGTCACTTTTTTCCATGATGAGTAGTTTCCCCTTAGTACTGTTCTCATTTCTCTTTTTTTGAGAAAATCTTGCATCCAACAAAACAGTTTGCCTCGAATTCCTCCTTGATGGTACAGTTTCCATAAAAGTCTTTTGTGTGGTACTGTGTCAAATGCTTTCTTGAAATCTAAATAGATACTGTCCACCCATCCTTCTCTTTCCTGTATTGTGTCTGTTACTCTGTCATAGTAGCTCAACGGATTAGTAACACATGATTTTCCTTTTCTGAAACCAAACCGTCTTTCTGTTATCATACTGTGTTCTTCTAGATGATTTACCCAAGCTTTTCTTATAAGCTCTTCTAATACCTTGCTTACAACACTGGTCAGTGATACTGGTCGGTAGTTAAGTGGATTTTGTCTATTCCCTTTCTTGAATAAGGGGACAATGTTTGCTGTCTTCCAAATATCAAGTAGTTTACCTTGACTCAATGATTTCTTGAAAATTAAAAATAATGGTTTACGTAACTCCTCTGCACGTTCTCGTAGCACCCAACATGAAATTTCATCAGGACCATTTGCTTTTCCTCTGTCTAATTTACTTAACTCGTCCTGTATTACTTTTTCTGATATTTGTATACCTGGTAGTTTGTGTGGGCATGCATGTTCCACATAGTACCTCTCAAAATTTTTTTCTTCTGTAAAAACTGATTGGAAATTCTTATTTAGTGCTTCACAAATATCTTTCTCTTGTGTATAGGTGATTCCCTCGTCCATAATGGATTGTATTATATCTTTTACTTTGGTTTTGCTTCTGATGTAGCTGTAAAATAGCTTCGGTTGATCACTACTTTTATTTATGATATCCTCCTCAAACTGTTTTTGGGCTTCCCTCCTTATTCTTGTATAATCGTTTCTTGCCTGTTTGTAATTATTATATGCCCTTTCACTATTGTGTCTTCTGTATCTATTCCACAACAAATCTCTTCTTTCTTTTGATTTGTGTGTGTGTGTGTGTGTGTGTGTGTGTGTGTGTGTGTGTGTGTGTGTGTGTGTGCGCAAGATCATGCAAATATAGTGAAAGAAGTGTTCTGGACAAAAGTGGAAGTGTGCATGGAAAAGTTTGTAAGGAATGAGATAGAGTTTTTGATTGGAGATATGAATGGAAAAATAGGGAATGTGAAGATGGATGAAGTAGTTGGTGAGTGGGTTGTGCCTGCAGAAGTGGATGAGAATGGCAGTGCTTTAGTGGACATTTGTGCAGGGAGGGGGTGGGTGATAGCCAATACCCTCTTTAGACACAAAAGGATCCACAGGTATACGTGGTGAGTGATGAGAAGTGAGGGTAGGGAACTGAATGAATAGAAGGCAGTGATTGATCATGTGTGTGTGGATGACAGAATGAGAAGATGTGTAATGGATGCAGGAGTATACAGAGGTGGTGGCGAAAGTCAAGGTTCAAATGAAATGGAGGAGGAGGAGGGAAGGACAGGAGGAAGTAGTCCATACAAGGAGAGTTGAAAGATTACAGAAGGAGGGAAAAAAGGCAGAGTATAAGAGAGAAGTGGAGGAGTGAATGGGTAAATATGATTTGGAACAGATGGGGGACATGGAAGGTATGTGCAAGATATTCGCAGACGAAATCTGTGCAGCATGTGAAGTGGTGTGTGGGGTGACAGGGTTGGCACCAAAGTGGGTAACCCGATTTTACCCACCCGGGTTTTTTCAGTAAAACCCACTTGAAAAAACCCACTATTTTACCCACTTTACTGTTTTTTTTTTTTTTTTTTTTTTTAAATAATGTATTTCATAAATTCAGTTTTATTTGATTAATTGGTTATATTTTTGCACACAATATCAGAAGTAAATAATAGCTACGGTACTTGGTCATATTCTGTTTCACTGGTTAAAAAAACACATGACACCTGTGCTTAAGATTGGGTTAAAAAATCCTAATAGTATGTAGCTTGAATTCAAGGTAAATTTCCTTGGTTTTCATCTGGTGAACACAAACTTTACAGCCAGCACTACCTGTCTCTAATTTTGAGAGTTTTAAAATTAAGAGTAAAATTGTTTTTGATAGATTTCTTTCCTCTTCCTTCTGCCAGTGGGTGACTCTACACTGAGTGCCAAGCCAAATGGTTTCCTGTACACCAGGAAACCATTTACTACGCTGGGTGGTATCCATATAACCAAATTTTGGCGCCTGGTGGTTTAATGGGTAATTATTGTGCTCCAGTCGGATTGAGCCGGTGAAGGTTTATATCCAAGGGGTGGTTGGGGTTTATTGCTCACGTAATGCCACTCAGGGGTGAGTGAGGCTGGTCACTCTCATCTTAAATGTCAGGACCAACTGCCTAGCCCCGGGCTCCTACGCTCTTCATGGGGCAACGTAGGATTGGATGATGGATGGATGGATAGATATGGTTTTTAGTTTTATTAACCGAAACGCGGAGCGTCGCGTTTGTGACGATCGCCAAAAAGGACATAACAGCGGATCGTCGCATTTGCGATTCGAATTAATTTTGAATAAACACGGGCAAGGATGTTCCAGCTGGAATTGTCTATCAGTATCACCACCCTTTAGCTACAATTAGCATACTTGATCTTTGTACTACTGACCTCCGTTGTTGCCAAGTATCGCGTTTTTCCCCCCTCCCCCCCCCACCACGGCCCGGCCAGCCTGGCTGTGATATATGGCAGCGCTCTGACTGCTCAGAACTGTAAATCTGCGCTCTCCTCTCACAAGCAGTTTATGCTAATAGGAAACACTTGTTTCCCCAGTTGTCACACTAGCTTTTTTTCGTGCGGTTTGCCCATGTTTAGCGTCAGTTTACCGCAGGCTTTCACAGTGACATTATGGCGAGTTCTAGCTCTTCCGAGTCAGTGCGAGTGGCTGACAGGAACGAGAATAAAGTGACAGGTGTAAGGCAGAATAAAAGCGCGCCACGGTGATCTTTTGGGAAGTAATATGATTGAAAATAATGTAGTATACATGTTTTTAGCTGTGAAAATGGAAATGTTTGTTGAGTGACGGGAAGACCGCCGCCGCGCTGCATGTCGGCTGTACGCTTCGTTGATTTTAGCCTTATTTTCAGTGCTTATTGTACAAATACGGATTCCAGACTACCTGTACGTTGTAGTATAAAGTTTACTGTGACAGAATGAGGCTGTGGTAGAGGGGAAACCGGGTTGCTGGAGGTGTGAAAGTGAAGATTTTGTTACCCAACTTTTCAAGTCTCCACAAGTCCTTGGGTAGTCCACGAAGGCTCAACACCTGTCTCTGGAGAAAGCTGAATGTAAGTACTATCTGCCATACCAAGTATAATGTTCTAGGGTTAATCTCTGATTTTTGGCTAATATTTTCCTACAGGTACTCAGACTGCGATCCTACCCCACCACCCAGGGGGGTCGGCTGTCCATGGCCGCGTTTTAGGGGTTAAGGAGTGGGGTAAATTTGTTATATAACAGTAGTCGTTACTGGAGTTAACATATACTATATATTGTCTCACATCATTACTAAATATCAATAATTCTATAGAAATATAAACATTGCTTTCCGTTTAAAATAAATGTATTTTATAGGCTTAGATATTTGGTTACCAAAAGCTGTTATTACTGTTAAGATAATGTGTGAAATCACTTATGCAACAGAATTTTCAATAATAATTATTTAGAAGATTGAAAAATGCAAGTAAATAATTACCAAAGAAAGGAGAGCGCAAGGCAAATGACTCCTTCTCCTACTATTGTGTAGTGTGGACTTATCTTTGCCAGCTCATGAGTTGTGCAGTGCTGTCAAGCCTGTCATGTTGAAGTATGTTTTGCTGTGTAGTAGGCAGCCCAAGGATAACAGCCAAACAGGTCAAAACATGAATGTGTTCATTTCCCTCATTCAAATAACTGTGTGAAAAATAAGATTTTATTGGGCTATTCATAATTATGTATATCGGAAACATTTTATTTAAGTTTATGGTAAACTTTGAAAAAAAAAAACACTTTTGCCCATTTTGGGTGGGGGGGGTATTTTGTGGGGAAAAAAAACAAAAAACAGGTGGGTTGGGCTTTTTCAAAAAAAGTTTTTTTTTTTTTTTTTTTTTTTCCGCCAACCCTGTGGGGTGAAGAGAAGACGAAAGGGAGTGCAAGGAATAGCATGGTGGAATGAGGAGGTGAGACAGGCTGTAGCACAAAAGAAGATGGCTTATTGCGGGTGGATGAGAAATGGGGCATGGAGGAAGTTGAGATACAGAGGAGAGAGTTTTATGTAGAGAGGAAGAGAGATGAAAAGATTAGTAACAGAAAGTAAGAAGAAAGTGGATGAGGAATTTGGAAGGAATCTGAGTGTAAAGTGGAGGGAATGTATGCAAATGTTCTGGAAAGAGATAGAGTTTGACAGGGTGATCAAGAAGTAAGTCGGGAAGTGAAAGATTCATTCATTCATTCATTCATTGCCAGACGCCATGTATCCCAGACAGGGTGGCCAAGGGCTTAGAGTTAATTGTTTTACAGGGAGGGGCACTACTCCTCCACCAACCCCACTTGACACGTAGGGAGAAAGATGAAAATGGTATATTGCTAGTGGGGAAGGGAGGAAAAAGTGAACAGATGGAGAGAACTTTTTAAGGTGTAATTGAACATAGAGAATGAAAATAATGCAAGTATAAGTGACTGGGAGGAAGATGGAAATGAGAAGAGATGAAAGAATCAGTAGGGTGGAAATAGTTTAAGCAGTGAAGAAAGTCAAAGTGAGGAAAGCCCCAGGAATTGATGGAGTGTGTGGTGAAGTGCTGAAGCATGGGGGAGAGATAGTAGTAGAATGGATGTGGAAGATGTGCAGATTGGCCTGGGAGGAAGGTAGAGTCCTGGAGTATTGAAAGTCTGGTACGGTATAATTATTCCCCAGTAAAAAGGAAAAGGAAATAAAGAGGTGAGTGGTAATCATAGGGGCATTTGTCTTCTTAGTGTAATAGGGGAAATATATGGTAGGATACTTATTGATGGAATTAGGGAAGTAACAGAGAAATTAGTTGAAGGACAGGGAGGTTTTAGAAAGGGAAGTGGTTGTGTAGATCAGATACCGTATTCATTCTTAGGTCTTTAGTGGAAAAGTTTCTAGAGAAAGGAAAAAAGTTGTATGTGGCCTTCATGGATTTGGAGAAAGCATATGACAGGGTGGATAGACAAGGAATGTGGAAAGTATGAAGGATATGTGGAGTAAATGGGAAATTGCTGAAGAGTATTTATGAGGGTGCTATGGCTGCAGTGTGAGTGGATAGTGAACTGAGTGAATTTTTCTGTCTGAATGTTGGATTGAAACAGGGATGTGTCATATCCCCATGGTTGTTCAATCTGTATATGGATGTGGTTACGAAAGAGATGCAAGGTAGGGCAGTGTGACACGTATAAGAGAGGGCAGTGTTTGGAAACTCCCTTTATTGTTGTTTGCAGATGATACTGTATTGTTAAGTGAAGACGAAGGGAAACTGCAAGGCTTGGTGAAGTGAGTTTTGGAGTGTGTGTAAGAAATGAATATAAAGGTAAATACTGTATAGGGAAGAGTAAAGTTATGGTCGTTGAGAGAAATTAAGTCACTGAATGTGCAATGAGGCTGGATGAGGAGGCAATGGAAAATGTGAGTGTGTTTAAGTATTTGGGTAGTGTGATGGGTAAGGATGGAAGTTTAGAGGGTGAAGTGCTTGAAAGGGTATGGCAGGGAAGAAAGGTTGCCAATTCTATGAAAACAGTGATAAGGAGCAGGGAAGTGAGCACTGAAGTAAAAAAATCCCTGCATGACATTATTGTGAAACCAACTCTTAATGTATGGAGGGAGGGGGAGGCTGGGAATGAGATGGAGGGATTGAGTGGAGAGGTATATGAGAGAGGGGGATTTGAACTGGGAGCAGGGCAGTGAAGTGGCATTGGTCAGGGCGACATGGAGGGGATTTGTTTATGGCCACCCCCTATGAGATTGAGGTGTCTGGCAATAGACAGACAGGTGTTCAGGAAAGTAATTTTATTACAGTTGTCGTGGGGGTATATGTTACTGTGCACTCTTAACCCTTAATTAATCACCAAAAGGGGTAAGGTAAAGCTCACAAGAAAACTTACTTTACACTGTAACATACACACACCAAAGAAAAAGCCAGGATTCATTTTACAAAGGGGAATTAGAGGTTTCACCAAACCTGTTTCAGCGGTTTGCTACCAGGTGGTCTAGCGTCGCCCATCCTCAATTAAATATTTTGCGGGGTTTTAAAGACGTGTGAAATTGTACCTAATTCTAAGTTTATAATAATACTGCTGTTTATACGAATATTTTTTCCTATTCAATCAAGCGCATATATATATATATATACCTGTAAAGAAAGATTAACCAGGCTTTCAGAGAATCTTAGCTTGGGGACCAAAATAGTGTGCTGTCTGTTTACGTATATTTGAATAAATCGTGTGCAGTTAGTAAAAGGAGATTACCTTCAGGACTTCTGATGTGTGTGTTTTAGCATGCTTTAAAGTAGTAAGCAGTTCCACTGAAAATAATGTACTGAATGATTGCTTAGTTGGTGAGTCAGCCATATTAATCCAAACAAACGGCAGCTCAGTACGACACTACTGTACAGTATAATAATAACAGAGTACGAGGAGTTGAAGTTTAAACCTACTAAACTGTGCAGTGGAGCCGGGGAAACATTTAAAAGAATTATTTGTGTTAGACTCTTGTTACTAAGATGACCAAGATGTTCAACAGGTCCGTATTGTTAGGAGAAGTCATACATCAGGCAGGGCAGCATATCGAAAGGTGTTGCTAAATATGCGCCTACACATTTATTTTCTTTTGTGGATACTAGCGAATGACAAATATTTTAATCACTGTTATCTTGCTTTATGGATGGTTCTAGTAAAATTGCCTAGGTTTTGTCTCTATGTTGTGCTTACAGAGATGAGTAAACTGACGAAAGCGGAGTTTACAAAATGACACTTATAATACATTATATATAATCAAAGGGCTCCCATATTGTAATTTCTTTGTAGCATATCATGCTATCTGGGTAATTTGATGAGTAAGATATGTTTTGAGGTGTTTTACTTTGTGTCAAAATTAAAAAGAAATGAAGTACTGGCTACTTTTTCAGAGCCTACTCCGCATCAAAGCTGGGCGACAGAAGCAAACCTAGTAACAGATTTCTGAAACAGGATCTGGTGAAGTCTCTAATTCACATAGGCCTCAGAATACAAATATAAAACGAGTTATTTCTTACCTAACCAGATTACAATCAGTGGAAGCTATGTACTCACAGAGCTTGAGGAACTAGGAGAACATGTTGATGATATAATCCAGATATAAACCACACACTAATGTAAATGGAGAAGTGAATCAAAAATGGGAAATGGTGCACAAACAGTGTATATTGTAATCAAAGTAATGTATTTAGTAATGTGTGAAAATATGAGGAAAAGTGTAACGTGTCAGTAAGTGACAAAAGTGACAAAATGTGTCAGAATTTGTGACCAAAAAAGTGACAGAAAGTGTGTCTCTCACGGACCTCAAGCTTATAAAGTAGCCTTATTCCACCTTTCCTGACTAACGAGCCACTAGGCTGTATTAAGAGTAATCTCCAGCCATACACAAACAATGGAGGCACCTGCTGCCAATGGGGGCCTTACACATCTCACACATAACCATTAGTGTGCCGTCAAGAAAGACAAGAAAGTGTTTTTTAGAATTTTGTTGGCAAGTACTCTCAGTTTGTTCCTCCCACACTATAAGTGACACCCACTGATGGTCAAGGACAAAAGGATCTCTGCGTAATTTCTGGGAATAACAACAAGCGTTATCTGCCCAAAAGCAGAAAAACTGACTGCTAAGCAAACACAGTGAAGATAGGGTTATACCCTTACAGGCAGCAAAACTGATAATACAAATTGTTTATTGTTCTTGACATCTCGCCTATTTTCTTAACTGTACTTTATCTTATCATCTATTTCATCCATTTGCTACTGGGGTAACTATGCCAGCGACACCTCCCGTCCTGAAAGAAGAAATTTTCCAAGGGGAAATTTCTGGATACTGTACAAATTTAAGTTCTGGACAGGTAATCTTCTAAAATATTAGTTACACCTTTTACATGTCAAATCTCTAATGCATATTCCTGTAAAAATAGGGTCCAGCCAGTCAATCTAAGATTTTTGTCCTTAAATCGAGAAAAAAATTTCAGAGGGTGACCCTGGACTAATATACACAGAGAAGTGTTGAAGGGCAAGTATGAGTGCAAGGAGTTCTTTCTCAATAGTTGAATAATTTCTCTGGGCCTTGAATTTTTTGCTAAAATAGCACACAGTCATCTCAGAGCCTTGGTCATTATCCTGAAGCAAAACTGCACTGGTCCCTAGGCCACTGGTATCAACAGCTAATTTAAAGGGTTTATCAAAATTTGCAGCTTGAAGCACTGGGTGACTTGATAGGATGGCTTTTACTTTAGAATAGGCATCCTCACATTCTGACTTCCACTCATTCTTGACACCTTTTCTTAACAAATCAGTGTGGGGAGCTACAAGATCAGAGAAGTTCAGGACAAAACGTCTGTAGTAGCTACCCTACCACACCCAAGAATCGCTGCAACTCTCTCTTATTTTTGGGTTTGGGGGAATTGACTATGGCCCGAACTTTAACATCAGGTGGACTTACTTGGCCTAATCCGACCATATAACCCAGGTAATGCACTTGAGCCCTTACAAATTCACTTTTAGTTAAATTAAGCACTAAATTAGCAGAGGACAGCCTCTGCAGCAAGGCATTTAGGTACCTCGTGTTTTTCCCAGGTGTCACTAAAAATAACATCTTCATCAATGTAAGTCTTACAGTCTTCAGCATTCTTGGTGAGATAATTCATCAGCCTTTGGAAGGTGACAGCAGCATTCTTCATACCGTAGAGCATGGCCTTACATTTATAAGTATTGCCACCAACTACAAAACAGGAATTTTCTTGGGCTCTTTCTGTGAGTGGGACTTGCCAATAACCCATCATCAAATCTAATTTTATAATGAGCTTGCACTACCTATCGCATACACACAGTCATCTACTCTAGGAAGTGGGTAGGTATCAGTCTTGGTAAGGGAGTTAACTTTATGATAATCAACACAAAAGTGATGTGACCCATCGGGTTTTGGAACCACTATGACCAGGGAGCACCACCCGCTTTGACAGGACTCAGTTAACCCCTGCAGCAACATATAGTTCAGTTCCTCTTATATGATGGTCTGCTTCTGAGGACTAGCTTGGTAGGGGGACTGCTTTACAGGGCTGGCATCTCCAACAGCCACGTCGTGCTCTGCCACTTCCGTCTGTCCTGGGGTGTCCCGGAAGACATCGGGGAACTTCCTGAGAAGGGCAGCAAACTCAGGACACCACTCTGCAGTAAAATGAGAGAGTTTATCAGTTAATGTACTCCAAGGATCCTGGTTTTCTCTCCAACTAGTTGTCTGGTCCAAAGTCAAAGGACAGCCCTCATCTTCCACCAGCTCAACAGCCGACACCACACATGCAGCACTAGGGGGGTCCACATCTCATATGTGGTACTTCTTCAACATATTTACATGGCACAGTCTTTGTTCCTTCCTTGGGTCTGGGGTTAAGATGACATAATTGACTTCACCTACCCTCTTCTCTACTGTATAAGGGCCTGCAAAACTTTCCTGCAGTGACTGACCATGAATGAGAAACAAGACAAGAACTTGATCGCCTGGGTGAAACACTCTGTTCCTAACTTTCTTAGAGTGGTCATACCACCTCTTCATCTTCTAAGATGACTTAAAGTGTGCCCTGGCTACTTCCATACTATAGGACAGTCTTTCTTTGAATTTTGACATGTACTCCAGCATATTAATTTTGTCATCATGGCCAAAGATTAACTGAAATGGGGAGTAGCCCAGGGACTCACTCGGTGCCTCTTTGGTTGCAGAAAGTAGAAAAGGCAAACACTTGTCTCATTCCTTTTCATCAACACAGAACTTTTTAAGCATACTGTTCAAAGTCTGGTGATACCTCTATAATGCACCCTAACTTTGAGAATGATATGCTAAGGAAGTGATCTGGGAGATGCCTAACAATTAAGGGTTTTTCTGAACAGTCTGGAATTAAAATTACTGCCTTGATCTGACTGAATTTCCTTAGGAAGATCAGAACGGGTAAAAAAGGTCAGCATCTCTTTTACATCCAATTTAGCTGAAATATTTCTCAAAGGAATGGCTTTGGGATATCTAGTGGCCATGTCTAACATGTGAGGATGTACTGGTGGCCTGAGGAGTTTTTAGGGAAAGGGCCAACAATGCCCACAAGGACTCTTGTGAATGGGGCCTCAAACACAGGTAGAGGAATAAAAGGAGCTGCAGGGATGGGCTTATTGCTCTTACTGACTAGCTGACAGGTGTGACATGACCTACAGACCCGGGAGACATCTCAACGGATTCCAGGCCAGTTAAAATGCTGCCAGATGCAGGAGAGTCTTCCTCACCCCTAAGTGACCTGCTAAAGAAAAGTCATGAGCAGTGGACATAATTTTTTGCCTATAAGGTCTTGGAACCACCACCTGATGTACAGTCTCCCACTCGTTATCACGAGCAACACTAGGATGTCTCCATCTTTGCGGTAACACATTGTTTGGCCTTAAATACAGTAATCCCCGTAATATCCGGACGCCCAATTTCCGGACATCCCCCAAAACTGGACATTTTCGTCCCAGGATCCAATATTCCCAAAAGGGCCAAAAACCGCAAAAAATTGGGAAAAAATCTGACTTTTTTCCGACCCATAATTTGAAATTGCCGCGTGGGGCCGAACAGCTGTTACACCATGGTCCCTTCACGCCTTCCTTCCTCCCCCCTCCCCCCTCCCCTGTCAGGGTTGCCATTTGGTATTTTTCATTACCAAATGTGGACCAACTTGGTAATGAAAAATTCGTTTGGTAATGAATCAGAATAAAACAATACCAGACGGATTTTTCACGTGTATGAGGATACACAGGGTGGAGATGGTGGATTGTTTGCTTTCTCTTATTAATTTGGTAGCCTATATAACGTGATAATAATCAACATGCTGTTAATTATAAGAAGAGTGATTACTTGTATTTCCACTTGTGTATATAATTAGTGAGGAATCGATGCTAGCTTTACGAATTTGGTAATGAAAGTTAAAAATGGTAATGAAAATTGAGGAGTTTGGTAATGTGGCCGTTGCGATCTGGCAGCTCTGTTACCCCGCCATCATCAGCAGTCACAGCCTAACTCCAATCGAGAGCAGATGCTTATAGCAATGCAAGCCACAGGTGCTTGTTTTTTGTGAATAAACTGCAATACCTCGCCACTAGAACACACGGGAATTTACAGTGTTGTGCAGTGTTAAGAAATTAGAATTTAGAGTGCAAAGGATTAGCTGTGGACTGCAAACTGGCGGTTCAAACCAGTCCAGGAGCCAGGGACTTGTTGTAAGTACCCAGAATGTTTAATATTGTATAAACTCACCTCTAAAACCACATTTTATGGTTCTTTTGCATTTATTTCAGTCTTTTATATCCCTTATTGGTGTGGTTTGGGTCTTAAATAGGTGCAATGCATGTCCAGAGGGAGTTGTATAGGTGTTTTTCTGAGTTAGGGTCCAAAAGTTCAAGTCCAGGAGGCTGGGGCCCAATATCCGGACAGGACCACTATCCGGACATGCCCTTGGCTCAGTTACATCGGATATTGGAGGGATTACTGTAATAACATTCTGTCAGTTCAGATGCACATCATCTTCCCAAACTGCTGAGTCAATTAAGGTGGCAATCTCTGGGTCAGATCATTGCATATCAGCTAACCTTGCACTTACATCAGTCTGGGGAGAACCATCAACCTCTGAGTCATTTAAATGGGCGAAAAAGGTGTCACCAAGTCCAATATCATCATCGGCATTGCCAGTGCCATTACTGTCAACATTCTCATGGCTGGCCTTCGCTGTCATAGCTCTAGTTACAGCTTTTGCGGGAAACAATTTAAGACATACAACTTCCAACTCTTTAGCTCTGTTTTCACTCAGGGGAGTTTTTGACATGCAGGGAACAGCACTCACCTGTCCTCCTGCCAAGTCATTACCCAAAAGCAAAGTGACCCCTTGTATCTGCAGCTGATCAACAACACCCACACACACTGAACCAGTAGCTAACTCTGACTGGAGCTTCGCCTCAACTAGGGGAACAGATACAAACTCAGCTATACCCTGCAGCAAGACACATTCAATGGGGTCAGCTACATCAACAATCCCCTTCAACATTAGTGACTGTGAAGCTTCCATGTCTCTATGTATAGTGACTTCCTTATCACCTCTTCTATCAACTGAAACTAACCCCTTAGATATGAAGTTATCAAATAAATGATCTGTGGAGGAGTCTCTTTGTGTACTGTTTGGGGGGGGAGGGAGGCTTTGATGGAGTCTTATTATCACTCTCACCTGATCCCGACGGCTGCACTGCTCCAGTCTTACTAGTGTCTAACAATGGCTCTACAGGAGTCTGTCTGTCCACCACTGACAGCTCCACTCTGGCTTTATCAACATTATGCACCTGCTGGGGTTGTGTCTGACTACTGCCAACAATATCTGTGGCTGGCTGCTCTCTGTTGGTGTCAACAGATCCCCTAAGAGTTTACCAAAGTAATAGGTTTCACATTGGAACTTTTCCCTCTTTTTTTCCAGCACCAGTCCAAGTGCCCTGTTTTCTGGCAATACTGGCAAAACCTGACACTTTTTCTTGACCCTCTGGCAACACTGTCCTCACTTACCTTTGTGGAACTAACATGCTCTAGGGTTGCAGTGTTCTCACTTGTGTCACTTGACATTAACTTGCCTTTACCAGAAGAAGGCTTCACAAAAAGTGGTTAATTCACTCTTCTACCAGTAACAAATGATTGAGGCTTACATTCATGCTTATGAATTATACTATAATTATCTGCTACGACAGCAGCCTCAGCTAGGGTATCTAAATCTTTCTATATTACGCTTGTAGTAACATCCCTATCTATGTTACCAGTGAAGTTCCCCAAGATCATTAATTCTCTCAGTTTTGAGAAATCAACTTTCTTGGAATGTAACTATTGATCAAGTAATTCTGTGAGTACTCTAGCATATTCCACATGAGTCAGATCTTTCTGTTTAAAGGTAGATCTAAATTTAAGCCTACATGCCTCTGGCACAAGTTCATATGCTTTGAGAATGGCATCTTTTAAATAATCGCAGTTAGCACTTTGATCAACTGATAAAGAAGTATAAGCCTCTTGAGCCTATCCTTTCAAAATACTCTGCAGCAGTAGACTCTTTTGGCCAAGAGAGACGACTTGGTGATATCTTGCCCATTAGAGGGAGGTACTAGCTTAACCCCTTAAGCGCGGGCATGTTGGAGGCGGTCCGTGCATCTCACGAGGGGATATTCGCGTTCCGACTGACTTTTTAAAAATATTTGCCAAAAATCAGTTATTAGTCCTAGAATATTATATTATTAGTCCTAGAATATTATAAGTACATATGCATATGGCACATACCCTCAGCTTTCCCCTGGGATGTATGTTGAGCCTTTGTCGACTACCATAGGACTTGTGGAGACTTCTGAAGTTGGGTAATGAAGTCTCCACTTTACACTTCCCGACACGCCGTAATATGGTTACCACTGCCTGATATTATAACTACAAACACTATTCTATGAATTTCAAGTACAGTAGTTTGGAATCCATACTCCAAAAAAAAAACACTATGAAAGCAATGTAAATTACGAGCGCATACGAACTTTCCTTCCATACTGGTTCCCCGATGGCATTCTGAGGTGGAGCTGTCATTTAGTACTGTATTTATAAACACACTCACACTTTATATTCCTAGTACTTTATTATACTTATTTATATATTCAATATTTATGTATAAGTTTCAGTACTAGTAGTTTATTTTCACTCCAGGCATTCACTTTCTCGTGTATGCTAGCGTAGAGAGCGAAGCTGTCACTTTCATTTTCATTACTTTCACTTTCATTTTCAATACTCTTAGTATATATACTCGTATTCGTATATTACTACTTTACAATATTTATCTATAAGTTTCTTTCAGTACTAGTAGTTTATTTTCACTCCAGGCATTCACTTTCTCGTGTATACTAGCATAGAGAGCGAAGATGTCACTTTCATTTTCATTACTCTCACTTTCACTTTCATTACTCCTAGTATATATACTCGTATTCTTCTTATTTACATTTCTATTCACATTCTCTATTTTATTACATTATTTACATTTCTATTTTACTTACACTTTTATGCACTGTCACTTGCAGTAACTTATAAAACTATTTTCCACTGTTCAGTTATATTTACATTCATTGCTTTCACTTGCTGTTTACACATAATTTACATTTTCACTTGCACTGTTTTAGAGACCAGAAAGATTGTAGTTACTTTCCATCAATATCATTGATAAATTAGCTAGTTTGAGTTCCACAGCAGAGTCACTTAGCCTATACCCCTTCCCACAAGAGCTTTAGTAGGAGTAGAGGTCACAGGGACCTTTGCATGGGGCTAAAAAGCAGCGGAATTGGACAGGAGCGAATCCGACGTGATTTCACCTTGAAAGACGAGAGTAAACTGACTGCTGGGTCTAGGGGCAGTGAAGGGTTGCCAACGTCAGCGTGGTGACAGCTGCTAATATATACGCTATGAAATGATTGGCAGGAAATTTAGACAATACATAATAAATTAGGTAGTTCCAGGTGAATGTAAATATCACTTAGGCTTCTCCCTTCCTTTCTTATATATATTTTTATTAAGAGAACAGGTCATACAGCATATTTCAAGGGGAAATAAACTGGGAAAATTAGCGAACAAGTGCACGTGGGGTGTTGCCAGGTGATTATTAGCTAATTCCAGGTGCATGGCACTATCAATTACCTTTTTTCTTCTTTATATATATTATTTTGTATGAGAATAAGGCATAGGGCTCATTCCAATGGATGAAATGAGTGGAAAAGCCCGGGCAAGATTTGTCTAGCGATGTGCAGCTGGGGCAGGCGGGAGGAGAGGGTAATAGAGGGGAGGTAGGGAAGGGAGTCAAGAATGGGGAGAAATGGCTAAATTGTCAACAGTGGATGGGAGAACAGATGACAGTAGCAGCACTGACTATTGTTAGACGCTGGCAGTACTGACAGATGATACAAGCAACCACTTGAAAGCCCAAGTGAATTCAAAATAACACAGAATCGCAAAAGTGACGGCCTGCGGTATGATCCATTGCACCAGAGTGTCACGAAAGTGACGCGCCGCGGTTAAGGGGTTAATGTTCCCAGCAACATCAAAAGTTTCCCTGGCAGTTGAACTACTAGCTAGAGGTGAACTGTCATAGTGCTTCAGTCTGATTTCATGATCCATTTCTTTTGTCTCATTTGAGCTTGTAATTCTAAATCTCTTATTTTAGCATTCGATTCTATTTCTCTCATTTTAGCATTCCATTCGTGTTCTATCATAATGGCTTTCATTTCTAGTTCCCTCAGCTTAATTCTGGCTAGCTGAAGTTGCACTTTGTCACCAGTATCTCGAGCAGAAAAATCACTGGGGCCAGGTATCTCTGACGTCAAAACCTCAGGGTCAGTACCTTGTGCTATATCAGATGGCTCAGAACTAACTATAGAGGAACCACTTTGCTCAAACATGGTGTCCAGTATTCGATCAAGTAACTTAGTGATTGAGGCAGAAAATATCAAATGTAAGGCTTGGGCAAGCAATATGAGCTAGTGTTTTGTGAGTGTTTTCACTCTGGTTGGGGAAGGCTTAGAATCCAAAAATGCTTTCACATCACTATTATTCATTAGGGCCATGATTACTGAATATAGTTAAGTAGGTAAAAGTAAGCACTGTGTATATGGCCAAGGTTGCCAGTATTATGGCTCAGAGCTATCCTGGCGAGGTCACCAAAATGTTGTTGGGGTATATATTACGATGCACTCTTAACCCTTAATTACTCACCAAAAGGGGTAAGGTAAAGCTCACAAGAAAATTTACTTTACACTATAACATACGCACACCAAAGAAGAAACCAGGATTCATTTTACAAAGGGGAATTCACATAGGCCTCAGAATACAAATATAAAACAAGTTATTTCTTACCTAACGAGATTACAATCATGGAAGCTACGTACTCACAGAGCTCGAGGAACTAGGAGAACATGTTGATATAATCCAAATATAAACCACACACTAGTGTAAATGGAGAAGTGAACCAAAAATGGGAAGTGGTGCACAAACAGTGTGTATTGTAATCAAAATAACATATTTAGCAGTGTGTGAAAATATGAGGAAAAGTGTGATGTGACAGTAAGTGACAAAATGTGTCAAAATTTGTGACAAAAAAAAGTGACAAAAAGTGTCTCTCTCACATGGACCTTGAGCTTATAAAGTATCCTTATTCTGCCTCGCCTAGCAAACTAGCCACTAGGCTGTCTTAAGAGTAATCTCTAGCCATACACAAACAATGGAGGCACCTGCTACCAATGGGGGCCATACACATCTCACACATAACCATTAGCATGCCATCAAGAAAGCATTTTCTTTTAGAATTCTGTTGGCAAGTACTTTAATATTGTTCCTCCCACACCATGTCACACCCAGTTATGGTCAAGGACAAAAGGGTCTTTGCTTTATTTCTGCGAAAAACAACAAGCATTATCTGCCCAAAAGCAGAAAAACTGACTACTAAGCAAACACAGTGAAGATAGGGTTATACCCTTACAGGCAGCAAAACTGATAACACAAAAGGTTTATCATTCTTGACGGCTCGCCTGTTTCCTTACCGGTACAATATCTTCTCATCGCTATTTCATCCATTTACTACTGGGGAACTACGCCAGTGACACAGTGTACAACACAGATTTGTGGTAGGTGGTGGCAACCATCATCCACTCACTTTATGTAGTGCTGTCCACTTCTTTCTTCACCTTTATCATCTTTTTTACATGTCTTCCCTCCTCTCCTCCTACTTCTCCCATCTTTCCTGTCACTTTTTATTTACTCTCTTTCCTTTTTAGGTGCCTTTACAATCAGTGACAAGCCTAATGGTTTCCTGTAAGCCAGGAAACCATGTACAGCAAAGGGTGTTAACCATAAAACCTACTCACCCATGTTCTCTAGGTGTCTGCAAGTGGGTTGACGGAGGATTAGTGCCCCTCCCTGTAAAAGAACTGACTCAGAGATAAATGGCCACCCCTTATGGGATTATGACTTCTGACTGCAGGTAGATAGATAGACAGCACAAATGGTTATCTGTTTATTTTAGACTGCAAGAAATATTAGAGAAAAAATATATGTACAGTAGTACATGTTTTGGGGTATTTAAGGAGGATGCTAGTTGTGTACTGGTAGTGAAATTTATTAAGATATGGAAAACAGATAGTTATCTGGCTATTTTAGAGTACAGAAAGTGTAGAGGAAAAATAAATTATACCTATCTTATGGTATTTAACCCCTTAACCGCGGGGCGTCACTTTCGTGACGATTGGGAGCAAGGGATCATACCACGGGGCGTCGCTTTTGTGATTCTGTGTTATTTTGAATTCACCCGGGCTTCCAAGTGGGGGCTTGTATCATCTGTCAGTACTGCCAATGTCCAATACTAGTCAGCACTCCTAATCTCATCTGTACTCCCATCCATTGTTGACAGTTTAGCCATTTCTCCCCGTTCTTGACTCCCCTCCCTACCCCCCCTCCATTACCCTATCCTCTCGCCTGCCCGGCCATGCTACGCTAAGTAAATCTTCCCTGGAATTTTTCACTGATTTCATCCATTGAAATAAGCCCTATGTCCTATTCTTATACCAAATAATATATACAAGAAAGAAATAAGGTAAGTGAGAGTGCCATACACCTGGAATTGGCTAATTATCACCTGACAACACCTCACGTGCACTCGTTCGCTAATTTTCGCTGTTTTTTTCCCCTTGAAATATGCCGTATAATCTATTTTCGTAATAAATATACGTGTAAGGAGGGAAGGGAGAAGCCTAAGTGATATTTACATTCACCTGGAACTACCTAATTTATAATGTATTGTCTAGATTTCCTGCCAATCATTTCAGTGCTAGACATAGCTATTTCAAGAGCTAACATTGGTAGCTCTGAATATCCCCTAAGTAGGCCTCTAATCTATTTTTGTAATAAATATACATGTAAGGAGGGAAGGGAGAAGCCTAAGTGATATTTACATTCACCTGGAACTACCTAATTTATAATGTATTGTCTAGATTTCCTGCCAATCATTTCAGTGCTAGACATAGCTGTTTCAAGAGCTAACATTGGTAGCTCTGAATATCCCCTAACTAGGCCTCCACCCCGGCCCTCCGTTATCAGTTTACTCTCATCTTCCGAAGTGAGGGTACGTATGTTTCTTCTTGCTGACTTCAACGACTTTTTCACCCCCATGCAAAGGGCCCTGTGACCTTTACCCCCTACTAAACCTCGTGTGGAAAGAGGTAAAGGGCTGACAATTGATAAAAGAGTGACTACGATCTTTCTATTGAGTAAAACAGTGCAAGTGGAATCGTAAATAATGTGTAAATAATGTGTAAACAGCAAGTGAAAGTAATGAATGTAAATATACGTGAACAATGGAAAATAGTTTTATAAGTTACTTCAAGTGACAGTGCATAACACAGTGTAAATAAAATAGAAATGTAAATAACGTAAATAAAATAGAGAACGTAAATAGAAATGTAAATGAGTAGTATTATAAGAATACGAGTATATACCCTAGGAGTAATGAAAGTGAAAGTTTCACTCTAGCATGTCTGAATGCTATGAGTTATGAGAGTGAAGAGGAAAGTGACATTCACTCTCAATGCTAGTATACAGGACGAGAAAGTGAATGCTACGTATTTTACTGAAAGAAATTGAATACTATTGAAGGAAACTTATGGATAAATATTGTAGATATATATAAGTGTTATATAGTAATAGAAATATAAAGTGTGAGGGGTTTTATGAATAATAAATGACAGAGTACCAAGTGCGAACTAGTGCCAGTGTGACGATCAGACGCGCTCGTAATTTCCATTGCTTTCACAGTGTTTTTTTTTTTGAGTATGGATCCCAAACTACTTGAAAATTGTAGAATAGTGTTTATAGTGTTTGTATCTGGCTGTGGTAATCATATTACGGGTTGTCGGGAAGTGTAAAGTGGAGACTTCGTTACCCTTCTTCAGAGGTCTCCACAAGTCCTACGGTAACCGATGAAGGCTCAACAATCATTCCAGGAGAAAGCTGAAGGTATGTGCCATAAGCATATGTAATTTTAATATTCTAGGACTAATAACTGATTTTTGGCAAATATTTTTTGAGAGTCTGTTGGAGCCCAAATAACCCCGCGGGACACGCAAGTCATTGGTAAACAAGCCTGCGGTGTAGGGGTTAAGGAAGCCACCAGTATGCCCATGGCAGCTTAGATCTATAGGAAACCTAACAATCCATCCTTACCAAACCTATCCTAACAAATTATTTTGCTTTTGCTCACAAACCTCCGATTTCTCACTTTCTGGACCCAATTGTCATCCCCCATCCTCTCCACATGCCCAAATCACCTCAATCTGCCTCTTCTCATCACAGTACAGTACCAAGACACTCCAGTCCCATTCTTCTTAAACCTCCCCCCCCATGCCTTGCATTCAAGGACGCACTACGCATCCATTTAATCATTGTCCTTTCTGTATGTTTGAGCCTACGAATATCCACTTCTTCCATCGCAGATGTGGTCTCATGATTCTCGTGAAAATTACTCATTGTGACTATGGCACGGAGATCTGGATCTTGAGAGTGCAAGTTTAAAGTGATTTGCAATCATGTCAGCAATGATCTGACTCATCCCAGCCTTGCTGAGTGCAGTCCTGTTTGCCTGTGACAGCGAACACTTTTTTTCAGATACAGTATGTTGCCTTTGAAGGTTGTGCTCTTATGCAGTGGGGCATAGTTCAGTAGTGTTCTTGAAATAATGTGGCAAGCCGCAAGATTTTTCACAATTATAGTAATCACTCGATTATCCAGACGCTTTGTATCCGGATGTTAGGCTTTAGCTGTATGAAATTCGTATCAGAATTTATTTGTTCGTATTCGACCAAAGAATTTCCGACATTGCCGGTTGGTTGGCCTACAAATTTAAAAAATCAGTTTGGCTCCCAGCTGGCCCCTCTCGTCAGGCATGGGTAATAGACCCTAATCCACAAGCTCAGCAAATATGGCCATCCGGCTCCTCACCGAACAGTCAAAGTCCCCCTTCCACTTGGATTACTCCGACACTACTGGCTGTTTGCGAGTAATACAGACCTTCACTCACAAGCTCAGCAGATATGGCCGTCTGGGTCCTCACTGAATGGTCAGAGTCCCCCGTCTGCCTAGATCACTTGGATGCGACCTTCCATGTGCGAGTAATACAAACCCTAGCCCACACACTTAGCAAATACTGAATGGCCATCTGGCTCTTCACCCAGCCGCCCAGATCACTCCGATACTACCGGCCATGTGTGAGTAATGCAGATCCTAACTCACAACCTGAGCAGATATGGCCGTCTGGCTCCTCATTGAAGTCAGATTCCCCCAGCCACCCGGATCATTCCAACGCTCCTGGGGATGCGTGGCCGTCCATCTCCCTACCAAAAGGTCAGAGTCGCCTGGCCAGCTGGATGACCCAGACACTCCCTGGGGCCGTAACATATGGGGGCTCCAGTGTTGCTCATTTGCCTGGCCGAGCGATATTGCCCCTTGCACTCAGAGGTCAGTTAGGTGCTTTTTACTTATGTACTCATAGCTAAGTGTGGGTAGAGACATGGCAGCTCATCATTCATGTGATGGTACCAGACCTCAGTTCCTGCCTTTCTCTCATGAATGTGGGCATGTTTGTGACTGTGGCTGCTTCCATTGTTGCTTTTGTGGTGGTTCTGTACCTTCTTCAGGCCTTAATTTTTCTCTGTGGCATACTCGTTTGCGTGATCATGACCTCACCACAACCCAAGAAGCGATGGAGAAAGGTTTTTACCCTGGAGAAGAAGTATGAAATATTGAGCAACAGGAAGGTGATGTCTCAGTCCTGACACACCACTATCAACCAGTTGACCTTGGTTTGGTTCTGCCAACAACGTGGTGCCAGCATGCTTGTATGTGGGATCGAGCTGAAGGCAGCAGCTGAGATCCTCAGAGATTGGTTCCACAGACACTTCATCAAGGAAGTCGTAAGTACTATACGCTACTGTGGATTTTTTTTAGGTTTTTATTGTTTATGCATTGTTTCCTTAGTCTCTAACATTATTATATTCCTATGTGTGTTTTGATGGCTAAACGCAGTACTGTACAGTAGCTGAAAGATCGAAGAACACTGCCGCAGTTAGTTGGGGGACTGTACATATAGGTTGGTTATAGGTAGGACATTGGTTGTAGGATATTGCTCCGTATTCGGATACACTGATGGCTCTATTATGTTGGATAATCTAGGGATTACTTTGTGGAGTTATAACTACTGAAATGAAATGTCCCAAGCATGAATACAGTACAGTGTGCTAATATAATGTGGATGAGAGATATTGGCAGTACATTAATACTTCCCCGATTCCTAAAACCACGTGCACACCAGGCAGCAGATATGCGTATCCATACCAAATTTGATGCAGACAAGCAGGACAAACATACCTATGCAGCTGTGGCTATCTGAGATAGATGGCTAGCCTAGTTTTTAGTGGCTTTCAAGGTTAGGTTTATGGTGATATGGATGGTTACCGGTAATATGTTAAGGTCATGGAGGGTTTGTGCTTACCCCCTCCTCGTTAAGTACCTGGTTTTGGTATGGCCATTTTGGGGAGTTTTCTCATGTTTCAGTTTACTCTTAGATGATCAGTTTTGTTAGGAATCCTTCCCCCCACCCCACCGTAGGAAGGGGTAGATTGCGGTTGAAAATGGTGAAATATGGCATTTCTGACAAAAATTATCTTTCAAAATATAGTATCCTTAACACATGGAAATCTTTCACAGTGGGCTTGCACAGTACAGGAGTGGATGGGCGGTCCACAACCTTGCGCACTGTGATTTTGCGTACTGTGAATAAATACAGTAATCTATCTTTCTATTGCCAGAAGCCTTAATTCCATAAGGGGTGGCCACAAACAAATCGCCCTCATGTTGCTCTTTCCAATGCCATATGGGCGGGACCCTCTCAAACCTTGATATTTTTTCACCTTAGAGACATAATAAAGGGAAAATTTTTAAGACATAGGCTACAAATGTAGCTAAAATAAAAAAAATATAGTCAGTCACTTTAAAAACAGTAGATGACAGGTCTGATGGACTTATATAGCAGGAGTTTCAAGGCGTAGCAACACACTTAGAGTTCTCCCACCGTACTGGATGCCGCACCACCCACCACACCAACACTTTCCTCCTCGTAGCTAGACTCCACTTGAGCACCTTCCCCCTGAGCCTCTAACCCAGTCACTTTGGCCAAAAACCCATCAAAATCCAGTGTTCAACGCAACTGACATTGTATCCTCTTCTTCATCTACAGGATCTGTATCAGACAATGTAGCTGGTTCCTCACTTTCACTTTCTTGAGGCCACCGTGTGTAACTTGTTATGAACACCTGCTTCCTCCTGGTAATTTCTTGCCTGTCCTGTCTGTGTAGAAATGGAAGGCTTTGTCGATATTAACAAAAACCTCCTCTGTTCTTTGCTGGGAGATTTCATGTTCCTTCAGTCCTTCTTTGAGCTTATCCACTGCTGCAAGGATCTTGCTTATCCTTGGCGTAGACAGTTCTGTGCCACCCTTTTCACACTAGACTCCTCTACTTGACTCTGCCTGGCCTCGGGCTCAGCGTCAGCCTTGTCTACCTGATGCAACATTTTGTGGGGAGGTTGTACCTCAGTAGCAGTGTGCATCTCTTGTATGTTCACCAACATTACGTCCTCGAAACCTGGTACAGCTTGTGCTGCTGTCAGTGTGGCTGCCTCAGCCTTCCACCAGTGGTTGAATGGCCGTCCTGTGGTTTGTGCATAAGTGAGGCACGAGTAGTCGCCATGCATGGTTCACCATTGCAGGGGCTATTTTGTCCCAGGCTTGTAGGATGAAGTCAACTGCATCCTTTACTGAAAAACTTCGCCAAAATACCACAACAGACTTGTTGGCTGAGGCGGGTGGAGGTTGAGCTACTGGCAGAGATGGTGCGGGTTCAGCTGTGTAGTCCATATCTAAGGTGTTGTCTTCATCTAGGGCATGAAGTTCCACTTGGGTATTGGTCTTCTTGTGTAGGTAGTTTTACACCTGTTGGTAGTAAAACTGTTTCACGTCATGCTGCGGGGAGGAGTCACATAGTCTGGGAAATGGCGGTTTTGGGCCACTCCTTGCCTCTGCCTCGTGTACTGTGGGCTAAACTTGCGCATTCAAAGTTTTATGGTTATGATTTTGGTCACTTGTGTATCATGCGATTTGCGGACTCTGATCATGCATACTGTGCAAGCCCACTGTACTGGAACCCCATTAGAAAGAAAAAAAAAAAAAGGAGCAAGGTAATGTATTGCAAAATTCCTTCTTACCTAACTTATATTAACCCTTCTGTGGCTGCCTGCATTGAATGACATTTGATTGGAGCATGGCCGCCGGCGTCAATGCACCACGACCTGTAAAAAAACTGCAAACAATTTTGGGAAGGGAACAAAGGTCTGGGAGATATTGACACAGACATGGTCTACCTTCTAAACCGCTCAAACAGTAAGTACATCTTTTGAATCAGTCACGAGTGGATGTCAGTCTTTTGCTTCCCTCAAGTGTTAGTATAAGAATATGAAAGCAAGAAAGTCAAGAAAAGAAAGTGCTGCACCCATTATCTTTTCCTCTGCTTCTGTCTTTCCTTAACCACCCAGAGTTTAAAAAAAAAAAAAAAAAGAACTTCATACAGGACTAAACATTATAAACATAAAGAAGAAGGAAAACATAATTATGATATTTTTGTACATAAAGTACATATAATGTGTACTGAATTTGTCCATTTTACATATTGTTTTGCAGAAGCATTTCAGCAGCGTATGAGGTGTTCTCATGGTGAATATATGGATGTATGACCTTCCCTTCCTTTCATGCTAATTCCTTCGTTTGAGATGCTAATCTTGGGTCGTATAGAATCTTTGCCTAGATGGTTCAGCCTCTACACACACAGCAGCACCCATTATCTTGAAACAGACTAACAATAGCATCCTTCTCTCTTTCCATATGAATTAGACCACCCATAGTAAAAAAAATAAATAAATAAATGAAAAAAAGAAACATTACAGTATAAACATAAATAAGGGAAAATATAATTTTAATATAGTAGTTGCTTGATTTAAAGAACATCAATATAGTGTAAGCCTGAGATAAAAGAATTATTTTTTCTGGTGTTTTCCTGCCCAGTTTAAAGGAAAATTTCAGTTAAAATGAGTATAATTCTGTTAAGGAAATTCCATTCCCCAAAACACCGAATTACTGGAAAAAGTCCCATAAATCAAGCGCATCATCAAGCCCATACCTGAAACATTCCCCAGACCAGTGGTGTGGGGTGTTGCCACACATCTCCACCAAGCTGTGTCACGAAATGGCTGAGACTTCATATGAATTATTTGTATCGTTAAGGTGCACCTTGCACGTTTCCTGTTTAATTTGTTGTTCTAGATTATTCGGTTGTTTACTAGGGAAGGATTTATATATACAGTAGTCCTTGAATTATCTGGATGTGTTCATTAGCTGGACTCTGGACCTTGGCTCTGTTAAACCATTATCTGAATATTAACCCGCGCCGTCCCGAGGACGTACTTCCACATCCTCATGTTTTGTCACAGCCAGTCCCGAGGACGTACTTCAACGTCCTGCAATTGCAAGGTTCATAATTTCCACAATTTTCAAAATTCGCGGGAGATTTTCGTTTCGCCCGGGTACCCAAGCCTCCCCTACCTGCCGCCAGGCGGGCAGCGTCCTAGACCCCGCGTGACCCGCGCTCGCCCTTGTCTCGGTCACTCACCTGCCAGCAGTGACCCAGGTCAGACATGGCGCGGAAAGGTCTCTCAGATGAGCAAATTGCATCCGTCCTGGAAGCCTTCACTGGAGACAGTGATTCTCCACTCGATGATGATGTGGTGGATCGCGATTACGTCCAGCCAGAGGAAGAAATAAGTAGCAGTGATGAGGAGGTCCCTTCGCCCCGAAAAACGCGGTATGTGACATACCGTAAGGCAAGGGAAGGCCAGCTTGCTCCCCAACCACGTGCACAGTTATCTCTCCATCACGATTCTGATCAGGACGAGGATGAGGACGATGAGGATGACGGAGGCCTAGGACGTGATATCGCCGCGTGGTTGGGAAAGGAGAAAATATCACCACGTGGATCAGAAGGTGGAGCGAGACGACACCTAAGGTATGGTTCAACTACTTTGTCTGGGGAAGTAGCAAGTGGTGTGGTGGGATTGCTGGGAGAAAGGGAAAGTGTTGTGGCAGCAGCGCGGGGTGAAAGTGAGAGTGGTGTGGGGGTAGTGCGGGGTGAAGGGGCCAGTGGTGTGAGGGAGGCAGCACGAGCACATGGTGCTCGTAGGCCTAGGGGAGAGAAGGTTGAGTCACTCCCCAGCACTTCTTTCGCCCCTGAATATTCACAAACTTCCTCCCCACAGCCCCAGGATGTGGGGAAAGGAAAGAAAGGGAAGGGAAAGGGCAAAGGAAAAGGGAGAGGGAAGAGAAGTGCGAGTGATGAGAGGCGCCGCTCTCCACCTCCCCAACCTCCCCCACCACCCTCACCTCCCCACCCTGACGAAGGGGACGATGGTGACGTGGCTGGAGACGGTGGTGTCACGTGGAACTGGGAGGATGGGAGTAATTTTACTCCCATCATTCACCAGTTCACTGAGGAGTGGCGGTCAGGTTGCACGGCTCCAGGTGTAAATGCTGGGTCGTCACGTTTAGATTTTTTTCAACTTGTTTTTTGGTGAGGCGTTTGTTGGGCGCATAGTAGAACAGACAAATATATTTTCACAATCCCAGCGCCTTGAAAGTGAACGCCTAGGAACCACAAGCAAGCATGCAGAACAGTATGACTATCCCGTGACTATATCAGAGATGTTCCTATTTTTTGCCCTGGTAATCTTGATGGGTGTGGTGAGGAAAAATCAAATTCCTGCCTACTGGACAACGGACCCAATCATCCTAACACCTTTCTTTGGAAAGGTGATGGGTCGTAATAGATTTCAGTTTATTCTCGGCCGCCTCCACTTTTTTGATGCAGATGATCCAGCCAGTGCAAATAACACCGATAAAATGAGGAGAATTAGGCTGGTATTTGATCATTTACGGGAAATGTTCCGCTCCTCATTTTATCCCTACAGAGACCTCGTCATAGACGAGAGTCTTGTGTTGTGGAGAGGCAATATTTCCTTTAGGCAGTACATACCCAGCAAGAGACACCGTTTCGGGTTCAAGATCTTTGTTATGTGTGACTGTAAGACTGGTTATGTGCAAGACATAGTCTTGTACACGGGCGCACAGACAGATATAATAGAAGATCGGAGTATAGGACTCTCTGGGGCCGTGGTGAAGACAATGATAGAAGAGTACCTTCATCGTGGTCATGTTTTGTACCTGGACAACTGGTACACTAGCCCTCTTCTCGCTAGGTTCCTCCACCAACACGACACCG
Organism: Coenobita brevimanus; assembly: GCF_032717465.1. NCBI lineage: Eukaryota > Metazoa > Arthropoda > Malacostraca > Decapoda > Coenobitidae > Coenobita > Coenobita brevimanus. The sequence goes on from NC_137017.1 coordinate 15,036,886, forward strand.
GAGTCTGTGGTACAGTCAAGAGAAACCGTCGCCATATGGTCAAGATAGGGAGGAAACTTGACAAGAATGAGGTGGTGTTCTTCCAGGCCAGTAACATCCTTGCAACCCTGTGGAACCACAACAGGGAAGTTTGCCTCCTATCAACTGTTCACAGCCCCCTGATGCACCGCACAGACTCCGTGGATCACCGTAGCGAGAGGAGGCGCAACGTATGGAAACCAGAGTCTGTACTTACCTATAATCTGAACATGAGGCAAGTTGATCAGTCAGACTCAATGATTTCAAGTGTTGACTGTGCCAGGACAACGATGAAGTGGTACAAGAAACTCTTTTTCCACTTGCTTGACATCACGGTCCTGAACGCCCACTACCTGCACGCAATGACCACCGGAGTATCAGAGACCTTTGAGGGGTTTGTGAGGGAGCTGGCACGTGAAATAATCGCCAAGCATGCCCAGGAAAGACCCCCACACCGCCCCCGCGCCCCCCGTGCTGCTCAGACTCCCCTACGTCTTGCAGGCCGCCACCACCCCAGCGCAATCCCTTCCGAACCAAACCGTCGTAAACCCCAGCGTCGCTGCCATGTATGTAAGCACTCGACAGTCAGACCATCCACGCAGAGAAAAGACACAAGATACGAGTGTGTCGAGTGCAATGTTGCGTTGTGCCTTCAGCCTTGTTTCAAGGAATATCATAATTTCCTACACTTCTGAAACTGTGTGGGAAGGCGAAATGACGCTCATGATAATGGTAAGGCCAGTCAGTAGGTGCTAAGTCAAATATAAAGTTGAAACGGGTGTTATTTTTTCAGAAAAGTAATGTATAAGATGAGAATTAGTGTAAGTGGAAATAATTGTTATCAAAACTACACCCACTGTGTAAATCTATCTATCTATCTATCTATTGCCAGACGCCTCAATCCCGTTTGGGGTGGCCACAAACAAATCGCCTCCAAGTCGCCCTGTCCCCCGCCATTTCACTGCCCTGCTCCCAACTCACCCCCCTCTCTCATATACCTCTCCACCCCATCCCTCCATCTCATCCTCGGTCTCCCCCTCCCTCTTCCACCCTCCACCTTACTCATATACACTCTCTTCGTCAGTCTTTCACCCTCCATCCTCTCCACATGGCCAAACCACCTCAGTGTGTTCCTCACAACGCTTCCTATCACATCCACATCCACACCACAACGCTCCTTTATATCCTCATTCGTCAGCCTGTCTCTCCACGTGACTCCACAGGCTCCTCTTAAATAACTCATTTCCACTGCTCTCACTCTTGACTTGTGTCCTTCCAACAATGTCCAAGCTTCACTTCCGTATGTTAGAGTTGGTATCACAATACTGTCATGTAGTAACTTTTTCACTTCCATGCTCACTTCCCTGTTTCTTATCACTGCTTTCAAGGAACCAGCAACCTTTCTTCCCTGCTGTACCCTTTCAAGCACTTCACCCTCCAAACCTCCATCCTTACTCATCACACTACCCAAATACTTAAACGTACTCACATTTTCCAATTCCTCACCATCCAACCTCGCTGTACATTCACTGACTTCACCTCTCTCAAAGACCATCACTTTACTCTTCCCTACATTCACCTTTAGGTTCCGTTTCTTACACACTCTCCCAAACTCATCCACCAAGCCTTGCAGCTCCCCTTCGTCTTCACTCAACAACACAGTATCATCTGCAAACAACAGTACAGGGAGTTTCCAAACACTATCCTCTCTCACCAGGGCCACTCCAACATCCACTACCCTACCTTGTACCTCTTTTATTACCCCATCCATGTACAGATTGAACAACCATGGAGACATGACACATCCCTGTTTCAAACCAACTTTCAAAGAGAAAAATTCACTTAGTTCACCATCCACACGCACTGCAGCCTTCGCACCATCGTACATACTCTTCACAGCATTCAACAACTTCCCATCTACTCCATATATTCTTAACACTTTCCACAATCCTTGTCTATCCACCCTGTCATATGCTTTCTCCAAATCCATGAAAGCCGCATACAACTTCTTTCCCTTCTCTAGAAACTTTTCCACTAAAGATCTAAGAATGAATATCTGATCTACACAACCTCTTCCCTTCCTAAAGCCTCCCTGTTCTTCTCCAACTAATTTCTCTGTTCTTTCTCTAACTCTGTCTATAAGTATCCTACCATACACTTTTCCTATTATACTAAGAAGACAAATGCCCCTATGATTACCACACACTTCTTTTTCCCCTTTTCCTTTGTACAAGGGAATAATTATACCTGACTTCCAATCCTCCGGGACTCTACCTTCCTCCCAGGCCAATCTGCACATCTTCCACATCCATTCTACTACTATCTCTCCCCCATGCTTCAGCATTTCACCACACACTCCATCAATTCCTGGGGCTTTCCCGATTTAACTTTCTTCATTGCTTCCACAACTTCTATCCTACTGATTTCTTCCTGTCTTCTCACCTCCCTAGTTCTCCCAGCCATTCCCCAGCCACTTATACTCGCATTACTTCCATCCTCTACGTTCAACAATTCCTTAAAGTGTTCTCTCCATCTGCTCACTTTTTCTCCCTTCTCCACTAGTAATGTACCATTTTTATCTTTCACTCCCCTGCTAACTTCACTTCCACCCTGTCTTACTCTTTTCACTTCTCTCCAGAACATTTTCTTACAGTCCCTCCACTTTACACTCAAATTCCTTCCAAATTCCTCATCCACTCTCTTCTTACTCTCTCTTACTAATCTTTTCACCTCTCTCTTCCTTTCCACATATAACTCTCTCTTCCGCCTCTCAACTTCTTCCACGCCCCTATTTCTCATCCATTCATTGTATGCATTCTTCTTTTGTGCCACTGCCTGTTTCACCTCTTCAGTCCACCACGCTGTTCCTTGCACCCCCCTCCGTCTTCTCTTCCTTCCACACACCACATCACATGCTGCACATATTTCTTCTGTAAATATCTTACACACACCTTCCACGTCTCCCATCTGCTCCAATTCATATTTGCCCAATCGTTCCTCCACTTCTCTCTTATACTCTGCCTTTTTCTCATCCTCTTCTAACCTTTCCACTCTCCTTGCAACTACTCCTTCCTCTCGTCTTTCCCTTCTTCTATTCCTCCATCTTACTTGCATCCTAATTCTGGCCACGACCAAGTAGTGTAAATCTGGTGATAGCAAGGAAATAAAGTGGAAACGGGTGTAATGTTAGCATGAATAAAACGTATAAGTTGAACATTACTGTAAGTTGTCATAATTGATGTTACGAGTACACCCACATTCTGGTCAGTAAGTATGTGATAGGAATTATATACAGTGGATGATGTTGTAATGTTAGTAGTAAGGTATTTTATAAGTTGATTACTTGTGTAAGATGAAACAAATGATATCGCGATAACACTCCCTGTGTAAGTACGCGCAAATATGACGCTAAGTTCCATCGTACGTTCAGAAATGATGTAATATCAATTATATCAAGTGTTTACATGTGCAATGTTAGTGTAGAATTATTATATAAGTACAAAAATAGGTTGTAAGTTGAATTAGTTGTCATAGCGACTTCACCGTGTGTGTTACTATGCGCTATTATTACGCTATATATTTACGTAAGGCCTGAAATAATCTCAAAACAGTTCTATAAAGTTGAAAAGTGTATAATAATATTAGAAAGGTATTATGTAAGTAGAAAAAGCACAATACGAGTTGAAACATCAGTCACAGCGAGTTCACTCATTACGTAAATAAGCGCTAGCATTACGCTAAATGTTATCAAAAGGCCTGTGAATACGTAAAAACAGTTCAATATAATGTAAAATGGTATAATGTTATTGTAGAAGTATTATGTAATTAAAAAAAATTATATGTATCATGATTTTAGAATGTTAGCGATTCATGGGAACCAAGTTGCCCGATTTTGCTCGTTTCTCACGATGGTACAATGCTTATTTCTGCTCTATTTTTGTATAAAATCCAATATACTCTTTTATCACATGTTTTTATGTTTGTAATAAATTCATTTCTACTTACTTTCATTGGTTTCCCAAACTTATAATACCATAGAAAACGTTTGATGCTCACACCGCATAGGGAGGTGGGACCAAGGCATACCTGGTTAAGCTAATTAGGGACCCCAGGGACCACTTTCTTTGCCACCGGCCATTGTTTCTGACCAAAAGCGAAAGTTTAAGCAAAAAAAAAAAGGGTCGAAAAATGCCCGGGATTGGGGGGTACCAGTGGTCGAAAAGTGGCCGGGACGGGGCGGGTTAATTGTTGTTATCCAGATGTAAAAGTTCCCGAGAACTTCGGCCTGCCGGCTGACATGACCAAACATTTGATATCGTGGCCACTGGGCTTAAGTCATGAGCGGGAAGTAGTCCATAGCCCACAACCAGAGCTGAAATGTCCGTCTTCCCCTTTACTGAATGGTCAAAGTCACACGCTTATCCGATCACTCCCAGCGAACCTCTAGCACCCAAATAATATGACTGTAACCCACAAGTGGTGTCAAAACTTCTGTATGCATCCCCACTGAATGTCCAGTATCGCATGGCCACCTGGCTAAGTCTTTCTTAATTGCCTCTGAGATTGTAACACAGATTGCAAGCCACGAGTATATATTTGGTAACGGCTGCCGACCACCTCTCTACCGAACATTGAATGTCTCATGGCCACTGGGCTAGGTCTTGCCCAGTTGCCACCACCTTCGAACACAGACCACAAGCCATGAGTACATGTTCGGTGGTAGTGGCCATCCGCTTCTCTACCAAACATCGAAAGTCGTGCAGCCACCGGAACACACACACACACACACACACACACACACACACACACACACAGATTCCTTCCCACGATATGATTACAATAACAGCACAGTAATTTCTCTACAAATGCATATGATTTTACTGTACACAGAACTGTACTGTGTGTATATGTACAAATGCCCAAAGAAGTGATGACCCAGTCCCCAGTACCTTTCACTTAGAAAGTGGTATCTGGCAACTGCCACGGCCTAGTTATATTTCCTATATTGCACACCGGAAAGAGCAGTATTTAGGTAAACACCAAAAAGCAATATACAGTATAAGTGTTTTTACCGTGTATATCTCGCATCATGGAACAGGAAATCACAGTATTCTAAAGTTGAGGTTTACCAGCATGAAAGTGTGAAACCCACAGCCTATCACTCAACAGCTTCAGGGTTAAAATGCAGAGCAATTCTCATAACACTTATTTTGCATCCTAAATCAACAATACTGAAGGAAAAATGTCCCATAAAATAAGACCCACAGATAATGTTAACATCCAAATCACAAGTGTTGTTAAACCTTAAAACTAAACACCTAAAAATATACAGTAATCCCTCTAGTATCCTGACGCCCACTATCTGGACTCCCCACTATCTGAATATTTTGGGCCCGGGACTTCGTAACCTCCAAATTGCCCAAAAAACTTAAAAAATAAAAAATAAAAAAAAAATCCAAAAATTTTTTCCCCTTTAATTTGAACTTTGTGCACGGCACGGACCAGCTGTGTTTTGGCGCGTAGTTTCGCCAATGTCCGGCAGGGTGACGCTGCCTCCTCCCCATTTCCCGCCCATCCTTCATTGTGAGTGCATGCTCATCACCATCCCCGCCCACATGCTCGCTTTTGTGGTGATTCCCTACCTGCTGCAGGCTCTGCTATATCTCTCCTGCCTCTTCTTCGTGTGTGTGATGATGGCCCCGCTGCCCGAGAAGAGGAAACGAGTGGTTCTGACTCTGAAGAAGAAGAGGGAGATATTGGACAAGGTGGATGCGGGATGGTCAACGTCATACATCCTCCGTGAATTCAACCTGGCCCGCTCTACATTGTTTGATGTCAAGAGATCCTGGGACAGGCTTACCCAGTACAGGCTGACTTCGCATTGAAAACCAAACGCAACGTGGAGAGGAAGGTTATGTTCACTCCCCGGTTTGCAGAAATTCACCGCTTCACGCTGATTTGGTATCGTCAGCAACATGCTGCTGGTGTGCTGGTGCGTGGTATGGAGCTGAAGGCTGCTGCTGAGAAGTTCGCAAGGTTACACAACACCCCAGACTTCAAAGCATCCGAGGGTTGGCTCTTCGCTTTCAAGTTACGGCATGGACTTAACAACCTTAAGGCCTGTGGCAAAGCTCCGGACGCCAACGAGGAGGGAGTAGAGGAGTTTTGGCAGAAGGTGAAGGGCTTGATTGACAGGGAGGGCCTCATTCTCGGTCAAGTCTATGTACAATGCTGACGAAACTGGTTATTCTATTGCTCTTTGCCAATGAACACTCTAGCCGAGGAGACAGAGAAGCATGTACCTGGCCACAAGCTTTGCAAGCAACGGATATCTGCTTTGTGTTGTGCCAATGCTAATGGCATGCATTGGCTCAAGCCCGTTATTGTTGGCCATGCAAAGCAGCCTCGGTGTCTTCATGGAGTGATGAATATCCTTCCTGTCATTTGGTACCATTCTTTGAAGGCTTGGTTCACAGCCAAGATCTTCAAAGACTGGTTTCACCACCACTTCGTCAAAGAGGTCATCCATTACCAGATGAACACGCTGGGAATCCCGCGCGACCAGTTAAAGGCCCTCCTTCTTCTGGACAATGTACCTGCGCATCCGTCCGACAAGGAGTTGGTGGCTGAGAATGGCCGCATTAGGTGCATGTTTCTCCCACCTAATACGACTGCTCTCATTCAGCCGGTGGACCAAGGAGTGATTGTGGCAATGAAAAGGCTGTACCGTTGGAAGTTCCTGGACGAGGTGATGATTGTTCTTGAGGACGAGGACGAGCGTAGGGAAGGACAGGACACACGAGGCCAGTGGACTTTGGAAAACCTTTGCCGCTACAACATCGTCTGCTATCTACAACTGGGCTAGTGCTTGAGGGAAGTCTCTGTCAAGACTCTGGAAAATGATTGGTGTCATCTGCATCTCGGAGCTGATGTTGTGCACAGTTTTCTGGGTTTTGATGTGGATGACTTCCATGCACGTCTTCGTGCAGCTGGCGACGATGTTGATGTGGATGAAGTGCATGAGTGGTTGGATGACGATGAGGGCGATCCTGGGTATCAGATCATGTTTGCTATAGAGATTGCATCTTTGGTTGCCGGTACAAGTACCCAGCTTGAAGATTCCGACGAGGACAGCGATGATGATGCGAACTCCTCTCAGCCTGCCGCTACTCCAGCCATCCCCAAGCTGAGCGCACTCCGGGAGCACGTCGAGTTTGTTCTCGACTATCTAGAACACCCGGACTGCGACAGGGAGCTGGGGCCCTTGGGACTTGTGGAGGAAGTGCACACTTTTAGGCAGTGCATCATCAGTTGCCCGAATCATCGTTCCTTACGTCAGTCAAGCACTGACAGTTTTTTCAGGCCCGTTACCCCTGTCGTTCCAAGCCCTGGCTCCACACCCCAGCCTCCCCAAGCTGGCCTTCCACCTCCGAGCCTCAGCCCAGCACATTAGCCATGGTGGAGTCGCCACTGGATGTGAGTTTGTGCCTGTCTTCAGACTCGTCTGCTGTGGGTAGTCTATCACCACGTCCCAGCAACTCACTCCTCGGCCACCTGTAACTCCTACAGTACTCTCGGACTCTGACAGTGAATAAACAGCAAAAACTAGACCACATGGGAATTTACAGTTGTGCAGTGTAAAGAACAGTGCACAGTGCTGAAAAATTAGAATTCAGAGTTCAAAGACTTAAGTGCAGAGTGCAACACTGGTTACAGTAAAGTACAATAGAGCACAAGGGAGAAAAGAATGCACAATGTTAAGAAATAGAAGAGTGCAAATGATTAAATTCAGAGTCCAACAGTGGTGAGAATCAAGTAAAGGAAAGCGCATGTGAGAAAAGAATGAGTAGTGTTAAGAATTAGAATTCAGAGTGGAAATGGTTAAGTGCAGTGCAACACTTGATTACTGTAGGTGCTTCAGGTGCACCTTTTTATTGTCAGAGTCTGAGAGGAGGCGGGTTATTCATCGAGATGGCCATGAACTTGTTGTAAGTACCCAGAATAATGTTAAATAATGTACTGTATTTTCCTTTATATAAAGGAAAAGGGGAGAGAGAAGTATGTGGTAACCATAGGGGTATTTGCATTCTTAGTGTGACTGGTAAAATATATGGTGGAATACTCATTGATAGGGTTAGGCATATGACAGAGGAGCTAGTTGGAGAAGAACAAGGGGGATTTAGGAAGGGAAAAGGGTGTGTAGATCAGATATTTGTTCTAAGATGTTTAGTGGAGAAGTATCTAGAGAAGGGAAAGAAAGTGTATGCTGCCTTCATGGACTTGGAGAAAGCTTATGACAGAATAGATAGGCAAGGTATGTGGAAGGTATTAAGAATACATGGAGTGGATGGGAAATTGTTGAATGCTGTGAAGAGTATGTATGAAGGAGCAAGGGCTACGGTGCGAGTGGATGGTGAGCTGAGTGAATTTTTTTATCTCAATGTGGGACTGAAACAGGGTTGTGTGATGTCTCCATGGCTGTTTAATATATACATGGATGGGTTTGTAAAGGAGGTGCAGGGTAGGGCAGTGGATGTTGGGGTGGCTCTAATGAATGAGGGTGAGATTTGGAAGATTCCGGTGTTGCTGTTTGCTGATGATACAGTATTGTTGAGTGAAGATGAATGGGAGTTGCAAGGTTTGATGAATGAATTTGGGACAGTGTGTAGGAGGAGGAAGCTGAAAGTGAATGTAAACAAAAGTAAAGTTATGGTGTTTGAGAGGAATGAAGTCACAGAATGTACAGTGAGGTTGGAAGGTGAGGATATGGAGAGTGTGAGTGCATTCAAGTGCTTGGATAGTGTGATGAGTAAGGATGGAATTTTGGGGGATGAAGTGCGTGAAAGGGTACAGCGGGGAAGGAAGGTTGTTGGTTCACTGAAAGCAGTGATGAGAAATAGAGAGGTGAGTATGGAAGTTAAAAAGTCGCTGCATGATAGTACAGTATTGTGATCCCTACCCTGACGTATGGAAGCGAGGCCTGGACCTTGCAAGAGGGGAACAAGTCAAGAGAGAGCAGTGGAAATGAGTTACTTGAGAGGAGCGTATGGAGTGACATGAAGGGACAGGATAACGAATGAAGAAGTGAAGGAACGTTGTGGGGTGGATGTGGATGTGGTTAAGATCAGGAGAAATACACTGAGGTGGTTTGGACATGTGGAGAGAATGGAGAATGAAAGACTGACTAAGAGGGTGTATGTAGGTGAGGTGGAGCAAGGGAGAGGGAGGGGTAGACCGAGGATGAGGTGTAGGGATGGAGTTGAGAGGTATATGAGGAATGGGGGGGTGAGTTGGGGGGAGGGTAGTCAAATGGTGGGTGACAGAGCGACATGGAGGCGTTTTGTCTGCGGCCACCCTTTGCGGGATTAGGGCGTCGGGCTATAGGTACATAGATAGATAGACCTTTAAAACCTCATTCTCTGGTTCCTTTGCATTTATTTCACTCTTTTATGTCCCGTATTTGTGTAAATAGGGCCTTAAATAGGTGCAATGCATGTCTGGTAGGGAATTATGTAGGTGGTTTTCTGAGTTAGGCTGGGTTGGGTCCATAAGGACCAGTCCAGGAAGCAGGGGCCCACTATCTGGATGGGCCCACTTTCTGGACATGTCTTTGGCTCTGTTACGTCGGATAATGGAAAGATTACTGTATTATTATCTGCATTTAAATATCTGTGCAGGATGATATGCGGGAACGCGGAAAAACAAAGCTGCGGGCACAATAAGCAGGATGGATCATCAACATGAAACTACAACCTCTCACTGTGAGCATATTATTACTCTATAATCAGCAAATATTCCAGCAAGACAGAGATCTCAACAGCTTAATATCAAGAAAAGGAGTTAAAGGATGGATAAGAGATAAAGAGGCAGAACATAGAAAATCTGCCAGATAGAGCCCCTCGTTGCACAAGACCATGACAAATTATTGCATGTGCCCAAGAACAACCCCTAACTACCTGTGTTGCTATCAAGAAGCAAATTAATCTGTCAGTATAATTAAGTTAGGGAAACCAGAGCAATTGTAAGGGGTGAATTGGTAATTTTTAATTACACAATGAAATTCCAACATGTAATATGTAGGGCAGTTTCATGAAAGAACTAAAGAGGGAGAGTTTGATAGTCAAAAGCAAGACTCTGACAATGAAAGGGACTAAACACAAAATGAATTGTTGTTTAAAAGGGTGGGGGGAGAGGAATCGTGACAAAGGGCAAAACACATCGACTCCCATTCATGGCATGGGAATGACTGAGTATGACGGAACCACTGAGCTCTCTAGTATGGAGAGGCTTTCTCATGGATAGCACCCCGTAATTTATGTAGCCACCACCAGGACGGTGCTGGTGTAGCGGCAGCCATGTTACACCACACCTGATGCCCGCATTTTTGTACCGAGCTGCTCTGTGGGTTTTTGAAAGCAGCTGATGATTCCGGAAAATATAATGCCATGGTGCAGCTTACAGATGCAGAAATGGGCACAGGAATTCATCAAAGAGAGATGGCGTTACATTTCACAAGTAAGAAATATATCGTGTTGCTAATTCTATAACATTACTGCCCCCTGGGATGGGGCGGGAAGATTCTTCCCCAGTATCCCTGCATGAATGAGGCCACTAAAACGGGCTTATTTATCTCCAGTCTTTCTCTCCATGTCCTCTTCTGTTCACACTCTCTTGTAGATATTTCCATGTTGCCTTTATCAATCTGGACACTCAGTTTCATGACATGGTTAGTGCCATAAAGGGTAAGTTTCAGTGCAGCAACGTATGGCATTGTTTTATACTCATTGGCTAAATGTACCCTATATAATTCTTTGAACTAGGCAGGAAAAAAATTATAATCCATATTTGTTTTTTGTATTATAAGCGACGAGTGTTTCTTCGTTAATAACCACTGCTTAGTGGAAATAAAGTATTTGAATTTGAGGACTGCTGTTTCAATATGGCGGCCAAAATCACACATCCGCAGTGGAGATAGCCTCTCCATAGTATAGAGTTCAGTGGACGGAACTTACGGAAGGCCTAGCGTGCAGTGTTGCTGAAGGAAAAATTAAAGAAATTTGCTAGATTAGTTTCAAAAGTGGTGAAAATCTGCCAGACTGAGGGAAATTGTTGAAAAAAAAAAGATAGGCAAGACTTCAAAAAAAAAAACGCTAGATAAATGTAAAAATTTAAATTTATACCAGCTAGATTGCTATTAAAACCTCTAAATTTAGCGGGAAAATTGCTTAATTGGCAACACTGCTGGCACAAGTGGTGACAATGGGTGAAAACGTGCCAGATGTCACTTTTTATTTAATTATTGGTTTCTCAAAAAAAAAAATAAATAACCTTAACCGATAGTTTTGCAAAATTTTTTTTTTTTTTTTGCACCATAAATAATGTTTGCAGGGCAGGCAAAGATGTTTCCATCTGTTGACTCCCAATTAACCCTTACACCGCGGGCATGTTTCCCACTGTTTTGCGTCTCCAACGGGGTTACTTGGGCTCCGACAGACTCTTAAAAAATATTTGCCAAAAATCAGTTATTAGTCGTAGAATATTAAAATTACATATGCATATGGCACATACCTCAGCTTTCTCCTGGGATGTTTGATGAGCCTTCGTCGATTACCGTAGGACTTGTGGAGACCTCTGAAGTTGGGTAACGAAGTCTCCACTTTACACTTCCCGACAACCCATATTATGATTACCACAGCCAGATATTAACACTATAAACACTACTCTATGATTATCAAGTAGTTTGGGATCCATACTCCTAATAAAAACCACTGTGAAAGCAATGAAAATTACGAGCGCGTATGACCTTCCCACTTCCGCTAGTTCGCTGTTGGTATTCTGTCATTTACTCATAAAACCCCTCACACTTTATATTTCTATTACTATATAACACTTATATCTACAGTCTTTATCCATAAGTTTCCTTCAGTAGTATTAGTTTATTGTCACTGTAGGGATTCAGTTTCTTTCAGTAAAATACGTAGCATTCACTTTCTCGTCCTGTATACTAGCATTGAGAGTGAATGTCACTTTCACCTTCACTCTCATAACTCATAGTATTCAGACATGCTAGAGTGAAATTTTCACTTTCATTACTCCTAGGGTATATACTCGTATTCTTATAATACTACTCATTTACATTTCTATTTACGTTCTCTATTTTATTTACGTTATTTACATTTCTATTTTATTTACACTGTGTTATGCACTGTCACTTGAAGTAACTTATAAAACTATTTTCCACTGTTCACGTATATTTACATTCATTACTTTCACTTGCTGTTTACACATTATTTACACATTACAGGTATTTACAATTCCACTTGCACTGTTTTACTCAATAGAAAGATCGTAGTCACTCTTTTATCAATTGTCAGCCCTTTACCTCTTTCCACACAAGGTTTAGTAGGGGGTAAAGGTCACAGGGCCCTTTGCATGGGGGTGGAAAGTCCCTGAAGTTAGCAAGAGCAGACAGACGTACCTCCACATTGGAAGATGAGAGTGATCTGATAAGGGTGGGCCGGGGTGGTGGCCTACCAAGGGAAATGCATTACTGCCAACGTTAGCCTCTTGACAGGAGGTAATATATAGCAGTGAAATGATTGGCAGGAAATCTAGACAATACATTATAAATTAGGTAGTTCCAGGTGAATGTAAATATCACTTAGGCTTCTCCCTTCCCTCCTTATATGTATATTTAATACAAAAATAGATTATACGGCATATTTCAAGGGGAAATAAACAGCGAAAATTAGCGAACGAGTGCATGTGAGGTATTGTCAGGTGATAATTAGCCAATTCCAGGTGTATAGCACTCTCACTTACCTAATTTCTTTCTTGTATATATTATTTGGTATAAGAATACGGCATAGGGCTTATTTCAATGGATGAAATCAGTGAAAAATTCCAGGGAAGATTTACTTAGCGTAGCACGGCCGGGCAAGCAAGAGGATAGAGTAATGGAGGGGGGATAGGTAGAGGAGTCAAGAATGGGGAGAAATGGCTAAACTGTCAACAATGGATGGGAGTACAGATGAGATTAGGAGTGCTGACTAGTGTTGGACATTGGCAGTACTGATAGATGATACAAGCCACCACTTGGAAGCCCGGGTGAATTCAAAATAACACAGAATCACAAAAGCGACGCCCTGTGGTATGATCCCTTGCTCCCAAGCGTCACGAAAGTGACGCCCCGCAGTTAAGGGGTTAAGTGAACGTTGCCAGACCCAGGGAGATTTGTCCGAAACATAAGGAAAGCGAGTCATTACTTCTTTGGGTGATCATACTGTGCAGTACACTTCCATTTGGTATGGGTATTCGTTTCACTACCACAGTTGCCACTTGGGGATGAGTGAGGCTGATCACTGTCATCTCAAATGTTAGGACTGACTTGCCTTGCCCCGGGCTCTTATGCTTCTCATGGGGCAGCACAGGATTAGATGATGATGATGATGATGATGATGATGACTTGGGTAGTGTGATGAGTAAGGATGGAAGTTTTGAGGGTGACGTGCTTGAAAGGATACAACAATGAAGAAAGATTGCTGGTTCTTTGAAAGCAATGATAAGGAACGGGGAAGTAATTATGGATGTAAAAAAGTCGCTGCACGACGGTATTGTGATACCAGTCCTAACTTATGGGAGTAGGTTGGACCTTGTTGGAAGACAAGTCAAGAGCAAGAGCAATGGAAATGAGTTATTTGAGAGGAGCATGTGGAGCTACGTGGAGAGACAGGCCAACAAAAGAGCATTGTGGTGTGAATGTGGATGTAACAGAAAGTGTTAGGAGTAATACAATGAGGTGGTTTGGCCACATGGAGAAGATGGAGAGTGAGAGGCTGACGAGGAGAGTACATGCGAGTGAGGTAGAGAGGGGTGGAGGCTAAGGATGAGATGGAGGGATGGAGTGGAGAGTTATGTGAGAGAGGGATGCGTGAGCTGGGAGCAGAGCAGTGAAATGGCGTTTAACAGGATGACATGGAGGTGATTTGTTTGTGGCCACACCTTACGGGATTGAGTCATCTCGGAGTAGATGGATAGATAGACAGTACATATAGGTTGGGTATAGGTACAGTAGAGGATATTGCTCCGTATCTGGACATTGCCCATATCTGGATATGCCTTTGGCTGTATTTTGTCAGATAATTGAGGGATAGCTGTATTATATGCTGTATTTGTTCATTTTACGTATTTCTTGTTTTGCACAAACATTTCAGCAATATATGAGGTGTTCTTGTGATGAATAAATGGATGTAAAAGCTTCCCTTCCCTTCACACTAATTCCCTCAGGCAAGGTGCTAATCGCAAGTCATATTAAATTTTAGATGCAGCAGTTTGGCCTGTACACACAGAGGAGGATCTTTATCTGGTTGGAGTCTAAAAACATCATCTTTCGCCTCTCTTTAGACACAAAGTATACCACCCAGACAACAGAAATAACTCGATGCTTGCGTAAACACAATAAACATAAAATTTGAAAAATCCTTAATGAAAACTCCTATATTATGTGCAGTACTGATTTTGTTCGTAATACACATATGTAGTCATTTCACCATTTCAGCACCACTGAATTCTTTTGTGAGGGTGTGAACTTTTGGACCACCACTTGGTGGTGGTCAGAATTAAAGTCCAAATAAAATGGAGAAATAGAAGAAGAGAAGGACAGGAAGAAGTATTACTTACAAGGAGGGTAGAAAAGTTGCAAGAGGATGGAAAAAGGGCAGAATATAAGGGGGAAGTGGTTGAAAAGATTAGGAGAAATACACTGAGGTGGTTTGGACATGTGGAGAGAATGGAGAATGAAAGACTGACTAAGAGAGTGTATGTAGGTGAGGTGGAGAGAGGGAGAGGGAGGGGTAGACCGAGGATGAGGTGGAGGGATGGAGTTGAGAGGTATATGAGGGAGGGGGGGGTGAGTTGGGGGGAGGGGAGTCAAATGGTGGGTGACAGAGTGACTTGGAGGCGTTTTGTCTGTGGCCACCCTTTGCGGGATTAGGGCGTCGGGCTATAGATAGATAGATAGATATAGAAGTGGAGGAGCGATTGCGTAAATATAGACTGGAGGAGAAAATGGAAAATG
This sequence comes from Coenobita brevimanus, assembly GCF_032717465.1. Classification (NCBI taxonomy): domain Eukaryota; kingdom Metazoa; phylum Arthropoda; class Malacostraca; order Decapoda; family Coenobitidae; genus Coenobita; species Coenobita brevimanus. The sequence goes on from NC_137017.1 coordinate 15,051,980, forward strand.
TGAGTATGTTTAAGTACTTGGGTAGTGTGATGAGTAAGGATGGAAGTTTAGAGGGTGAAGTGCTTGAGAGGGTGCAACAGGGAAGAAAGGTTGCTGATTCCTTGAAAGCAGTGATAAGAAACAGGGAAGTGAGCATGGAAGTGAAAAAGGTACTACATGACAGTATTGTGATACCAACTCTAACATATGGAAGTGAAGGTTGGACCTTGTTGGAGGGACAGAAGTCAAGAGTGGGAGCAGTGGAAATGAGTTATTTGAGAGAAGCATGTTGAGTCACATGGAGAGACAGACTGACAAATGAGGAAGTGAAGGAGCGTTGTGGTTTGGATGTGGATGGGATAGAAAGCGTTAGGAGAAACACATTAAGGTGATTTGGCCATGTGGAGAAGATGGAGAGTGAGAGACTGACAAGAAGTGTATATGAGTGAGGTGGGGGGGAGAGAGGGAGGGGGAGGCCAAGGATGAGATGGAGGGATGAAGTGAGAGGTATACGAGAGAGGGGTGTGTGAGCTGGGAGCAGGGTAATGAAATGGCGGGGGACAGGGCGACTTGGAGGCGATTTGTTTGTGGCCATCCCTTATGGGATTAAGCAACATGGAGGCGATTTGTTTCTGGCCACCTTTTACGGAATTAAGGCATCTGGCAATAGACAGATAGATAGAAAATATGGATATATCTCAGTGTGATGTTTTTTCACACCTGTGTTTAGTTTTCACTGGCATGTATCCAGTCATTTGGCAAAGTTTTTCGCACTTCATTGAGAAGAACAGGGTGGGTTGAGGAAGCTAAAAATTGCATTGCTAGGTACACCAGACGTTTCTCTTCAATTTAGCAAGAAAAAAATTCAATTTTGGGAACCAGAAAAATCGGTGCCTGGGCCAGCTTGTGGGTCCCGACAAATTCCACCGGTTTGGTCATGGAGGGGATAAGTAGGGAGCAAAGTCTCCCATACTCCTCTAATTTTAAGCACCTAGGATTATCACTTAACTTGGGGAGCCCAATTACCCATATGTATTAGGCCATATCCCAATCTGAGCCCTAAGATTCGAAACTTAATCTACTCTATCTTAGCCTAACATATTCAGACCTAACCTTTCATATGTTATCCTTGCTTAACCTTACCCAACTAAGTTGATCCTCACTTAATCAACAGAAATTATCCAAACCTAATATATTGATAAAGACTTTGAAATAACACCAAAAGTAAGACATGTGTTTGTAGATTTTACAGCAAGTTTTGCTGAAGGTTACTTCATTTGGATGATATGTCGTATCATAACATATTCACAAAGGCTCCAACATGCTTGCATGCATCAGCCTTTGTAACTTAATGGTGACTTTCCACACTGCAGCCTCCCTATTCAGTCCCTTATTCCTGAGGTGGTTGGTCACCAACCACTTTACTTTGATTGACAAACCAAATGGTTTCCTATAAACTAGGCAACGATCAATTTTACAGCTCTGGGTGGTAACCATATAACCATCCTTTACATGTTCCCTACATGTCAGCAAGTGGGTTGTCAGAGGGTTAGTGCCCCTTCCGGTAAAACAACTAACTGAGAGTCAAACGGCCACCCCTTAAGGGATTGTGGCATCTGGCTATAGACAGAATAGATAGATTAGCACATCTTTCTTTAAATGAAGCTTGCTTTTTAGTTTCTTCAGTTCACTGCAGTAGTGGGGTGTTTTGTTTTAGCATTTCAACACAGGAACAACAATTTATATGTTTTGGTGATGCAAGGATAAAATATGGTACAGTAGTAGAAATTTTTATCACAAAGATGTCAGCCATTACAGTCATCAGACCGTATATTATTGTTATGTAAGGCAAGCTGTAAGACTTAGTGTACCTATTTGAGTTTGCTGCTGCAATTCAAACTTCATTATTTCTTTATAGCACTACTCTGGTCTAGAAGAAGCTGTCTTCCGTAATATCTCGGCATGCAAGGAATTCAGCAACACCCTGAAGACTGCTTATGGACCCCAGGGACGCAACAAAATGGTCATCAACCACTTAGAGAAACTGTTTGTTACCAATGATGCTGCCACCATCATTAAGGAACTGGAGGTGAGTGGGTAGGAATAGTGTGATGAATTCAAACTGTGTAAGCCTAAATGCCAGACGTTGCTTGAATCAGGAATTGAGGCTTGATTTGATCTTGGGTTTGACTTTAGACAAGACTGGCAAAAACTGATGACAAGCTTACACAAGATGTGAGCCTCCCACAGGCATGGCATGACTTTCAGATCCAAGCTTCCACTTGGTAGGCTTGAGTATTGTGGAGCTTGACTGAGGTTGAGATATAATTTCATTAAATTTGCCTTTTGGGTGACAAGTAAGTGATGAGACCCAGCATAGTAATAGAAAATGGTTGTACATGACTAAGCCAGGTAGCTTAAGTGAGGCTTGAGTTTGGTTTGAAAGTTGGGTTTGGGACAGTCACAAGCCAAGGTGCATGGGTTAAAGCTTGGCTCAACAAGCTTGGCTATTCAGTATATACATGTGTTATTAGTGTGTAATATTAGTAAGGTTGAAATGCAAATTGTGATAAGTTGGGTGGAGAAGGTATGTATTGTGAGGGAGAGTGTCTCGAATCTTATGTATGCAGATGATACGTTGCTAGCTAATAATGTCCAAAATCTTTGTCGACTGACTAAGTTTTGTGAACATACGTTAGCATCTTGATTTGAGAGCAACTGCTGATGACTGTAATGTAATGGTTGTTAAGACAGAAGGTAGGTTTTATTAGAGATTTATCAACACCAAAATTTTGACGTATGCCAGTACCGATACCGAAACTTGTCATACTGTAGTATTGTAAATAAAAATACGAATGAAATTAAACAACACTATGTATCAATAAGAAAAAATTATAAAAGCTGTGATACTATAACTTATGTAGGCAGAAGACTGTGTGTGGATAGTGAGGGAGGGTGGTGCCTGCCATCTGAGGGCTGTGGCAGGGCCCTGAGCCACAGATGCAAGGCTACCAACCTGTCTCATATGCATCCATGGTGGCAGATGTGGCTCATTACCAAAGAATTACTGTATTGCTACGCGCCGTGTACTCAAAATATTATCTATATCTATAGCCCGACGCCCTAATCCCGCAAAGGGTGGCCGCAGACAAAACGCCTCCATGTCACTCTGTCACCCACCATTTGACTACCCTCCCCCCAACTCACCCTCCCCTCCCTCATATACCTCTCAACTCCATCCCTCCACCTCATCCTCGGTCTACTCCTCCCTCTCCCTCGCTCCACCTCACCTACATACACCCTCTTAGTCAGTCTTTCATTCTTCATTCTCTCCACATGTCCAAACCACCTCAGTGTATTTCTCCTGATCTTCTCAACCACATCTACATCCACCCCACAACGTTCCTTCACTTCCTCATTCGTCAACCTGTCTCTCCATGTCACTCCACACGCTCCTCTCAAGTAACTCATTTCCACTGCTCTCACTCTTGACTTGTTCCTCTCTTGCAAGGTCCACGCCTGGCTTCCATACATCAGGGTAGGGATCACAATACTATCACGCTGTGACTTCTTAACTTCCATACTCACCTCCCTATTTCTCATCACTGCTTTCAGTGAACCAACAACCTTCCTTCTCTGCTGTACCCTTTCACGCACTTGATCCCCCAAAGTTCCATCCTTACTCATCACACTACCCAAGTACTTGAATGCACTCACATTCTCCATATCCTCACCATCCAACCTCACTGTAAATTTTGTGACTTCATTCCTCTCAAACACCATAACTTTACTTTTGTTTACATTCACTTTCAGCTTCCTCCTCCTACACACTGTCCCAAATTCATTCACCAAACCTTGCAACTCCCATTCATCTTCACTCAACAATACTGTATCATCAGCAAACAGCAACACCGGAATCTTCCAAATCTCACCCTCATACATTAGAGCCACCCCAGCATCCACTGCCCTACCCTGCACCTCCTTTACAAACTCATCCATGTATATATTAAACAGCTATGGAGACATCACACAACCCTGTTTCAGTCCCACATTGAGATAAAAAAATTCACTCAGCTCACCATCCACTCGCACCGTAGCCCTAGCTCCTTCGTACATACTTTTCACAGCATTCAACAATTTCCCATGCACTCCATATATTCTTAATACCTTCCACATGCCTTGCCTATCTATTCTGTCATAAGCTTTCTCCAAGTCCATGAAGGCAGCATACACTTTCTTTCCCTTCTCTAGATACTTCTCCACTAAACATCTTAGAACAAATATCTGATCTACTCACCCTTTTCCCTTCCTAAATCCCCCTTGTTCTTCTCCAGCTATCTCCTCTGTCATATGCCTAACCCTATCAATGAGTTCGTTTTCGTTTTCGATTTTTAAAGGCTCCAACATGCTTGCATGTGTTGGTCTTGGTCACCTAATGGCGGCTCTCCATGCTGCACGATCCATTGCAGCCTCCCTGTTCAGTCTCTTAACCCTGAGGTCACACTTAATGACCTCGTCCCATGTCTTTCTCGGTCTACCCCTCATAACCCCACCCCCAATATTAACACTTCCCACCTTCCTCACCCAATTATCATCCCCCATCCTCTCCACATGTCCAAACCATCTCAATCTACCTCTCCTCATCACAACACCAATACACTCCAGTCCCATCCTACCATATATTTTACCAGTCACACTAAGAATGCAAAGACCCCTACGGTTACCACATACTTCTCTCTCCCCTTTTCCTTTATATAAAGGAACAGTTATACCTGATTTCCAGTCCTCTGGAACCCTTCCCTCTTCCCAAGCCAGTCTACACAACTTCCATATCCATTCTACAACAATCTCACCTCCATACCTCAGCATTTCACCACACACTCCATCAATTCCTGGGGCCTTCCCCAACTTGATCTTCTTCATTGCTTCCACTACTTCCTTCCTACTGATCTCTTCCTCCCTCCTCTCATCTCTCCTTCTCCCAGCCATTCCCCAACCACTTATGCTCGAACTGCTGTCACTCTCTACATTCAACAAATCCTCAAAGTGCTCCTTCCATCTCCTCAATTTCTCTCTGTTCTCCACCAACAATCTATCATTCCTATCTTTCACTCCCCTACTATTTCCCCTTTCACACTGCCTTACTTTCTTTACCTCCTTCCAAAACAATTTCTTGGTCTCCCTCCATTTCACACTCAGATTCCTCCCAAATTCTTCATCCACTTCCTTCTTACTCTCCTTCACGAGTCTCTTCACCTCCCTTCTCTTACTCACATATACAGTACCTCTCTCTTCTCACTCTTATCTTCTCCCCTACCTCTTCTCGCTAACCATTCACTATATGCCTTCTTTTGTTCCACAGCTCGTTTCACCTCATCATTCCACCATGCTGTCCCTTGCACACCCTTGCATCTCCTCCTCACTTAACAAACCACCTCACATGCTGCGCCTATCTCTTCCGTAAATATCTTACGTACGTCTTCCACCCCTTCCATCTGCTCTAGCTCATACCTTCCCAGTCTATCTTCCACTATGCTCTTATACTCTGTCATTTTCTCACTGTCTTGCAAATTCTCCACTCTTCTCACAGGAGCTGTTTCCTCCTGTCTTCCCCTTCGTCTCCTCAACCATTTTCTTTTCAGCATCACCTAGGCCATCACTAAGTGATGGTCCGAGACTCCATTCCCCCACCCTCTCCACACTCTTGCATCCAACACTTGTCTTCTCATTCACTCATCCACACACACGTAGTCTATCATTGTCTTTCATTCGACAAGTTCACCATCCATCCTCCTCATTAACTCTCCATGTATACCGGTGGATCATCTTATGTCGAAAGTAGGTGTTGGCTATTGCCAACCCCTTACCAGCACAGATGTCCACCAAAGCACGACGCTCACAGACATCAGCAAAACTCTGCACTAGTCTACCAAGTTCTTGTCAAGTATTTGCCAGTGGTACTGCATCATCAGCATACAGCTATCTATTGCCAGACACCTCAATCCCGTTTGGGGTGGCCACAAACAAATCGCCTCCAAGTCGCCCTGTCCCCCGCCATTTCACTCCACTGCTCCCATCTCACACCCCCCTCTCTCATATTTTTTTTTTTTTTTTTTTTTTTTTATGCGAGGAAGAAGGAACCAAAGGCCACGGCCCGCAGTTACAGTTCCTTCCAAGAGAAAAACAAAACACAATAGAGAGCCAAATTCAAGATCCGATCATTTTGAGATGCCTGGACACACTGCGTTTGAAAGACTGGAGATCATAGGCAGCAGGAAATACAGACAGAGGGAGACAGTTCCAGAGCTGACCTGTTGCATAAATGAAAGACCTGGAGTAACGGTTAACTCTTGCATTAGAGAGTTGGACAGAAAAGGGATGAGAGTTTGCTGCCAGACGGGTGCTACGCGCCCGTCGTAGAGGTGGAGGAATGCAAGCAGACAGTTCCGAGGAGCAGTGACCATTAAAGTAGCGATAGAAAAGAGATAAAGATGCAACAGTGCGGCGAAGAGACAGAGGTTGAAGGGAGTCAGTAAGAGGAGGAGAGTTAATGAGACGAAAAGCCTTTGACTCCACCCTATTGAGAAGAGCTGTATGTGGGGAGCCTCCCCACACATGAGAGTTGTACTCCACACAGGGGCGGATAAAACCTCTGTATAGAGTCAACAATTGTGCAGGGGTAAAGAAAGAGCGGAGTCGGCTTAGCACACCCAATCTCTTGGAAGCACCCATCTCTCCATCTCATCCTCGGCCTCCCCCTCCCTCTTTCCCCCTCCACCTCACTCACATACACTCTCTTCGTCAGTCTTTCACCCTCCATCCTCTCCACATGGCCAAACCACCTCAGTGTGTTCCTTGTATAACGCTTCCTATCACATCCACATCAACACCACAACGCTCCTTTATATCCTCATTCGTCAGCCTGTCTCTCCATGTGACTCCACAGGCTCCTCTTAAATAACTCATTTCCACGGCTCTCACTCTTGACATGTGTCCTTCCAACAACGTCCAAGCTTCACTTCCGTACGTTAGAGTTGGTATCACAATACTGTCATGTAGTAACTTTTTCACTTCCATGCTCACTTCCCTGTTTCTTATCACTGCTTTCAAAGAACCAGCAACCTTTCTTCCCTGCTGTACCCTTTCAAGTGCTTCACCCTCCAAACCTCCATCCTTACTCATCACACTACCCAAGCACTTAAACGTACTCACATTTTCCAATTCCTCACCATCCAACCTCGCTGTACATTCACTGACTTCACCTCTCTCAAAGACCATCACTTTACTCTTCCCTACATTCACCTTTAGATTCCGTTTCTTACACACTCTCTCAAACTCATCCACCAAGCCTTGCAGCTCCCCTTCGTCTTCACTCAACAACACAGTATCATCTGCAAACAACAGTACAGGGAGTTTTCAAACACTATTCTCTCTCACCAGGGCCACTCCAACATCCACTATCCTACCTTGTACCTCTTTTATTACCCCATCCATGTACAGATTGAACAACCATGGAGACATGACACATCCCTGCTTCAACCCAACTTTCAAAGAGAAAAATTCACTTAGTTCACCATCCACACGCACTGCAGCCTTCGCACCATCGTACATACTCTTCACAGCATTCAACAACTTCCCATCTACTCCATATATTCTTAACACTTTCCACAATCCTAGTCTATCCACCCTGTCATATGCTTTCTCCAAATCCATGAAAACCGCATACAACTTCTTTCCCTTCTCTAGAAACTTTTCCACTAAAGATCTGAGAATGAATATCTGATCTACACAACCTCCTCCCTTCCTAAATCTCCCTGTTCTTCTCCAACTAATTTCTCTGTTCTTTCTCTAACTCTGTCAATAAGTATCCTACCATACACTTTTCCTATTATACTAAGAAGACAAATGCCCCTATGATTACCACACACTTCTTTTTCCCCTTTTCCTTTGTACAAGGGAATAATTATACCTGACTTCCAATCCTCCGGGACTCTACCTTCCTCCCAGGCCAATCTGCACATCTTCCACATCCATTCTACTACTATCTCTCCCCCATTCTTCAGCACTTCACCACACACTCCATCAATTCCTGGGGCTTTCCCCGATTTAACTTTCTTCATTGCTTCCACAACTTCTATCCTACTGATTTCTTCCTGTCTTCTCACCTCCCTCCTTCTCCCAGCCATTCCCCAGCCACTTATACTCGCATTACTTCCATCCTCCACGTTCAACAATTCCTTAAAGTGTTCTCTCCATCTGCTCACTTTTTCTCCCTTCTCCACTAGTAATCTACCATTTCTATCTTTCACTCCCCTGCTAACTTCACTTCCACCCTGTCTTACTCTTTTCACCTCTTTCCAGAACATTTTCTTACAGTCCCTCCACTTTACACTCAAATTCCTTCCAAATTCCTCATCCACTCTCTTCTTACTCTCTCTTACTAATCTTTTCACCTCTCTCTTTCTTTCTACATATAACTCTCTCTTCCGCCTCTCAACTTCTTCCACGCCCCTATTTGTCATCCATTCATTGTATGCTTTCTTCTTTTGTGCCACAGCCCGTTTCACCTCTTCAGTCCTCCACGCTGTTCCTTGCATCCCCCTCCGTCTTCTCTTCCTTCCACACACCACATCACATGCTGCACATATTTCTTCTGTAAATATTCTACACACACCTTCCACGTCCCCCATCTGCTCCAATTCATATTTGCCCAATCGTTCCTCCACTTCTCTCTTATACTCTGCCTTTTTCTCATCCTCTTGTAACCTTTCCACTCTCCTTGCAACTACTCCTTCCTCTCGTCTTTCCCTTCTTCTATTCCTCCATCTTACTTGAACTTTAATTCTGGCCACCAGCAAGTAGTGGTCAGAAAGTCCACTCCCCCAACCTCTATAAACTCTTGCATCCAATATACATCTTCGCATCCTTTCATCCACACACACATAATCAATCATTGCCTTCCTTTCACTCAGTTCACCACCCACCCTTCTCATCACTCGCCATGTATACCTGTGGATCATTTTATGCCTGAAGAGGGTATTGGCTATCACCAACCCCCTCCCAGCACAAATGTCCACTAACGCACTCCCATTCTCATCTACCTCGGCAGGCACACCCCACTCACCAACTATTCCATCCACCTTCACATTCCCAACTTTACCATTCATATCACCAATCAAAAACACTCTCTCATTCCTTCCAAACTTTTCCATGCACACTTCTACATTTGTCCAGAACTCTTCTCTCACTCTTCTAGCACGATCTTGCGTTGGCGCATACACACACACAATCGCCCACATTTGTATTCCAACTTTCAACTTTACCCACACAATCCTTGATCCAACTGATCCATACTGTCTTATGCTCCTCTTCCATCTTTTACTCACAACTATACATACTCCTTCCTTTGCCCTCTCATTCTCACCTACTCCTGCACATATACCCCATCCATACTCCCATTCTCTCACACTTTCTCCTCTCCATTTTGTTTCAGTTATTCCACATACATCCACTTTCGCATCCTCAAGCACCTGGACAATCTCTTTCTCTTTCACCTCATCATTTGCTCCCCTTACATTCCAAGTTCCAATTGCAATGTCCTTTGTCCGGTCCTTGAACGCCTGTCTTGTAACCACTCTAGCCACTTCTTCCTCCTTTCTTCCACTGCTCTCTTAACCTCTTCATCCCACCATGCCATACCTTTCTTCTTCTTTGTTGTTGCTCCTGCCACACCACACACCACTTTGGCATTCCACTAAGCAGTCCATACATGCATTCCACAGGTTGTTGAGATCAGTTTCATTCCAATTCACTTATTCTAATTCCATGCTTAATTTAGTCTTGTATTCATCTGTCATTTCTTTGATTCTCAGCTTCACGACTTTCAGTCATTCTCCCTGGCTACTCCTCTCTTGCCTGGTCCACCTCACTGCTCTCAACTTGATCATGCATACCACAATTATATGATGTGACAGACCTCCACATCATTCTCTCCTGGCTCTTATATCAGCAACCATTCCCATCATCATCCTCTTTATGAGCACTTAATCAATCAGTCTCCTTTTAACACGATCTCTGTTCCCTCAGTTCCATGTACATCTTTGTGTTTGAAATGTGAGTTACCAATGCACAACCTTTTTCCTGACGTCCTTCAGCTGCTTCTCATTATCATTTTCTCCGGGTACTCCATTACAACCCATTATGTTATCCTCAGGACCAGTGCCTACCCTTCCTTTCATATCGCCCATTCCAGTCACTTTATAGCTCCTGGGCATTTCTCCCACTGTTTCATCCAGCTCATCCCAAAACCTGTTGTTCTCACTCTGGTCATCACATGGTGTATTCACTGCAATCACTGCCACTTTCACCTTCTCAAATTTCAACTTGACATACATACATCTCGAGCTGACACATTTGTAATGTCTCATCCCACTCTACCACACCTCATTCAACAGAGCGACTCCTTTCATTTTTCTCACCTATTCATGCACGATCTTACACATTTCACACCCTCCCACTCCTCCACTTCACACCTTTTCATATTTGTTTTACACAATGCCATCATGGCGTATCTTGCACTCTGGAACACGTTCACCACTTTCACCCTCATGATTTCCTCATTCACACCTCTCACATTCCACATGGCCGTGCAATCTGCTCATTTGGTTGGGGCCCTGTACAGGTATTGGGTCCTCTGAGGCTCTCCGAAACATTTGCCATGATTAAATGATTTTAGATAGGGGAATCTGAGGGATAATAATAATAATAATCTGGTGTTTTGTTTCTCAAAAAGCGCCAGTTCTTCTTTTGGAAATTCACTAGCACTTGACCCGCATACATTATTTTTACAATTACAAGAATTTTGACGTCTCTCATGTATAATTCAAGCTACATATATACAGTCACTACTCGTTATACGATGGGGTTACGTCAGGTCATACCTTAACGTATAATGATTTTTATTGTAAATTGGGAGATTGAAACACATTATAAAAGGGGGGTTATGTCAACTCAGCTTCCCAAAGTCACATACCCAAGACTGAAACAAAAATGACAACCCACCTTAATCACTTCCTGTGTTGATCCAAGTCGTCTCCAAGACCAAAACAAATACTATCACACCAATACAGGCGGCGTTACTCACGTACAGTGAATCGTTGCAACAACACAACAGTCGCACTTGCGTAACATTTGCCTAGTGCTACACAATGTATAGGCTTACTGTAGCATGATGCTTGGCTGAGAGGTGACGATAGCAGGGGGGCACACTTGAATGAGTGGAAAAGACAGGGCTTTGAAGGGGTGGCGGGACTGCAACTGAACCAAAACAATGCTCTGCACACTAGGGCCGCCATCTTGCCTGAGACAAGTGACTGTCACCTTGCGTGTGCCTGGCGCTACGTACGAAATTTTCCGAGGGCAATATTATTATAGCGGGAAATTCACACAAATCAGATTTTGGGGTGGAACTTTTCTGTTATCGTTGTAGCGAATTATCGTATACCGAATCAACGTAAAATGAGTAGTGACTGTATATGAAAGTGGCAATAATTAAACCCTTTAATCATCTGTCATAGTACCTCTCTCCAGGTCATAGCATTTTGAAAAAAGAAAGGCTTTCAGTTGTCTCTTAAAGGATTCAGCAGAAGAGAGTTGTCTTATGGACAGTGGCAATCTGTTATATAATCTATACACAAAAGAATGATCAGAGAGAGATGACTGGTGAATGGCTTCAGGCTCGTTAAGACGCAAGGAATCATCTTCACTTTGTAACATCATACCCGGGTGTGCCGATGGGAGTTTTAATAATTCAGCAAGATACTTCAGTTCACCATTCTTAAGAACCTTGAGTGTAATAAGACAAAGTTTAAATTCAAGTGTAGCCTTTACTGTTAACCAATGCAACTCAACCAGGAACGGGGTAGTCGAGGTTCTCCGTGGGAGACCAAAGATAAGCCGTGCTGCCCTGTTCAACACAGACTGAACTTTTGTTAGTATATTATTTGGAAGACCAACCCACAGTGAATTACAATAATCAACACGAGATAAGACCACTGCATGGACCGATGTTAAGAGGCACTACCTGTTGAGGAATTATCTCACAGAGTACAGATTTCTGATATGCAAGTTACACCCTGTGACAACCTGATTAATATGTTCTTTGTAATTTAACCTTGAATGAAAATAAACACTCAGATTTTGAACAGAACTGACTGGATGAAGCTCTGACATGCCAGTGTTCAAAGCCAGAGCATTATCAGAGTCATCACCCCTTCTTTTTCCTTTGATGATGATGATCTCAGTTTTACCATCATTCAGCTTAAGTTTCCTCTTAGCCATCCAGATCTTAATATCAGACATTAGAGATTCAAGCTTTGTCTTAGTATCGTTGATATCTCACCTCTTAACACAGAGCTGGGTGTTGTCAGCATAAAAATGATAGGACACATTGTGAGCATCAAGTAAAGACGATAAACTACTTGTGTAGATAGTAAACAGAGTTGGACCCAAAACTGATCCTTCAGGGACTCCAAATAGAAGGGGAGCAGGGTCAGAGCTAGCATAATCAACAATCACTCTCTGAGATATGTCCAACAGATACAACTTAAGGAACAAAAGGGCACTATCACGAACGCCATAAAAATACAGATCATCCAACAGTAGTTTTTGATCTGCTGTATCAAAAGCTGCAGACAGATCCAACAGAACTAGGACAGAGGACATCCCACTTCAAGTGTTTGCCACCAAGTCACTATGAATCCTTGTTAGTGCAGTTTCAGTTGAATGGTATTTTGTGTATGCTGATTGAAAAACAGGAATAACTCTGTTGTGTTCCAGTAATGATGTGAGTTGATCGAGTATGGCCCGCTCAGTAATCATGGATAAAAAATATAGGTTAGAGACGGGATGATAATTTGTCATGCTCCCGACATCAATGCCAGGTTTCTTAATTAGGGGCCTAAGCAAAGCATGTTTCTCAGACTGCTCAAAATTACTTTCTAAGAAGCATCTGTTTATTATGTTGCAGATAAATTCTGTAGCATACTCATACACATCGGGCAGTTGTGACATGTTACACGGATTGAGTGGGCAAAATGTTTTATTAAGTTCTCTGATGTAACATTTGACTTTGTTTACATCCAGCAGATGAAATGTTGAAAGCAAATGATCCCGGACCGTGGCTCAAAATCAATTGAGTACGCTTCGCTAAGAGAACTGCTGTCTAAATCACTTCTTATGCAAGGGATCTTAGTTGTAAAAAATGAACCAAAATCAGAAGCCAATTGGGATCAGATACAGAAGTTAGTTTAACCCATCCTGTCTGGGTGACATGTATACAGTACATGTCCTCCCGGGTCCGTCCGGGTGTCATGTATAAATGATCTGGTAATTCGCGCCATTGTTTGAATACTCAGCTGATTATTTTCACCACCCGCACCCATTGGCAACCCCCCACACACTTGCCAGTTATGTTCTAGTTGCCTGCCTACCTCCGTGATGGATAGGCCTATGCTTAAAGATATTCCTGTGTCCCGACCCTCGGCTGCCTGCCCGCGCCCTCTGACTTCCACTCCTATGAAGTCCAAAGACCCTCAGAGGAAAGGCCTTAGTGATAGTGCAATAAGAAGGGAGTTAGATGTACCATTATCGCCATTTGTGAGTGAGGAAAGTGACTCTCCTTTGATGAACCAGACTTAGCCATGTTGTGTAAGGAAAAATACACGTCAGAGGAAGAGAGTGACTGAATTCGCCACTGTGTGGCGTTATTTTCCGTCTGCAGGATCATCAGCCTTTTCTGATGATGATCAGATATAGTTGATGATCCTGCAGAGGGTGATATATGCACAGCGGAGAAAATGGCGGGGGAGGTAGGGAGTGAAGGAAGCGAGGAGGCTGGCAGGAGGAGAAAACACCACAGGCTGAGCCGCCGGGCAGGAGAGCGGCGTAGGGTGGAATTTTCCACCTATACACCATCACCACCATGTTCACCCACACGGCCTGCATCACTTCAATCACCACGCCGACCTGCATCACTCCAGGCCTCACCATGCCAACCTGCCTCATCATGTGTATCACCATGCCGACCTGCCTCACTTCAGGCCTCACCACGTGCATCACCACGCTGACGTGCCTCACTTCCGGCCTCACCACATGCCTTACCACGCCGACCTGCCTCACCACGTACCTCACCACACTGACCTGCCTCATCCCCTGCATCACCAAGCTGACCTGCTTCACTTCAGGCCTCATCACATGCCTCACCACGCCAGCCTGCTTCACTATGGACTTCACGACGCCGGCCTGCCTCACCACGTGCCACTTCACCACAGCCTGGCTCATCTGGATATGTTGGTGCAGGTGCACGCCGGCAGGCATGTGCCTGCCGACGCCTTTCACCAACACCATCACCACCACGATCACCATCACCAGCATCATCATCTGCCTCATCTAGTGGTGAGTCGGCGGAATCGCCACCACGCCACCATGCTAGGGGCTGTGGCAGGGCACAGGGCAGGGCACGTGCACGGCAGGCAAGGCAGGAACCACGGACTGGTAGGTTTGAAACCTTTGTGTGAGACGAAGGGACGGGGTTTCAGCCTGAAATACCTGTTTTTGATGACACAAACGCAGGTGTGCAGCCAGAATTTCCCAGCAACAGAGCTTCTTCTGCAGTGGACTTCTTCCTTGCTTTTTTCACAACAGCAGTGATGGAGTTCATTGTGAAAGAAGTGAACAGTTTCAGGGATTTCTGCTGCAATTGGGCTGAAACCTCGCACGTGAGAGAGTGCGAAAATGAAGGAATGGGCTGCAATGAGTGTTAGCGAAATGTATGTTTAGTTAGGCTTGATAGTGTAGATGCCTCACGTTAGGAAACATAACATACATGATTACTGGCTCGTGGACGATACTGCTGCGACGCCAGTATTTGGTAAGTACAGTATATGCCACGTGACTGATATCTTGACTTCTTGAGGTATCTACATTTTTCCACCAATATGGGCCCACATCTGAACAATAGGCTGTGGAAAATTCGCTCGATTCTAGAGATGATGAAGGAGAAATTTCTATCATTTTTCAGGCCATTTCAGAAGGTTGTTATCGACAAGTCGCTTGTTTTGTTCAGGGGACGTCATGCCTTCATTCAGTACTTTCCTTCTAAGAGACATCGTTTCGGAATATAGTTCTTTGTCTTGTGTGATTGCAAGACTGGGTACGTGCTTGATTTCATTGTGTATACAGCAAGTGATGCGGTGTTGTCAAAGGACGACCGCCATGGTTTCTCTGGCTCTGTGGTCAAGAAACTAATGGACAGGTACTTGGGTGGCAACCATATCCTTTACACTGATAATTATTACACGGCACCAAGACTTGCAAAGTACCTACAAGAACACCAAATTGGATTGTGTGGCACTGTCCATGCAAAGAGGAAGCATTGGCCATCCTTTCCCAAAGGTACCGTGAAAGGGGAGTGCAGGACCTTGCAATCAGGTAAACTCCTGGCCATTCATTGGCATGATAAGAGAAAGGTGACTATCCTCTTCACGGTCCATGAAGGTAGGTTGATTGACACAGGTAAGGTCGATAGAAGAACAAGGCAGCCAGTCTTCAAGCCTGATGCTGTTCTGGACTATAACGTGAACACGCGACTCGTCGATAAATCAGATATGCAGATCGGCAAAAATCGACTGTCTGAGGAGGTGCTGTAAGTAGTATAAGAAGGCATCCCTACATGTATTGGACATCTGTGTACTGAATGCCTTCATTCTGTACAAGGAGGTTACACAGACCAGTACATCCCTCAGACGTTTCGAGAACGATGTGATTTTCAGCCTTCTGGAGAGGTTTGGACTGGTTATTCCTTCTGTGAAACGTAGGCACAGTGAATAGCAACTGCCAGACCGCCTGCAGTGCAGGGACTACCTCAGCAGGCATTTCATGGAAATCTTACCTTGCACACCTGCAGGCAAAGAAGCCTTCCGGCGTTGCTTTGTTTGTGCCAATTTATCGCACCAACCACAGCAACGGCGTATGACGAAGTGGTGGTGTGCTGAATGTGAGGTTGCACTGTGTACTGACTGTTTCTTTGATTTCCACGCAAAGACCAAGTGGTAGGAGTCTGGGTATTATGATTAAGTTAGTTTTGTACATACTGTTATGTTTTTTGTTGAAATAGATAATATGATTTCACTGCTCTGCGTATATTTACGTGAATAATGGAGGCGGAAAGTATGTTTCATGATAAACTCGCGGCCTTATTTTATTTGGGAAACATTTGGTTATACATAATTATGTTGGAAAATTATAACTCAAAGGAAAGAGAAGGTCACAGTGGTAAGTATTTCCGTTTGTGGGCAGTACTGTACGTAAATGACTACCAGTACTTGGTTCATAATTTATATATTTATTTATCATTTTTCCAGTAGTACTTGTAGTGGTAGTAGTAGTGGTAGTATGTGTAGTAGGTGTGGTAGTAATAGTAGTAGATGTGGTGGTTGTAATAGTGGTAGTTGTGGTAGTGGTAGTAGTACTTGTAGTAGTGATAATTGTTATATTAGTAGTTGTTGTAGTGGTAGTTGTACTTCTAGTAGTAATAGTATTATTTCTAGGAGTTGCAATACCCAGACTTCTACTCGGTCACCAATGCCAGAATCGAGCAACAGTCCTAGCCAAACATACTTTTCCGTGTGTGTGTGTGTGTGTGTGTGTGTGTGTGTGTGTGTGTGTGTGTGTGTGTGTGTGAGAGAGAGAGAGAGAGAGAGAGAGAGAGAGAGCGCAAGAGTGTTTGTCTGTCTGTAACGAGGAAGACGAGCAGTGTGAGTTCAAGGTCGCTGCCACTGTGACCGGCCTTCATTCACCCAATATGACCGATTATGAACAAATATTCACGGAAACAGTGTTTGTAGTGTATCTTGGTGTCCTGGAAGTGTCACTGAAGTGATATAAGTGTGGTGGGCCAGTGTAAGCCATTGTTGTGTCGCTGAACCTCCGCCATGCAGACGGACACCGGTAAAAAAACACCAAAAATTGTCCACATTCCACACTCACTCACTCTCCCCATCTGCATTTCACAGACTATCTGATGCCATCAACTTGAAGTCGAAGGATTGATGAGTAATATGAAACCTTATTTGTTGCAATTGGTTAAGTATTAACAGAGACATGAAGCATTAAAGATAGACGATTTTGCCGATTTCTGTCGGGAATACTTGGCTGTGGGGAGCGCTCGCGACATCTGCCAGATGGGAGGGGTCAAATTGTTCACAACTGCAGACAGTTTTTTTTTTATCACCACCACATTAATCAACTTTATTTTGATAATACCTTGCCTTTTGGGCTTTTACAGTTTGAACGACTGCTCTTCTCGTGAAAACATAACCCAAATGAGTTACTTCGGTTTGCTGCAAGCGCCACTCACGTTCTACCTTTCTACGTTGCCTACGCAAAGAATTAATGGATGGACCATACCACGGAGAATTATCACGTACAGTGATTGTTTTTTCTACCTCAGGACAATAATGGTCAAAAATTGACCTAAGTTCATTGTTGTAAATATCAACCAATTCATCGGAAGAAAGATTTGAAGAATCAGTTTAGTTAACTGATCAGTTTCAAGACACATCAACTGGCAATCAACATTCCTGTAATTTCTGAACCTTATAACCCTTTTATATGAAGGGGATTTTGGGACATCAAAACTAAGAGTGATCAGAGATGAGGGGGTCAAATGAGTCAACCTCCACATCTGATACACGCCTGCAACCAACAGGAGACAAGATCAAGTCAAGGACATGTCCTGAGACATGAGTTGGATTACTCACATGATTTTAAAAATTGTTATGAGTGATCAACTCAAGGAATTCTGAAGAATATGGTTTTGACTATGGACTGTCAACCCAATTATTGAAATCACCACAAACAAGAAGTCGTCCAGATTTAAGAGAAAACCCTTCAAGAAACTGCCCAAACTCCTCCATAAAACCTCGATCTGATGGTATTCTGATGGAAATTTATTAATACTTCTGTAAATCCAAATGGACATTTGTGCTGGGAGGGGGTTGGTGATAGCCAATACCCTCTTCAGGCATAAAATGATCCACAGGTATACATGGCGAGTGATGAGAAGGGTGGGTGGTGAACTGAATGAAAGGAAGGCAGTGATTGATTATGTGTGTGTGGATGAAAGGATGCGAAGATGTGTAATGGATGCAAGAGCTCATAGAGGTTGGGGGAGTGGACTTTCTGACCACTACTTGGTGGTGGCCAGAATTGGACTTCAAGTAAGATGGAGGAATAGAAGAAGGGAAAGACGAGAGGAAGGAGTAGTTGCAAGGAGAGTGGAAAGGTTACAAGAGGATGAGAAAAAGGCAGAGTACAAGAGAGAAGTGGAGGAACGATTGGGCAAATATGAATTGGAGCAGATGGGAGACGTGGAAGGTGTGTGTAGGATATTTACAGAAGAAATATGTGCAGCATGTGATGTGGTGTGTGGAAGGAAGAGAAGACGGAGGGGGGTGCAAGGAACAGCGTGGTGGACTGAAGAGGTGAGACAGGCTGTGGCACAAAAGAAGAAAGCATACAATGAATGGATGAGAAATAGGGGCGTGGAAGAAGTTGAGAAGCGGAAGAGAGAGTTATATGTAGAATGAAAGAGAGAGGTGAAAAGATTAGTAAGAGAGAGTAAGAAGAGAGTGGATGAGGAATTTGGAAGGAATTTGAGTGTAAAGTGGAGGAGCCGTAAGAAAATGTTCTGGAAAGAGGTGAAAAGAGTAAGACAGGGTGGAAATCAAGTTAGCAGGGGAGTGAAAGATAAAAATGGTAGATTACTAGTGGAGAAGGGAGAAAAAGTGAGCAGATGGAGAGAACACTTTAAGGAATTGTTGAACGTGGAGGATGGAAGTAATGCGAGTATAAGTGGCTGGGGAATGGCTGGGAGAAGGAGGGAGGTGAGAAGACAGGAAGAAATCAGTAGGATAGAAGTTGTGGAAGCAATGAAGAAAGTTAAATTGAGGAAAGCCCCAGGAATTGATGGAGTGTGTGGTGAAATGCTGAAGCATGGGGGAGAGATAGTAGTAGAATGGATGTGGAAGATGTGCAGATTGGCCTGGGAGGAAGGTAGAGTCCCGGAGGATTGGAAGTCAGGTATAATTATTCCCTTGTACAAAGGAAAAGGGGAAAAAGAAGTGTGTGGTAATCATAGGGGCATTTGTCTTCTTAGTATAATAGGAAAAGTGTATGGTAGGATACTTATTGACAGAGTTAGAGAAAGAAGAGAGAAATTAGTTGGAGAAGAACAGGGAGGCTTTAGGAAGGGAAGAGGTTGTGTAGATCAGATATTCATTCTTAGATCTTTAGTGGAAAAGTTTCTAGAGAAGAGGAAGAAGTTGTATGGGGCTTTCATGGATTTGGAGAAAGCATATGACAGGGTGGATAGACAAGGATTGTGAAAAGTGTTAAGAATATATGGAGTAGATGGGAAGTCGTCAAATGCTGTGAAAAGTATGTACGATGGTGCGAAGGCTGCAGTGCGTGTGGATGGTTAACTAAGTGAATTTTTCTGTTTGAAAGTTGGATTGAAACGGGGATGTGTCATGTCTCCATGGTTGTTCAATCTTTATATGGATGGGGTAATAAAAGAGGTACAAGGTAGGGTAGTGGATGTTGGAGTGGCCCTGGTGAGAGAGGATAGTGTTTGGAAACTCCCTGTACTGTTGTATGCAGATGATACTGTGTTGTTGAGTGAAGACGAAGGAGAGCTGCAAGGCTTGGTAGATGAGTTTGGGAGAGTGTGTAAGAAATGGAATCTAAAGGTGAATGTAGAGAAGAGTAAAATGATGGTCTTGAGAGAGGTGAAGTCAGTGAATGTACAGCGAGGTTGGATGGTGAGGAATTGGAAAATGTGAGTATGTTTAAGTACTTGGGTAGTGTGATGAGTAAGGATGGAGGTTTGGAGGGTGAAGTGCGTGAAAGGGTACAGCAGGGAAGAAAGGTTGCTGGTTCTTTGAAAGCAGTGATAAGAAACAGGGAAGTGAGCATGGAAGTGAAAAAGTTACTACATGACAGTATTGTGATACCAACTCTAACGTACGGAAGTGAAGCTTGGACGTTGTTGGAAGGACACAGGTCAAGAGTGAGAGCAGTGGAAATGAGTTATTTAAGAGGAGCCTGTGGAGTCACATGGAGAGAGAGGCTGACGAATGAGGATATAAAGGAGCGTTGATGTGGATGTGATAGGAAGCGTTATGAGGAACACACTGAGGTGGTTTGGCCATGTGGAAAGAATGGAGAGTGAAAGACTGACAAAGAGAGTGTATGTGAGTGAGGTGGAGGGGGGAAGAGGGAGGGGGAGGCTGAGGATGAGATGGAGGGATGGGGTGGAGAGGTATATGAGAGAGGGGGGTGTGAGTTGGGAGCTGGGCAGTGAGATGGCGGGGGACAGGGCGACTTGGAGGCGATTTGTTTGTGGCCACCCCGAACGGGATTGAGGCGTCTGGCAGTAGATGCAGTAATCACTCCAATATCCGACGTAATAGAGCCATTTGTAGGTCCGGTTATTGGTTTTGTCCGGATATTGGGCCCCAGCTTATGGACTTGTACTTATGGACCCTAACTCAGAGAAACACCTATACAACTCCCTCTGGACATGCATAGCACCTATTTAAGACCCAAATCACACCAATAAGGCACATAAATGACTGAAATAAATGCAAAAGAAACATAAAATGAGGGTTTAGAAGTATGTTCATACATTAATAAACATTCTGGTACTTATGGACCCTAACCTAGCCTAACTCAGAAAAACACATTCCTATTGCACATGCATGAGGTAAGTATAGTATGGAAAAAAGTACAGTATGAAACATTCTGGTAAGTATAGTATGGAAAAAAGTACAGTATGAAACATTCTGGCTACCAACAGCAAGTCCCTGGCCACCTCGATGAATAACCGCCTCCTCTCGGACTCTGACAGTAAGAACGATTTCCTGAAGCACTTGCAGTACACTTTTCCTGAAGTCTTGCACTGAACTTAGTCAGTAACACACAGAAGTCCGTTCTCTTCACAGTGTTCACTTTAGTCCAAATAATGCTCCATTGTAATTTAGTGTTGCACATTAACTTTTCCCATTCTTTTCAAAATTTCCAAAGGCAAAACAAAGAAGTCTACGTTAAATTTAGTTTCCACTGAGTCTTTTCTCTCAACTCGAAAACCTTAACACAACACACCGTTTTTTTTCACTGCACAACACTCAAAATTCCCGTGTGGTCTAGTGGAGAAGTTCTTGCTGTTTATTCACTGTCAGAGTCCAAGAGTATCACTGGCAGGCGACCAAGGGGTGCATCGCTGGGTCGTGGTGATGGCTTACCCACTGCAGAGGACTCTGAGGAAAGCCGCAAACTCACGTCGAGCGGTGACTCCACCGTGGCTGATTTGCTGGGCTGTGGCTCGGAGCATGAGGGCCTGTCTTTGGGAGGCAACGGAGTGGAGCCAGAGCTGGGCACAGCGGGGGTCACAAGCCTGAAAAAACTGTCAATTGTTGACTGACGCAAGGACCGACGATTCTGGCGATTGATGATGCGCTGCCTGAAAGCACGCACTTCCTCCACGAGTCCCAAGGGCCCCATCTCCCTGTCGCAGTCCGGGTGTTCCAGGTAGTCTAGGATGAACTCTAGATGTTCCCGGAGTGCGCTCAGCTTGGGGATGGCTGGAGTAGTGTCCTGCTGAGAGGAGTCCGCATCATCGTCGCCTTTGTCGTCGGAATCTTCAAGTTCGGTACTGACACCAGCAACCGAAGACGCGATCTCGATATCAGACAACGTCTGATACCCAGGATCGCCCTCGTCGACGTCCAACCACTCACGAACATCGTCCACATCAACATCGTCGCCGTGCGTACGTAGCCGTGCATGGAAGTCATCCACGTCAAACCCTAGAAAATCGTACTCCACATCCGTTCCGAGAAGCAGACGAGACCAACCATTTTCAAGAGTTTTCACAGGGACTTCCTTCCATGCACTAGCCCAGTTGTACAGCGCAGACTTGATGTTGTAGCGGCGAAGGTTTTCCAAAGTCCACTTGCCTCGTGTGTCCCGTCCTTCCCTGCGCTCGTCCTTGTCCTCGAGAACAACCATCACCTCGTCCAGGAACTTCCGATGGTACAGGCGCTTTGTTGCCACGATCACTCCTTGGTCCATGGGTTGAATGAGAGCAGTCGTATTAGGTGGCAGAAACATGCACCTAATACGGCCATTCTCAGCAACCAAGTCCTTGTCGCACGGGTGGGCAGGTGCATTGTCGAGCAGAAGGAGAGCCTTTACCTGGTCGCGAGGGATTCCCAGTGTCTTCGTCTGGTACTGGATGACCTCCTTGACGAAGTGACGGTGAAACCAGTCTTTGAAAATCACAGCTGTGAACCATGCTTTCAAAGAATGGTACCATACGACAGGAAGGACATCCATCACCCCACGAAGGCACCGAGGCTACTTTGCACGGCCAACAACAACGGGCTTAAGCCGGTGCATGCCGTTAGCACTGGCACAACACAAAGCAGATATCCGTTCCTTGGAAAGCTTGCGGCCAGGTACACGCTTCTCCGTCTCCTTGGCTAGAGTGTTTGTTGGCAGCGAGCAATAGAATAGGCCAGTTTCGTCAGCATTGTAGACTTGACCAAAAGTTAGGCCCTCCCTGTCGATCAAGCCTTTCACCTCGTGCCGAAACTCGTCAACTCCATCCTCGTTAGCGTCCAATGCTTTGCCATGTGCTTTACGGTTAGTAAGGTCATGTCACAACTTGAACGCGAAGAGCCAACCCTCGGATGCCTTGAAGTCTAGGGCGTCGTGAAGCCTTGCGAACTTCTCAGCAGCAGCCTTCAGCTCCATTCCACGTACCATCACACCAGCTGCACGTTGCTGTCGGTACCAAATCAACGTGGATCGGTCGTTTTCTGCAAACTTGGAGGTAAACATAACCTTCCTTTCCACATTGCGTTTGCTTCGCGACGAGAAGTCAGCCGTGTACTACATGAGTTTGTCTCGGGAACGTTTGATATCGAACAAAGTCGACCGGGCCAGGTTAAACTCGCGGAGAATACGTGAAGAAGACCAACCCGCATCAACTTTCTCCAATATCTCCCTCTTCTTTTCCAGAGTCAACACCACTCTCTTCCTTTTCTCAGGTGGCGGGGCCATCATCACACACACTAAGAGGAGGCCCGAGAGCAGCAGGAAGCCCTGCAGCAGGTACGGCACCACCACAAAAGCGAGCACGTGGGCAGCCATTGCGAAGAGTGTAGGTCCAGTCGCGGTGAGACAGGCGGGAAGTGGGGAGGATGCAGCAGCGCTCTATCGGACGTCAGTGGAATGACGCACCAAAACAATGCTCTCCCGCGGTGCGCGCGGCAACTTCAAATTACGGACGGCAAAAAATCGATTTTTTTTTTTTATTTTTTATTTTTTTGGGGGGGAATGTTGGATCCCAGGACGATAAGGTCCGGGTAGTGGGGATGTTCGGTTATTGGGCGTCCGGATATTAGAGTGATTACTGTAGATAGATAGATAGCAAATCCAAATGGAGATGGGGTCAGGTCTGAGTCAATGACAGAAATGTTTGCAAGTGCTGCTTAGTAGATGAGTGCTACACCTCCTCCCGAATAGTTAGCAGCAGGCCTGGGAATACTAATAATAAAATGTGTTTTAGGCAAAACATTACGAATAATATCGATATCAGACTCGTACAACCAGGTTTCAGTCAAGCACAAAATGTCAAGCTCATTCTGATATAGAGTTTCACAAGTGCTCATGGGTGCCCCTCGCACATGCTCCTGCGGAGGGCTCTCGCGTTTATGTGCTGTTTTAGTGTAACGTTGTCACTTGGATATTTTGCAGCTAACCAATTGATTGTGTTGTTTGCAGCTTCGGGAATGGAACGCAAGTTGTTTAAATGCAAGTCCGAAGTACATACACAGACACACGGCTGCTGCTACAGTTTATTTTGGTTTTATTGCTTGGCAAAAAATTCTACGGAGATCCTATGCCGGGCTCCAGGAGCAGCATTTTTTGGTCAAAATGTAATCACTCATTAAATATAGGAAAAGATTTTCAATCGTGATGGGACCAAGTTTTTTTACATCAGCGAATTTTTTGCAATTTTTATGCCAATTTTGGTGCGATTTGATCGTGTAGTTTCGGCTGCCCAGAACACACACACCTACTGCTATAGGATATTAGATTAATATAGTCTATCTTATTACGGATAGAATGAATATTTAACAGACCCATCCTTAACTGGTTCAAGAGGGACGTAGTCAGTTTTTTGAATGGTCAGAATTGATGTTTTCAGTCAATCTATTCCTATGAGAAATCATAATTGAACAGTCTCTACTTGATGCAAAATGGGCAACTGACTGTTAATTTGTATTAGCATCTTGATGTCTTAAAGAAGAACAGTTGATGCATTTTGGAGATTTTCTGTTATTACAATCCTTAGATTGATGGGCTCCAGCACAAAAGACACATTTAGGTCCCTCGTTTTTCCTAGAACATCTCTCAGATGTACGACCAAAGCCCTGACATTGATGACTATTAGTAAGCCAGAATCTGTCAAAAGCGTGGCATCTTGTAAGATCCACATAGATATAATTGCCCTGTTCTACAATGGAGGATCTCACCTCTGGCAACATCTTCAAGACAGCAGTTTTGGTGTCATTCCTTGTTCTTGTGAAGAGAAGGTTGAAGGTACAACCTTGATCAATGAGCATCTTAATTTTATTGTTTTTTCTCAGAATTTTGAGATGATGTCAGGGTCACCCAAGAAAGAGGAAAGGCCTGTCATGGTCATTTTAGGCAACATTTTTTTTGGCTCTGATATGCAGAAAGTGCCCTCAGAGCCAAAATGATCAGTCAGCACCCCAGTTGCTTCACTAATGGCCTCAGCTGACAGAAACTTCATTACCAGCCGACCAGCCTTGGTCCTAAGGCAGCTGTCAACTGGTACCGAGTTAAGTACACCTCTGATGTCTTCTGGTCCCATCTGATTTGCCAGGGCATCAGTACCACTCTTTGATTTCACAATCAGTACATGCTGACTGTGAATGGCATTTTTCTGGCCATGAGCACTGATCTCAGTCACACCCCCAGGCAGATCCTTCCTTTCCACCATGAGAGACCCGTGAACAGCATCCACAAATGACTTGGCCTAATCTTGCGTGACAGCCATGGGTGATGAGACCTTGGTCTCTAGTGCCTCCAGTCTGTTTGAAATGTCTCTAATTGCCTGAAAGATCGGGCCAATAACTTTATCTTCAAACTCCTTCTTGGTTACGGTACTTCCTCTACCAGCCAAGGTCTCGTCTGCTGGTGCAGCACATTGGCTACACAGCCAACGAAAGCTCAGCTGGTGGCTCTTCTCCATAAATGGATAGTCGCCTGCGTCCAAATTTTCACAAGCTATATGAACCCACTCACTGCAGTATGCGCACTTCAGTGCTTGTGCACTTTTTGCTAGAGACCTACTGAAGCGAGGGCACTGGTGTTGTTTGCTCATGGTAGAGAAGAACAAAAACAAAAACAAAACAACAACAACAACAACAGCAAAAAGTATATACAATACAGTCATCCCTTAACATTCACGGGGGTTAGGTAACAGAGACACGCAAATGTTAAAAATTTGCGGATATCTACTGCCCTCCTTAAAAACACCTCTGGACCCCCCATTTCCTTATATAACTTAAGAAAAACCCTATGTGCTTGTTTACTTTATTTAATGCAAGAACACTAAAAGTCGAAAATGATGAATAGTGTACTGCATGGCCTCTTCTGACAACTATGCTTATCCCAGCTCCCTCCAAAAGGAAGAATGTTACAGTATATTTCATTCACTGGATAATGCCATTACTCTACTAAAACAGCCACGAACTGTGCTTGGGATAATGTTACAGTGTCAGCAGAATTCAGTGAGGTAATTTTTTTTTTTCTGAAGCCTTCCGTGGATATTGAAAACTGTGAATGTTAAAACCGCAAATGTTAAGGGATTACTGTACAACCTAGGATAAACCCAGGTAGTGCCACCCCCGTTTGTGTCACCCTGATTTAGGAGAAAAAAAGAAAACCGAAAAAACACCAAGAACAGAAATGGAGTAAAACTAGGTGTCTGCGAGGTCACCACGAGCAGGTGGGGTACGACTTGACTACCCTTCTAGTAAAGGTAACCCAGACCGAGGTGCTGCAAAAGTGCTGAGATGGTATTGACTTTTCCCAATTCGAGCTTTATAGCAGTAGCAAATACGTCACTTAGGCAAGACCTCATTGGTTACAATACTGCCACTGCGCAAAGTAGAGAAACCCGGTTATATGGTTATCACCGAGCGTAGTAAATGGTTTCCTGGGTATAGGAAACCATTTGACTTGTCACTTAGTGTAGAAACCATAAGGCATCCCCACATTGAGTGGATGATGGGAACCCTCATCCACCATAATGATGGGGGGCCCCCCATCCACCAGAAACAAGAAAAGAGTATAAACATGTGTGAGTAACTACGCTTGGCCTGGCAATGCCCGGCTAAATCAGGCGTAGCTCAGGCCGAGTGCACTGGGCAGGCCAAAGTGTTAACATTCTTTTTACAACCTTCGTCATTTTTGTGTGTGTGTGTGTGTGTGTGTGTGTGTGTGTGTGTGGTTTATGGATTGTTTTGTTAGTGCCTAACAATATATCAGATATTCGCGTATGTGGTTTGATGTTGGAATAACTGAAAGACCAAAGAACACTGCCAAAATTAGGAGGGATACTGTACATATAGGTAGGGTCTGAATGGTATTGTTCTGTATCCGAATATTATCCACATCTGAACGTCCAATTGCTCTATTACGTCGGATAATTGAAGTTCAAAATCAATGACTCATGCATTTATCTTTCTCTTTGTTTATTTTTTTATGAATAGGACAGTTTTTGCAGGGTGTTTGCTGTGAATTTGTTTTTTTCTTGAGTTAAAAAAGGCAGCCTGAATAAATTGTGATCACATGCCCTACAGTGAGTTAATAGTTTTAAATTATTTTCATTGTTGTTTGTTTTCAGATTGAGCACCCTGCAGCTAAGTTGATGGTGTTGGCATCACAGATGCAAGAGCAAGAGATGGGTGATGGCACCAACTGGGTCATCATGTTTGCGGGTGCATTATTGGAGGCTGCTGAGGATCTCATCAAGATGGGCCTCACACCTACTGATGTTGCTGATGGTTACCAGCTGGCTCTGAATAAGGCACTTGAAGTACTACCTGCCTTACAGTGTTGGGAAGTTACAGATCCAAAGAACTTAGATCAGGTACAGAGTCTGAATTTATATCTATCTTCAATTTATCTTATAATGGAGCCAGGTCTTGTGTTAACACAGGTAGAAAAAGGCAAGGATAGGTAAATCCTCAGTAGTGTTTATACACATGGAAAATCTAACTTCTGAAATGTGATGAGAACTATGAGGAGGAGGCTGTAGCACAGGCCGAACAGGGTGGTACTCCCCAGGGGAATGGGAATGGTGGTGATAGGGAGAGCTGGAGCTCCTGTTTCACTAGCTATCTAACCATCCCCCTTTGCTGACCTTTTCAGTGTGACAGTAACATGGAGAGTAGACCAGCATACTCTCCCAAATATTTCCTTTAACTATCTTATGCACCACATCACATGCACTTTACATTTCACACAACGTATCCCACTACGTTACAGGGGCTGGCGCCAGCAAGGGCATGTGGCCAGAAAACTTTTCTCCTGTTACCTAGTGGGGGACTTCTGGGGGAAGGTGTGACAGGGGTTCCGCTGGCATAGATCATGGGTCCAGGGCGAGATGGGGCACGGGCCTGTGGTAGAGGGTACAGGGCATTGCGGTTCCCAGGCTGCCGCTTCCGCCCAACAGAGAGGGGCCCGAACCTGGGAGTAGCACCCCAGGAAGCTGCCCTATCAGTGGGTGTATAATGGCGGGATAGTTGCAGTGCCAAGGCGCACTTGGAGGGTGCCTCGAGGCCACTACCACAGCCACTGGCAAGCTGGTGGGCTAGGTGTTCCAGATCCATTGCCTGGACCTGGGACTGTGCAGTGAGTGAGGCCTGTGGTATGTCTATCCCCCTTGTTTAATCCTGACTATGACAGAATACAAGAATAAGTTTCAAAGCAAGCCTGAGGACAGTAAATCACCCAGGGGGATGAAGGTGGGTTCATGGAATGTGGGAAGTTTGAGGGGGAAGAGTGGGGGAAGTTGTTGAGGCATTCAGTAGGAGGTGGGTGGATGTGGCATGTTTGCAGGAAGTCTGGTACAGGGGTGGATCAGCCAGAAAGATTGTTGGGAAGGACTGTTACTGTAAGTTGTTTTGGCAGGGGGGGACAGACGGATATGAGGGTGTTGGTGTGATGGTTACGGAGAAGTGGGTGGAATACGTTATGAATGTTATAAGAGTAAGTGATAGGATATTGGTAGTGAAAATTCTATTCGATAGAAAGATAGTTGCAGTTATATCAGCATATGCTCCACAGGCAGGATTGGATGAAGCAGAGAAAGATGGATTTTGAGATGATTTAATATGTGTAGTAGGTGGTATGCGGGATGATGAGATAGTGGTTTTGGGAGGGGACTTAAATGGTCATGTAGGTGAAGCAGCACAAGGTTATGAAGGAGTACATGGGGGATGTGCGTATGATATAAGGAATGCGGAAGGGAAAAGGATACTCGAGTTTGGGGAGGCAACGGACATGATTGTGTGCAACACATATTTTAGGAAAAGAGAGAGTAGGTTAATTACATATGAATCTTGGGGAAATAGCAGTCAGATAGATTATTTTCTGGTTAGGAGGGCTGATAGGAGGTTAGTGAGGGATGTTGAAGTTATAGGAAGTGAGGAGTGTGTGCAGCAGCACAAACTATTGATATGTGATATGGTGCTTAAATAACGAGTGATGAAAAAGAGGACTTATGTACCTGGGAGGAAAATATGGAAGCTGAAAAACCAAGCAGTAAGGGATGCCTTCTGTAGCGAGATGAGGAGAGTGGTGACTGAACAGGGAGCTGTAGACAGAGGGATTAATGAACAGTACAGAGCCCTCAAGAACAATCTCTTGAGAGCTACTGATGTAACATGCGGTTGGACAAGAGGACCACCAAGACATAAAGTAACTTGGTGGTGGGATGAAGGTGTAGAAGCTGCAGTGAAGGAGAAAAGAAGGCTTTCCAGGAATGGAAGAAGGGTGGTAGCAAGGAGAAATACTTGGCTGCCAAGCATAGGGCTAGAAGAGAGGTATACAGGGTGAAGTCTGAGTCACAGAGACTTTTACTTGATAACCTAAATCATGGGGAAAGGAATAATATGATATTTAAGGTGGCAAATCAGATGAAGAGTGATAATCGAGATATTATAGGTGAGCAGTGTGTGAAGAATGATGAAGGAAGGGTAGTGGTGAACATTGAGGATATTAAAGATGCATGGAGAGAGCATAATAGCCGGTTGTTGAATGAGGAGTTTGACTGGGACAGGGAAGGTTTGGAGCCAGCAGATCCAGTGTTTGGCCCTTGACCTTTGATGCTGCTACTGTGAGCGAGGCAATAGGCAGGATGAAGGTGGGGAAGGAAGCAGGCGTGTCTGGGTTGACTGACGAAATGTTGAAGGCCTCAGGAGATATAGGGGTGAGGTTAGTCACTGACCTGATAAATATGATTGTTTATGAATGTGTTGTCCCAGATGATTGGCTGAAGAGTGAACTTGTAAACGTGTATAAAGGGAAGGGTGATGCCCTGGAAAGAGGAAATTATAGAGGTATAAAGCTTTTAGATCAGATAATGAAGGTAATGGAGAGAGTTTTAGAAGGTATGAATAAAGAAAGAGTGAATATTGATGAGATGCAGTTTGGGTTTATGCCAGGTAGGGGGACCAGTGATGCCATATTCATTGTTTGACACCTTCGGGAAAAATATATTGGCAGGAGAAGGGATCTGTATTTGGTTTTGTTGATTCTGAAAAGGCCTTTGACAGAGTCCTTAGAGAGGTGGTGAAGTGGGCAGTGAGAAAGCTTGGCTTGGAGGAGTGGCTGGTTAGGGTGGTTATGGCTATATATGTGGGTGCTTGCACCCAGGTAAGAGTGAATGGAGATTTGAGTGATGAGTTTTCCGTGAATGTTGATGTGCATCAGGGATCAGTTTTGAGTCCCATGTTGTTTATCATGGTACTTGAAACCCTCTCACGTGACTTTAGAAACAGACTCCCGTGGGAGATGCTGTATGCTGATGATTTGGTGTTGATTGCAGAGAACGAAAGGGAGGCGGAGGAAAGTTTTAGGAAGTGGAGAGATGGTATGGGGCAAAAGGGCTTAAGGGTAAATGCAGATAAAACAAAAGTGATGATATCTAGGGTTGATCACTGTACTGTCAAAGACGAGGGAAAGTGGCCATGTGCAGTTTGCCACAAGGACGTGGGAAGTAATTCTATCTTGGCGGTGTTTGTGATAGATGGGTGCATAAGAGATGTAGTGGTATCAGGGGTAGACTGCAAGATAATGCTGATTTTATGTGTACGGTGTGTCGGGGAGAGCAGGTGGAGATTGTCAGGCGTGAA
Source organism: Coenobita brevimanus (assembly GCF_032717465.1). Lineage (NCBI taxonomy): Eukaryota > Metazoa > Arthropoda > Malacostraca > Decapoda > Coenobitidae > Coenobita > Coenobita brevimanus. The sequence goes on from NC_137017.1 coordinate 15,082,537, forward strand.
AGGACTGAGCTTGCTGGTGAATCTCTTGAGTGTGTGGAAGAGTTTTGTTATTTGGGGGACATGTTGTGTGCTGGAGGTGGGGCTGGAGCTAGCTCTGTGGCTAGGGTGAGAAGTGGTTGGAAGAAGTTCAGGGAGCTGTTGCCTCTTCTGACATTGAGAGGTCACTCCCTACGTGCTAATGGGTCTTTGTGTGCAGCATGTGTTAGGAGTGTAATGCTGTATGGCAGTGAGACCTGGGCAGTAAAGGAGGAGGATATTCACCAGCTCAGACGTACAGAAATGACAATGATTAGGTGGATATGTAGTGCATCCCTGTGTGCAAGGTCCGGGGGGGCTGGGTTTGCAATGGAAGAGTTGAGAGGTAGGATGGGACTGGAGTGTATTGTTGTGATGAGGAGAGGTAGATTTGGATGGTTTGGATATATGGAGAGGATGGGGGATGATATTTGGGTGAGGAAGGTGAGAAGTGTTAATATTGGGGATGGGGTTATGAGCGGTAGACCGAGAAAGACATGGGACAAGGTCATTAAGTGTGACCTCAGGGTTAAGGGACCGAACAGGGAGGCTGCAATGGATCGTGCAGCGTGGAAAGCTGCAATTAGGTGACCAAGGCTGACGCATGCAAGCATGTTGGAACCTTTAAAAAAAGAAACGAAATGAAACAAGTGAAAGCAGTCTGTTGAAGAAATAATTTGTATATTTGATGGGGGTACTCACCATCCACTTACTTGATGTAGTGCTGCTCTCAGGTGCCTGTCCCTTCCTCTCTTCCTTCCTCGTCTGTCTTTCTTTCCATCATTATTTTCTCTTCCTTCTGTCTACAAGTGTCTTTACACTTGAGTTACAACCCAAATGATTTTCTGTACACCAGGAAACTGTTTACTACACTGGGTGATAACCACATAACCAAATTATGGCACCTGGTGGTTTAGTGGTTAATTAAGGTGCTCCAGTTGGATTGAGCTGGTGCAGATTTATATCCAAGGGGTAGTTAGGGTTTGTTGCTCACATAGTGCTACTCAGGGATGAGTGAGGCTGGTCATTCTCATCTTAAATGTTAGGACCAACTTGCATAGCCCCGGGCTCCTGCACTCCTCATAGAGCAAGGTTGGGTTAGATGATGAATGAATGAAATTTATATTTTGCCCACATATGCTGCCAACACATGGCACAGCATCCTATTATCATTCAGGGTTTGAACTGTATTAATGTGAAGTTCAGTTAGGCTGCAAATGTAAATGAGGTAGGTGCTTTTGGGTGAATTGTTGGTAAGGGTATATCCTCTGCAACCATAGCCAAGATCCTTTTTATTCATGATGGTATACTGTTTTAAGGTTAGATTGCTTTATTCACTGACTTCCTATATTGACAGTTTATTTTTATTTATTTGTATATTAACTTTATTTATGTGCTGAATTTATTTAGTGATGGCTTCTTTTCTTATTGGCAGGTTACGAAGGCACTTCGCACAGCAATAATGAGCAAGCAGTATGGAAATGAAGATTTCCTTGCCAGGCTTGTTGCTCAAGCCTGTATCTCCATCCTACCTGAAAAAACAACTTTCAACGTTGACAATATACGCATTTGTAAAATCTTGGGCTCAGGCATCCACAAGTCAGAAGTTGTTCAGGTATGGGACAGGGTTGGCACCAAGGTGGGTAACCCGGTTTTACCCACCTGGGTTTTTTCAGTAAAACCCACTTGAAAAAAACCACTATTTTACCCACTCTACGTTTTTTTTTTTTTTTTTTTTTTTTTTTTTAAATATTGTATTTAATAAATTCAGTTTTATTTGATTAAATGGTTATATTTTTGCTCCCAATATCAGAAGTAAATAATAGCTGATGAATCATATTCTATTTCACTGGTGAAAAAAACACATTGCCAAGTATTTACAGTATCTTGGAAGCATAATCTTAGTGATTAAAGAAAAACTTATTACATTTCTCGTCATTGACATAAGTAAAACATTCTCTTTGCAAATATGAATGTTGATCTTTGATTTTTTCAAAACTATTCATAATACTTCTAATAGCTTTTATAACCAATACTCTCTTCTTTTGAAATGATAATATTTTTGTGTCACAGTATATTATGGGTCTTGTCATGTTACCCAACCAATATAACAAAGCTTTTTTTTTTTTTCAAATATGAATGCAATTCTTTGCCTCAGTGATAAAATAAAAATGACACTTCTCTTCTAAATGACTTACCGACATGAAATAATAATATTTCCTGAAAAATACTAACATTATCCCTTACTGCAATTTCAGAAAATCAGGTCAAAGTTTTCTTCATGTTAAGAATATTTTTACATTGCTTTCCTTCTCAGTAGATTCAGTTTTTATACGTCCCCATGTAATGTGGTGAATACAGACTTTACAGCCAGCACTACCTGTCTCTAATTTTGCAAGTTTTAAAATTGAGTAAAATTGTTTTTGACAGATATGGTTTTTGGTTTTATTAAGGAGTGGGGTAAATTTGTTATATAGCAGTAATCATTACTGGAATTAACTTATACTGTATGTTGTCTCATATCATTACCAAATATCAATAATTCTATAGCAATATATTATAAACATTGTTTTGTGTTTAAAACAGATGTATTTTATGGGCATAAATATTTGGTTACCAAAAGCTATTATTACTGTTAAGATAATGTGTGAAATCACTTATGCAACAGAATTTTCATTAATAATTATTTAGAAGATTGAAAAATGCAAGTAAATAATTACCAAAGAAAGGAGAGCGCAAGGCAAATGACTCCTTCTCCTACTATTGTGTAGTGTGGACTTATCTTTGCCAGCTCATGAGTTGTGCAGTGCTGTCAAGCCTGTCATGTTGAAGCATGTTTTGCTGTGTAGCAGGCAGCCCAAGGATAACAGCCAAACATGAATGTGTTCATTTCCCTCATTCAAATAACTGTGTGAAAATAAGATTTTATTGGGCTGTTCATAATTATCTATAGCGGAACCATTATTTTATTTAAATTTAAGGTAAACTTTGAAAAAACCCACTTTTGCCTGTTGTTTGGGGGGTATTTTGTGAAAAAAAAAAAAAAAAAAAAAAAAAAAGGTGGGTTGGGCTTTTTCATTTTTTTTTCATTTTTTTCATTTTTTTTTTTTCCCCCCCAACCCTGGTAAGAGAGAAGTTAAATTGATCTGCAGTGTGTTAGTGGTTTGTACTGCAATTGATAATTCATTTCCAAGTCTGACACAGAGGAACCATGATCTTATTTTGATGGTTTTGTCATATAGCAATACAGTACATGTAATATTACTTCCGGTAATAACAGTTCATTTAGTCAGTCATCATGTAGTACTACTATTACTAGTACATGTACTGCAATTGATAATCCATTTCCAAGTCTGACACAGAGGATCACCATGATCTTATTTTGATGGTTTTGTCATGTAGCAATTCAGTACATGTAATATTGCTTCCAATAATAACAATTCATTTAGTCATTCATCATGTACTACTACTACTACTACTACAACTACTGACTACTGCTACAACTACTAACTACTACTACTACTACTTCTACTACTACTATTTCTTGTTTCTCAAAGGTATCAATTCTTCATATGTCCAGTTACTCTTAAAGTCATGAAATTATGTATTCCAAGCATTTGATGACTTTTTGCATTACAGTCATTGTATACCAAATAATAAAATGTTTTGCAGTGCATGTGGTACATAGTGTTGGCATTTCAGGGTATGGTCTTCAGGCGAACTGTAGAGGGTGCTGTCACTGCTAAAGAGAAGGCCAAGTTGGCAGTGTATTCTTGCCCTTTTGATATTACCACTACAGAGACAAAAGGGACTGTCCTCATCCAAACTGCTGATGAACTAGCCAACTTCTCACGTGGTGAGGAGAACAAAATGGAGGAAGATGTAAGATTACACAGTACTTCAGTACTTCAGTTTTTATACTGTACTTCAGTTTCATGTGGTGCTCTGTTAATACAGTAAAAGTCCTGTAATCCAAATGGCAAGGAACTGAGGGTCTTTCAGACTGTTGGTTTTTTCAGGCTATTGGGAGGGACCTCTGAAAACACTAATAGTATGTATACTTACCATCACTAATTTTTGCCAAGGGGTGCCCCTTCCCGCTTCCTATCCCTGTATATCTAGGGAAAAAGGGAGGGGGGACGAAATGATCTCCACCCTCCTCCACCCCAGCTCCCAACCCCCCCATACCCCTACCCCCCCACCCATCATATTGGCAGTTACATCTCAAGCTGCTTTCATGCTTAACACTCCTGGTCCTACTACCAGTACAAACATTAAATGCTAGGATATGATAAAAGTACATATTATAACTATCAACATGCTGCAGTAAGAAATTAGTGTATTATGAATTTTACAGTAAAACAAAAACGTTAACAAAAGCCACCTCAAGCCTCGTGTATTGGGTGAACAGCTTTGTACACACACACACACACACACACACACACACACACACACACACACAAAAAGGAGGAGGAATTATAATATTAACTAAGAAAAATCTAAAAAGTCAATGAAATACCCGGTAAAACTAGATATACCCTCACAAGTAGAACTGATTGCAGTAGAGATCAACTCATCTGAAGGGAAAGTAATTGTAGCCAATTTGTACATGCCACCCAGATCAAACACATGGGAAAGAGACGAATATGAGGACCTGGCAGAGAGTACAATTCAGAGTTTAAGAGCATTACTACATAAAATGGAAGAGAAATCGGAAAGAATTATACTAACTGGAGATTTTAACACAAATATAAATTGGAATACTCTAGATATAATAAGCCAAGAAAGCTGTTGGGACCAAAAGCTCCAGGATCTCGTGCAAGAGCTTTTCCTAACGCAACATGTGAGGGAAACCACCAGAAAAAGAGGACTCGATGTACCTTCAATGCTAGATCTCATATTTATTAGGCAAGAAAATGATATTGACAGTTTAATATATCACCCTTCACTCGGCAAAAGCAACCATGCAGTACTAAATTGCAACTTCAGGATAGCATTTGACATAGTTAACAGCAATGAAAGTTATAAAAAGAGCCTAAACTATAAAAAGGGAAATTATCATGACCTAAAGAAGTATTTCTTAGAAGTTGAATGGGAAAATGAGCTTAGAGGACAAGATTTAAATGCTGTATATAAAAAATTCTGCAAATTTTATGAAATAGGAGTTCAGAAGTACATCCCAAAGCACAAAGAAGCAGATAAGAAAATACAGAAATGGTTCAATACAGAATGTAAAAAAAAAAAAAAAAGAAGAGATTTGTTGTGGAATACATGCAGAAGACACAATAGTGAAAGGGCATATAATAATTACAAACAGGCAAGAAACGATTATACAAGAATAAGGAGGGAAGCCCAAAAACAGTTTGAGGAGGATATCATAAATAAAAGTTGTAATCAACTGAAGCTATTTAACAGCTACATCAGAAGCAAAACCAAAGTAAGAGATATAATACAATCCATTACGGATGAGGGAATCACCTGTACACAAGAGAAAAATATTTGTGAAGCACTAAATAAGAATTTCCAATCAGTTTTTACAGAATAAAAAATTTTGAGAGGGACTATGTGGAACATGCATGCCCACGCATACTACCAGATATACAAATATCAGAAAAAGTAATACAGGAGGAGTTAAGTAAGTTAGACAGAAGAAAAGCAAATGGTCCTGATGAAATTTCATGTTGGATGCTACGAGAATGTGCAAAGGAGTTACGTAAACCATTATTTTTAATTTTCAAGAAATCATTGAGTCAAGGTAAACTACCTGATATTTGGAAGAAAGCAAATATTGTCCCCTTATTCAAGAAAGGGAATAGACAAAATTCACTCAACTACCGAGCGGTATCACTGACCAGTGTTGTGAGCAAGGTATTAGAAAAGCTCATAAGAAAAGCTTGGGTAAATCATTTAGAAGAACACAATATGGTAACAGAAAGACGGTTTGGTTTCAGAAAAGGAAAATCATGTGTTACTAATCTGTTGAGCTACTATGACAGAGTAACAGACACAATATAGGAAAGAGAAGGATGGGTGGACAGTATCTATTTAGAGTTCAAGAAAGCATTTGACACAGTACCACACAAAAGACTTTTATGGAAACTGTACCATCAAGGAGGAATTCGAGGCAAACTGTTTTGTTGGATGCAAGATTTTCTCATAAAAAGAGAAATTAGAACAGTACTAAGGGGAAACTACTCATCGTGGAAAGAAGTGACTAGTGGAGTACCACAGGGCTCAGTGCTGGCACCAGTCATGTTTTTAGTGTATATAAATGATATAGACAGTAACACTGGAAATGAAAGCTATCTAAAAATGTTTGCAGATGATGCAAAAATACAAAGGAGAATTACTAACACAGACTCTTGTAAAGAGCTACAAGAAGAATTAAATAAACTTCATGAATGGAGTAATACATGGCAAATGGAATGCAATTTGGACAAGTGTCATGTAATCAAGTTTGGTAAAAGTGGAAAAAGACCTGATTGGGATTATGCATTAGGAAATAAAACCCTACACACATCAAAAGAGAGAAGGACCAAGGTGTAATTATCAATAACAGACTATTTCCGGCTGACCACATCAGTGAGAAGGTACGGAACATGTATACACTGCTTGCAAATATGAGAATAGCATTCACATACATAAATGAAGATATGCTAAGAAGGATAATAACATCATTCATCAGACCAACCCTGGAGTATGCATCAGTAGTCTGGAGTCCTCATCTCAAAAAACACCTTGACAAGATTGAAAAAGTTCAACGGTCCGCAACAAGATGGGTACCAAGCTTTAGGGATCTAAGGTACAAAGAAAGACTAAATAAACTGAATCTACCAACACTACAGGAGAGAAGGAAAAGAGGTGACATGATAATGCTATATAAATGCATATCAGGGAAGGAGAAAATAGACATAAATGATTACTTAACCTATGGGCAAGCATCAGCAAGAGGACACTGCAAAAAACTGCATAAGAAGAGAGGTGATAAAGACTTAAAGAAATCCAGTTTCCCAAACAGAGCAATTGATCAGTGGAATGCACTACTGAATGAAGTAGTGTGTGCCAAAACAATTCACAAATTTAAGGATATGTACGATAAATTTGGTTTAAGACACGGGACAGTACGAGCTTGACTCATTCCTGTAAAGATACAATTAGGTAAGAACACATACACACACACACACACACACACACACACACACACACAATGCATGAGGCATGGGATGGCCATTGTTAACATTATTTTTCTGTCAACGTTATAATGCATTAATTTCTTGGTGCACTGTGTTCATAGTTGTATTATATACTTTTTACACATCTTAATGTTTCATGTTTATGTATTAATTATGTGACCATGATTGTAAAGTATGAGGTTAGCTTGAGATGTAACTGCGAGTTAAGAATGACAAGTGGGGGGGTTGGGTTGGGTAGGGGTATGGGGAGAGTTGGGAGCTGGGGTACAGGCAGGTGGAGCTCGTTTCATCCCCCCCTACCATTTTCCCTGGGTATCTAGGGGTAGGAAGGGGGTATCCCTGAGCAGAAATCAGTGATCGTGAGTGTACATGACCATTAATTAAGCTCTTAAAATGATATGGGTTATTGTTTTACTCCCTGGAAATGTATAGAACTGTAGATGAATAGTTGCACGCAGGTACATCCAAGTCCAAGAGCAAGTACAAGCCAGATGTATCCACAGATAAAACTCAGAAAAATTGCTTTGGAAGATTCGGAGTATTGGGATTTTCGGATTATTGGTCGCTGGATTAGAGGACATTTACTGTGGTTCTCAGACTTAGCTCCGAAGTTTGTTTATCAAGTATCACGATCCTGCCTGTCCCATTTGTTGGTGGAAAAACAGGATCACGATCATAATGGTTATAGTTGCTTTTAAAATATATGAATTTTTCAGGAGGGCATTTGAATGGAAATTTTCCAAATTTCACTACTATTCTTAGCATGCTTTTCACTCTCAGTTCTGATCATACACAGTAATTTTATTGATAGACATTTGTATTGGTGAAAAGATGCTATTTTAACCCTTTAGAAGGAGAAACCAATATCGACAAAGATAAAGGAAGCATGTGCAGCACATGGAATATATAGAACTGTGTTTTTTTCATCAGATATGTAAAACATGAAGTCATTATTTTCATTCCTAAAGTGTACAGTAGTGGAGAGGGTGGAATGAAATGCTTGTTGGAGATACATAAGAAGGCATGGATGAGTGAAACTGTGCCAGCAGAGTGGAAAAAGGCTGTGATTGTACCCCTGTACAAAAATAAAGGTGACCAAAGCGAGTGCAAGAATTATCGTGGCATAAGTTTATTGAGTGTGGTAGGGAAGGTATAAGGAAGAATTATTATAGAGAAAGTAAGAGAGATATCAAAAGTGCTAGTGAGTGATGAACAGGGTGGCTTCAGGAGTGGCAGAGGATGTGTGGATCAAATATTTGCAGTAAGACAAATAGTGGAGAAAGCTTATGAGAAGGACTATAAGGTGTTTATGGTATTCATGGATTTGGAAAATGCATATGACAAAGTAGACAGAGAAGGATTGTGGAAGGTTCTGCGCATGTACAGTGTAGATGGTAAGCTGCTGTGTGCTGTCAAGTGTTTTTATGATGGTAGTGAAGCATGTGTGAGGGCATCTAAGTGAATGGTTCACGATCGGTGTGGGTGTGTGACAAGGTTCTGTGATGTCCCCATGGTTGTTCAGTATTTATGTGGATGGGGTGATGAGAGAAGTAAAAATATGAGTAATGGAGAGGGGGATAGCTTTGGTAATGAATGGTGATGGATGGAATGTCTTAAATTTGTTGTATGCTGATGGTGCAGTACTACTTGCAGGTGGGCATGTGACAAGGTTCTGTGATGTCCCCATGGTTGTTCAATATTTTATGTGGATGGGGTGTTGAGAGAAGTAAAAACATGAGTAATGGAGAGGGGGATAGCATTGGTAATGAATGGAATGTCTTAAATTTGTTGTATGCTGATAGTGCAGTACTACTTGTAGATACCGGACCAAAACTTTGTAGATTAGGGCAGAGTTTTGCTGATGTCTGTGAGTGTCATGCCTTGAGAGTATGTGTAGAATAGAGTAAAGTGATGGTTATTGAGACAGAAGGTGACTCCCAGTGTGATGTTAAAGTGAATGAGGGGAGACTGGAATTGGTGAGGGAGTTCAAATACCTAGGCACAGTGATAGAAAAGGGAGTAAAGTGTGTAAAAGAAGTGGAAAGTAGAGTGACAAAAGAAATGAAAGTAGCTGGTGCAATAAAGGCCTTGATATGAAACGGAGGCTTGAGTGTTTCAGCTGCATGAGGCTTACATGAAGAAGTGTTATTGCCAACTGTAACATATGGATGTGAGATTATGGTGTGACATGAAAATGAAAAGTCAAGAGTGAGAGCAGTGGAGATGAGACTGCTGAGTCATGTATGTGGAGTACAGAGAATGAATGAGGTATGAAATAATGTGATTTATGAAAGATGTAGAGTGCGAAAGTCTGTGGACACCAGAATCAAAGAGAGTGTACTGAGATGGTATGGTCATGTGGAGAGAATGGATAACAATAGAGTGGTGAAAAGGTATATCTGAGCGAATTTGAAGGAGGAAGGAGGTGAGGTAGGCCAAGGAGTAGGTGGAGGAATATGGTGGATGAATGTGTGAGGAGGAGAGTTTTGGAAGTCGGTGAGACTAGGGGACTGACAAGAGATTGAGCTGGCTGGATGAGTATTGTGAGGAGAAGTGCATGATCAGGGATTTGGCACCCCTTTTTAATGTGACAGGGTCTGAATTGACTCTATCGGATATGTTTATGTGAAGCTACAGAATGTGGTGAATGTTTTTGGCATAACAGATGGAGCCAGGATTTCAGGGGCTTGAATGGTTAGTGAATGGAGGCGTGACCCATTGGATTGGGTGAATTTGGGCTTTCTGGACATTGCTACTCCTCATGCTGCCCTAGGGTAGGAAAGGAGGTCTGGATGATGATGATGTACTAATCAAATAATTTTCCATTTCTCTGTTTGAGAGTTCCCAGGATGAAGTAAGGCAGTTGAGGTGATGGCAGTTCCTTGATGTTACAGCTCGGCTTCATTCCAGCAAACTGGAAATATTCTGGTTTACGTCAGATTTTAAATGTAAGTAGTCATTCAGTGATCTTTGTACTGAGTTTATGCTGAAGTAGTACTAAGTTATTTCTTCTACATCCTCCCTTAGGTAAAGGCTCTGGTAGATGCTGGTGTGACAGTGGTTGTTGCTGGTGGCAAGATTGGCGATTTGGCACTGCATTACCTTAACAAATATAACATAATGGCTGTGCGTGTAACCAGCAAATGGGACCTTCGCCGCCTCTGTAAGACTGTTGGTGCCATTATTCTTCCTAAACTTACGCAGCCCACCCCTGAGGAGATTGGACTGTGTGACCGTGTTTTCCTAGATGAAGTGGGGGATGTGCCTGTCACCATCTTCAGGTGGGTTTAAGGGTGCAGTGATTTCAGTGAATTTGTTCTTACTGATCTGTTCGGAATGGATTATTCTTCTTGGTAGAAAATGAAGGATTCATGTTTGTTAGCGATTTTGTTGGTGGTGATTTAAATGCCTTGTTTAGTTGGGAATACAGATTTCTCTGGTATAGAGAACATGCTTGTGACTTCACCAATGACATCAGTGGTGTTTATCTGCCATACCGGACAGTATGAAGGCTTGACTACGCTAAGTTATGGTTGGATTCCAGTACTTGTTTGCCAGATGCCTCCATAATATATATACAGTGCTCGTCAGAAGTATCGAGCGCCCTGCGTCCCTCCTACGAAACAAACCTTTCAACATTGAAAAAACATATAAATAATGCATTTTATTTGCCTTTAGTGCTTCGTAGGGTATCCTTTACACTTCTTCACGGACATGAGACATCTTGGAAGTGAAAGGGCGAGGTTCTTGAGGTGCTGGAGGGGTATTTTGTCCCAGGAGTCACGAATGGTGGCTTCCAACTTAGGCAGAGAGCTCATGTCCTTCCCTTGGAGATTCTTCTTTACGAGGTACCAGAGGTTTTCTATTGGTTTGAGGTCTGAGCTATTGCCTGGCCAGTCTTTCAAGAATGATACCTCGCAGTCACGAAGCCAATTAGAGGCTTCACCAAACCTGTTTCAGCAGTCTGCCACCAGGTGGTCTAGCGTTGCCCAGCCTCGATTAAATATTTTTGCAGTGTTTTAAAGACCTGTGAAATTGTACCTAATACTAAGTTTATAATAATACTGCTATTTATAGGAATATTTTTTCCTATTCAATCAAGCGCATATATATATATATATATATATATATATATATATATATATATATATATATACCTGTAAAGAAAGAATAACCAGGCTTTCAGAGAATCTTAGCTTGGTGACCAAAATAGTGTGCTGTCTGTTTACATATATTTGAATAAATCGTGTGCAGTTGGTAAAAGGAAATTACTTTCAGGACTTCTGATGTGTGTGTTTTAGCATGCTTTAAAGTAGTAAACAGTTCCTCTGAAAATAATGTACTGAACGACTGCTTAGTTGGTGAGTCAGCCATATTAATCCAAACAAATGGCAGTTCGGTACGACACTATAATCATAATAAAGTACGAGGAGTTGAAGTTTAAACTTACTAAACTGTGCAGTGGAGTTAGGGAAACATTTAAAAGAATTATTTATGTTAGACTCTTGTTACTAAGATGACCAAGACGTCCAAAAGGTCCGTATTGTTAGGAAAAGTCATACGTCAGGCAGGGCGGCATATCGAAAGGTGTTGCTAAATATGCGCCTACACATCTATTTTCTTTTGTGGATACTAGCGAATGACAAATATTTTAATTACTGTTATCTTGCTTTATGGATGGTTCTAGTAAAATTGCCTAGGTTTTGTCTCTATGTTATGCTTACAGAGATGAGTAAACTGACGAAAGCGGAGTTTACAAAATGACACTTATAATACATTATATATAATCAAAGGGCCCCCATATTGTAATTTCTTTGTAGCATATCATGCCATCTGGGTAATTTGATGAGTAAAATATGTTTTGAGGTGTTTTACATTGTGTCAAAATTAAAAAGAAATTAAGCACTGGCTACTTTTCCAGTGTTTATCCCACATCAGAGCTGGGCGACGGAAGCAAACTTAGTGGCAGATTTCTGAAACAGGATCTGGTGAAGTCTCTAATTGGTGACCGATTTGGCCTTCTGAGCAGGTGCACTGTCCTGCTGAAACACTCGTGCACCTGTGAGCTCGAAGGACTCTGGTAATTGATCACACAGAAGCTCCAGATAAACATCCTGATTCACTCTGCAGTTCTTGGGAAACACAACAAGCTTCCCCAAACCTTTACCAGAAAAACAACCCCATACCATGAGTGAATGAGGGTGTTTAACTGTGCTTTCCACGTAACGTGGGTCAAGCGGGTCACTACCTTTGCGCTGGTACAAACATGCTCCTCGGTTATAGGTAACGCTAAACATTGCCTCATCAGACCACAACACTGACAACCATTGCTCCTCACCCCAGTTAAGGTATTTGTTAGCAAAGGCAAGCCTACGAAGTCGTTGGTAACGTGTGAGAAGAGGCTTTCTCACAGGCCTGTGACTTGTGTAACCAAGTTCATGGACCCTTCGAGACACTGTGCGCACAGAAACCTCACCAAACACTTCCGGGTTGCTCTCCTTTATTTTCCTTGCACTCACACGAGGATTAGACTCCACTGCACGTTTTAAAACATTAACAGACCTCGGGGAAGTTTTCCTGGGCCTACCAGACTGCGGTTTCTTTGTGGGAACGTCACCACTGTTTTCCACTCGAAAACAGGCGCACTACCGACGCACTGTTGATCGAGCAACGCCAACCAATTCACTAATTTCCTTCATTTGGTGGCCTGCCTCCTTTAGAGCAATGATCTGTGATTTGATTTCACTCAAAAGTTCACGGGTAGGGGCCATAACAAAGTGGCGAAAGCCAAAACACTGCGGGACACTTGGTAAAAAATGGCGCAATAAGAGAGGGAGATGTGGTGGAGTTTCTCTTTCTTAGGCAGCCCGTAGGCAACTGAGATGGGAACCAACCAGCGTGTAGTAAGGCCTTGGGTTACCGTGGCATCATGCTAGCGCCGCAAACATCTGGCTTAATTTTTAGTAACAAAAACGGGTGATTCTTTTTTGGCCATAAGTATTGCGCGCCCTGCCATAGGCGCTCGATACTTCTGACGAGCACTGTATATATATATATACAGTAATATATACAGTCTTTGAGAGAGGTGAAGTTAGTGAATGTACAGCGAGGTTGGATGGTGAGGAATTGGAAAATGTTAGTACGTTTAAGTACTTGGGTAGTGTGATGAGTAAGGATGGAGGTTTGGAGGGTGAAGTGCATGAAAGGGTACAGCAGGGAAGAAAGGTTGCTGGTTCTTTGAAAGCAGTGATAAGAAACAGGGAAGTGAGCATGGAAGTGAAAAAGTTACTACATGACAGTATTGTGATACCAACTCTAACGTACGGAAGTGAAGCTTGGACATTGTTGGAAGGACACAAGTCAAGAGTGAGAGCAGTGGAAATGAGTTATTTAAGAGGAGCCTGTGGAGTCACGTGGAGAGACAGGCTGACGAATGAGGATATAAAGGAGCGTTGTGGTGTGGATGTGGATGTGATAGGAAGCGTTATGAGGAACACACTGAGGTGGTTTGGCCATGTGGAGAGGATGGAGAGTGAAAGACTGACGAAGAGAGTGTATGTGAGTGAGGTGGAGGGGGGAAGAGGGAGGGGGAGGCCGAGGATGAGATGGAGGGATGGGGTGGAGAGGTATATGAGAGAGGGGGGTGTGAGTTGGGAGCAGGGCAGTGAAATGGCGGGGGACAGGGCGACTTGGAGGCAATTTGTTTGTGGCCACCCCAAACGGGATTGAGGCGTCTGGCAATAGATAGATAGATAGATAGTAATCCCTCAACTATCCGATGTAATAGGGCCAAAGGCATGTCCGGAAAGTGTCTCGTCCGGAAAGTGGGCACCTGCCTGCTGGACTGGTGAAAGCCACCTAAATAACTCCTTACTGGACATGCATAGCACCTATTTAAACCTATTTAAGACCCTGTTCACACCAATAATGGACATAAAGCATAAAATAAATGAAAAGCAACCAAAGAGTGAGGAATTAGAAGTGACTGTACCTCAGCCAGGGTACTTACAGCAGGTCTGTGGCCGCCTTCTTAAGGCTGTGGCAGTGGTGAAAATGCTCTTGAACCACTTACAGTAATCCAGTGTTGTGCTGCACTTACAGTAATTCTTTGCACTGTGAGTTATAATTGTTTAACACTGCACACTGTTAATTGCACCATGCCAGTTTCAACCACCAGTTTGCACTCCACAGTTGATCCTTTGCACTCTACATTCTAATTTCTTAACACTGCACAACACTGTAAATTCCCATGTGGTCTAGTGGCGAGGTATTGCAGCTCATTCACTGTTTATTCACAAAAAAAACGAGCACGTGTGGCATCCACACCGATAGGCATCCACTCGCGATCGAAGTTAATCAGTAACTGTTGAGTGTTGGTGACAGAGAAACAGAGTTGCCAGATCGCAACAGCCACATTACCAAACTCCTCAATTTTCATTACCAAATTTAACTTTTCATTACCAAATTCGTAAAGCTAGCATTTATTCACTAATTATATATACAAGTAGAAATACATGTAATCACTCTCCTTATAATTAACAGCATGTTGATTGTTTTCACACTATGTAGGCTAGCACATTAATCAGAGAGAGCAGACAATCCACCATCTCTATCCTGTGTATCCATATGCATGTGAAAAATCTATTTGGTAATGCATTATTCTGAGTCATTACCATATGAATTTTTCATTACCAAATTGGCCCACGTTTGGTAATGACAAATACCAAATGACAGCCCTGACAGAGGAAGGGGGAGGGGGAAGGAAGAAAGGGGTAAAGGGGCCATGGTGTAAACAGCTGCTCAGCACCGCACAGCAATTTCAAATTATGGGAGGGGAAAAAAATCGTTTTGGGGAGTTTTTTTTTTTTTTTTTGGGTGGGGGTGGGGGTGGGGGGTCTGAAGGTCCAGGTCCACAATGTCTGGTAAGTAGGGTGTCCGGAAAATGGGCGTTCGGATAGTATAGGGATTACTGTATATATGTATATGGTATATATATATATATATATATATATATATTATATATACAGGTAACTCGCTCAGAACACGTGGGTTTCGTTCCTACCGTGCCGTGTTGGGTGCGAAATCGCGTATATTTAAACTACTCCATATTTTGCTCCCTAGACCCCCCAAATGTGTTGTTTTGCAGTTATCTGTCACTGGTAATCACTAGAAAGCACTTTAAGTGATTAGAAGGTTTATTTAATGTTATAACTCACAGATACAGTACTCCACAGCAAAACTTCAACACACAAATACTGTACGTAAACACAAGGAAACATTCCGACGCCGATCATAGGTAATCATATACAGTAAATCAGGTTAACTGGTACCAGTGCTTTAACTTACAAGCACATACCAGAACAGTACATATTTAACTTAGAAATGCAGTGCTGTGATATCGAATGATTTCAGTACATAATCTGTTAGGAATGACTGGAAAAAAAATAATGAATACATTTTCACCTTTTTGATATGTTTATGGTAGTTTCGAGTTATTTTTTACGTTATCGTTGTGCCCATGCTTGGAAAAGGGAGCGAAAGAGTTGAATTTTCAGTCCTAAATGAGAAAACTGCACGTCCTCCAAGGCTAGACTCTGCCACGGGAGAATAAAGTGGAGGGTCAGTCCGATTAGCAATAAGGAAGTTGTGTCACAACTTCCAGCTCGCACACCACGAGTATGGCTAAAAATAGAATCGTAATGCAGTTTCAGAACTAACAATAAGTTTAATTATTACGAATACAGATACAAAGCAGAAATAAATACGTTTACAGACGGGGAAAACGTACTTCTTCCGTCATAACATGTTCATCTCTCTCTATCATTTTACCTTGTTATTTTCGCAATATATATTGCTGTCTCGTAAACAGAGTGGTTGTTTGTGTTTTGCAAGGGAGGAAAAAGATTGTACAGTATTTTCTGTCTGGGTCGAGATAATGGGTGTAACTATGTGTGGTTAGGCATGACCACGAGCAAAAAAATCGTACATCCACTCATCACGATATCAGGTGGTGAACTGACAGATGACACATGAGAGGGTGAAGTCAAGGTCAGTCTCATGTCCCAGATTTTCGTTCACTTCCCGAAAGTTTTCACAGTTTTCTACAATTTGCATTGCATCAAATGATCCAAACCATTACAGCAAACCTGAGCAAATAGGTAAAGATACCAAGACAAAAATGTATTTTTCTCTTATTATAAGTCTTTAACGAACAAACTAAAAAGGCAATATTCCGACGCCGATCATGGGTAATCATATAAATCAGGTTAACTGGTTACAAGGCTTTATTTAATGCTTTAATTGCTTACAAGTACATACCAGAACAGTAAATAGTTAACTTACAAATACAGTACTGTACAAAAGCAGTACAGTAAGAGTTTAACGAACAAACAAAAAAGGCAATATTCCGACGCCAATCATGGGTAATCATATAATTCGGGTTAACTGGTTACAAGGCTTTATTTAATGATTTAACTTTATTTAAGTGCTTACAAGTACAGTACATACGAGAACAGTAAATATTTAACTTACAAATAATGTACAGTACTGTGGAAAAAATGAACAAATAAAAAAGGCAATATTCTGACGCCTATCAGGTAAACTGGTTATAAGACTTTATTTCTTGCTTTAACGTTATTTAATAGTACTTTAAGTTGCACATAAACTTACCAGAACAGTACAGTACTCTAAATATTTAACTTACAAATACTGTGCTACTGTACTTGGGAATGTCTCACTCACTGAATAATTTCCCGCCTAGATCGTCACATAATCAAAACAAGCCGCGCGCTGCGGTGACGTTCGAGGATTTGATCTTTCAAAGGCCTCTCCTGCGTTAATTTGTAGTTTTCATGATGGTTTTTTAATCTTACGTTGTCTTATATGTATCCCAGCCCTTACCGTGTTTAATTGCGAGCGGTGACGTTCGAGGATTTGATCTTTCAAAGACCTCTCCTGCGTTAATTTGTAGTTTTAATGATGGTTTTTTAATCTTACGTTGTCTTATATGTATCCCAGCCCTTACCGTGTATAATTGCGAGCGCGTTCCGTGAGATCGTGTTCCGTGCGAGTTACCTATATACATATATATATACATACATATATATATATATATATATATATATATATATATATATAGTGGTAGTGGTAGGTGGGGGTGCCCATCATCCACTCACTCAATGTAGAGTGATGCCATATGAGCTCTACACTGAGTGACAAGCCAAATAGTTTCCTGGTACATTTGCCAAATGGTTTCCTGTACCAGGAAACCATTTACTACGCTGGGTGGTAACCATATAAGCGGGGTTTCTGGCAGGGTTAAGTGTCCCCCAGATTTCCCTATCCAAAATCACTTAATCATGGCAGTCATTTCAGAGAACCTCAGAGAGCCCAATACCCGCCTAGGGCCCCAACCAAAGGGGTAGACTCGTGTCACCATGTGGAATATGAGAGGTGTGAATGAGGAGAGCAAGAGGGTGGAAGTGGTGAATGTGTTCACGAGTGCAAGATATGCTGTGATGGCATTGTGTGAAATGAAGATGAAAGGGTGCGAAGTGGAGGAGTGGGAGGGTGTGAAATGTGTAAGATCGGGAATGACTGGGAGAAGATGAAAGGAAGGAGTTGCTTTGTTGATGAATGAGGTGTGGCAGAGTGGAATGAGAGACTACAAATGTGTCAGCTCGAGGTGTATGTATGTCAAGTTCAAGTTTGAGAAGGTGAAAGTGGCAGTGATTGTAGCATATGCACTGTGTGAGAACAGGAGTGAGAGAGAGAAAAGACAGGTTTTAGGATGAGCTGGGTGAAGTAGTGGGAGAAATGCCCAGGAGCTATAAAGTGATCGTGATGGGGGATATGAACGGAAGAGTAGGCACTGGTCCTGAGGATGACATAATGGGTTGTTATGGAGTACCAGGAGAAAATGATAATGGTAATCAACTAAAGGATATGTATCAGGAGAGGAGGTTGTGCATTTGTAATTTGTATTTCAAATAAAGATGCACATAAATACAGTAAAAGTCCTTTAATCTGACACCTGATGGTCTGGAAATCCTGATGGTTTGGACTTTTCAACCCAGGGTCATTTTTAGCTTTTTGGGGTATGAAATTGAGATAAAATACGAAAAAAATAGAGAACTATCGAAAAATAGCCAAAAGCGGTGCGCCGAACTATCCAATTCTGCACCCAAAGCTTAGTCAACAACCCACACTGACATTCTGGAGGTTCTGAATCCTCCCGACTGTATGTTTACCCGGCTGATTGTGTGTTGTACATTCCATGCGTTGTCTACCGAATTTGCTTGTTTTTTTTTTTCAGTATTTTACTAGAATGGCTCCTACTACACCACATGCTACTGGTAAGATGAGGAAGCATGTTACAGTTACTATTGGTAAGAAATTAGAAATAATATAACGGCTGGAGATGGGTGCAGTGGTGAAGGACATAATTTGGGAGTTTAATGTAGGCCAGTCAACCATTTATGACAGCAAAAATAAATCCAAGGAACTGAGGGAATATGCCACGAGCGAACAGTCTATGAAGGGATGTGAGAAAAGGAAAACTCTTAAGAAACTACCACTGATACAGTTAGACACAGTTCTTTATAAGTGGTTTTGTGGAAAACGATGTGAGGGCAAGCCTATCAGTGGGTTAATGATTATTGAAAAGGCCAAACAATTCTATCTATCTATCTATTGCCAGACGCCTCAATCCCGTTTGGGGTGGCCACAAACAAATCGCCTCCAAGTCGCCCTGTCCCCCGCCATTTCACTCCCCTGCTCCCAACTCACACCCCACTCTCTCATATACCTCTCCACCCCATCCCTCCATTTCATCCTCGGCCTCCACCTCACTCTTCCCCCCTCCACCTCACTCACATACACTCTCTTTGTCAGTCTTTCACCCTCCATCCTCTCCACATGGCCAAACCACCTCAGTGTGTTCCTCATAACGCTTCCTATCACATCCACATCAACACCACAACGCTCCTTTATATCCTCATTCGTCAGCCTGTCTCTCCATGTGACTCCACAGGCTCCTCTTAAATAACTCATTTCCACTGCTCTCACTCTTGACTTGTGTCCTTCCAACAACGTCCAAGCCTCACTTCCGTACGTTAGAGTTGGTATCACAATACTGTCATGTAGTAACTTTTTCACTTCCATGCTCACTTCCCTGTTTCTTATCACTGCTTTCAAAGAACCAGCAACTTTTCTTCCCTGCTGTACCCTTTCATGCACTTCACCCTCCAAACCTCCATCCTTACTCATCACACTACCCAAGTACTTAAATGTACTCACATTTTCCAATTCCTCACCAACGAACCTCGCTGTACATTCACTGACTTCACCTCTCTCAAAGACCATTACTTTACTCTTCCCTACATTCACCTTTAGATTCCGTTTCTTACACACTCTCCCAAACTCATCCACCAAGCCTTGCAGCTCCCCTTCGTCTTCACTCAACAACACAATATCATCTGCAAACAACAGTACAGGGAGTTTCCAAACACTGTCCTCTCTCACCAGGGCCACTCCAACATCCACTACCCTACCTTGTACCTCTTTTATTACCCCATCCATGTACAGATTGAACAACCATGGAGACATGACACATCCCTGTTTCAACCCAACTTTCAAAGAGAAAAATTCACTTAGTTCACCATCCACACGCACTGCAGCCTTCGCACCATCGTACATACTCTTCACAGCATTCAACAACTTCCCATCTACTCCATATATTCTTAACACTTTCCACAATCCTTGTCTATCCACCCTGTCATATGCTTTCTCCAAATCCATGAAAGCCGCATACAACTTCTTTCCCTTCTCTAGAAACTTTTCCACTAAAGATCTAAGAATGAATATCTGATCTACACAACCTCTTCCCTTCCTAAAGCCTCCCTGTTCTTCTCCAACTAATTTCTCTGTTCTTTCTCTAACTCCAGGCCAATCTGCACATCTTCCACATCCATTCTACTACTATCTCTCCCCCATGCTTCAGCATTTCGCCACACACTCCATCAATTCCTGGGGCTTTCCCCGATTTCACTTTCTTCATTGCTTCCACAACTTCTATCTTACTGATTTCTTCCTGTCTTCTCACCTCCCTCCTTCTCCCAGCCATTCCCCAGCCACTTATACTCGCATTACTTCCATCCTGTATGTTCAACAATTCCTTAAAATGTTCTCTTCATCTGCTCACTTTTCTCCCTTCTCCACTAGTAATCTACCATTTTTATCTTTCACTCCCCTGCTAACTTCACTTCCACCCTGTCTTACTCTTTTCACCTCTTTCCAGAACATTTTCTTACACTCCCTCCACTTTACACTCAAATTCCTTCCAAATTTCTCATCCACCCTCTTCTTACTCTCTCTTACTAATCTTTTCACCTCTCTCTTTCTTTTTACATATAACTCTCTCTTCTGCCTCTCAACTTCTTGCACGCCCCTATTTCTCATCCATTCATTGTATGCTTTCTTCTTTTGTGCCACAGCCTGTTTCACGTCTTCAGTCCACCACGCTGTTCCTTGCACCCCCCTCTGTCTTCTCTTCCTTCCACACACCACATCACATGCTGCACATATTTCTTCTGTAAATATTCTACACACACCTTCCACTTCTCCCATCTGCTCCAATTCATATTTGCCCAATCGTTCCTCCACTTCTCTCTTATACTCTGCCTTTTTCTCATCCTCTTGTAACCTTTCCACTCTCCTTGCAACTACTCCTTCCTCTCATCTTTCCCTTCTTCTATTCCTCCATCTTACTTGAATTCTAATTCTGGCCACCACCAAGTAGTGGTCAGAAAGTCCACTCCCCCAACCTCTATAAACTCTTGCATCCATTACATATCTTCGCATCCTTTCATCCACACACACATAATCAATCATTGCCTTCCTTTCATTCAGTTCACCACCCACCCTTCTCATCACTCGCCATGTATACCTGTGGATCATTTTATGCCTGAAGAGGGTATTGGCTATCACCAACCCCCTCCCAGCACAAATGTCCACTAACGCACTCCCATTCTCATCTATCTTAGCAGGCACACCCCACTCACCAACTATTCCATCCACCTTCACATTCCCAACTTTACCATTCATATCACCAATCAAAAACACTCTCTCATTACTTCCAAACTTTTCCATGCACACTTCTACATTTGTCCAGAACTCTTCTCTCACCCTTCTAGCACGATCTTGCATTGGCGCATACACACACACAATCGCCCACATTTGTATTCCAACTTTCATCTTGACCCACACAATCCTTGACCCAACTGATCCATACTGTCTTATGCTCCTCTTCCATCTTTCACTCACAACGATACATACTCCTTCCTTTGCCCTCTCATTCTCACCTACTCCTGCACATATACCCCATCCATACTCCCATTCTCTCACACTTTCTCCTCTCCAATTCTGTGAGGAAATGAAGATTGATACTGATGTGAAGTTTTTTGATTTATGGCTTAGAAACTTTAAGACTCGTCATGGGATAAGGGTAGTGGATGTGTCAGGGGAGAAAAGATCTGCTGATGAGGCTGCTGCAAAGGAGTACAGTACCATATTTTGTCAGCTTGTTAGCATTTTCAGGTATCTGTCTGATAATCCGGACAGTCTGTGGGCTGCTGCAGTCCGGATTAAAAGACTTTTACTGTATAAATGGTATAGAGGAAACAGGGATCGTGGTGAAAGAAGCCTGATTGATTACGTGCTCGTTGAGAGGTTGATGATGGGAATGGTTGCTGATACGAGGGCTGTGAGAGGACAATGTGAAGGTCTGTCAGATCATATGATTCTGGTATGCAAGATCAAGCTGAGAGGAGTGAGGTGGATCAAGAAAGAGAGGAGCAGTCAGGGTGAAAGACTGAAAGTTGAGAAGCTGAGGATCAAAGAAGTGGCAGATGATTACAGAACCAAAGTAGAGGACGAGTTAGAATCAGTTAACTGGAATGAACTGGATTGGGACAGCCTGTGGAATGCATATAGGGATTGCTTAGTTAAGAATGCTAAAGAGGTTTGTGGTGTGGCAAGAGTATCAGCAAAAAAGAAGGGTACGGCATGGTGGGATGAGGAGGTTAAGAGAGCGGTGGAGGAAAAGAGGAAGAAATGGCTAAAGTGGCTACAGAATAGAGGTTCAGTTGAAATAAGAACTGAGTATATCAAGAGCAAGAAGCACGTAAAGAGACTAGTGGAGGAAAAATCTATCTATCTATCTATTGCCAGACGCCTCAATCCCGTTTGGGGTGGCCACAAACAAATCGCCTCCAAGTCGCCCTGTCCCCCGCCATTTCACTCCCCTGCTCCCAACTCACACCCCCCTCTCTCATATACCTCTCCACCCCATCTCTCCATCTCATCCTCGGCCTCCCCCTCCCTCTTTCCCCCTCCACCTCACTCATATACACTCTCTTCGTCAGTCTTTCACCCTCCATCCTCTCCACATGGCCAAACCACCTCAGTGTGTTCCTCATAACGCTTCCTATCACATCCACACCAACACCACAACGCTCCTTTATATCCTCATTTGTCAGCCTGTCTCTCAATGTGACTCCACAGGCTCCTCTTAAATAACTCATTTCCACGGCTCTCACTCTTGACTTGTGTCCTTCCAACAACGTCCAAGCTTCACTTCCGTACGTTAGAGTTGGTATCACAATACTGTCATGTAGTAACTTTTTCACTTCCATGCTCACTTCCCTGTTTCTTATCACTGCTTTCAAAGAACCAGCAACCTTTCTTCCCTGCTGTACCCTTTCAAGCACTTCACCCTCCAAACCTCCATCCTTACTCATCACACTACCCAAGTACTTAAACGTACTCACATTTTCCAATTCCTCACCATCCAACCTCGCTGTACATTCACTGACTTCACCTCTCTCAAAGACCATCACTTTACTCTTCCCTACATTCACCTTTTCGATTCCGTTTCTTACACACTCTCTCAAACTCATCCACCAAGCCTTGCAGCTCCCCTTCATCTTCACTCAACAACACGGTATCATCTGCAAACAACAGTACAGGGAGTTGGAGACATGACACATCCCTGTTTCAACCCAACTTTCAAAGAGAAAAATTCACTTTGTTCACCATCCACACGCACTGCAGCCTTCGCACCATCGTACATACTCTTCACAGCATTCAACAACTTCCCATCTATTCCATATATTCTTAACACTTTCCACAATCCTAGTCTATCCACCCTGTCATATGCTTTCTCCAAATCCATGAAAGCCGCATACAACTTCTTTCCCTTCTCTAGAAACTTTTCCACTAAAGATCTGAGAATGAATATCTGATCTACACAACCTCTTCCCTTCCTAAAGCCTCCCTGTTCTTCAACTAATTTCTCTGTTCTTTCTCTAACTCAGTCAATAAGTATCCTACCATATACTTTTCCTATTATACTAAGAAGACAAATGCCCCTATGATTACCACACACTTCTTTTTCCCCTTTTCCTTTGTACAAGGGAATAATTATACCTGACTTCCAATCCTCCGGGACTCTACCTTCCTCCCAGGCCAATCTGCACATCTTCCACATCCATTCTACTACTATCTCTCCCCCATGCTTCAGCATTTCACCACACACTCCATCAATTCCTGGGGCTTTCCCTGATTTAACTTTCTTCATTGCTTCCACAACTTCTATCCTACTGATTTCTTCCTGTCTTCTCACCTCCCTCCTTCTTCCAGCCATTCCCCAGCCACTTATACTCGCATTACTTCCATCCTCCACGTTCAACAATTCCTTAAAGTGTTCTCTCCATCTGCTCACTTTTTCTCCCTTCTCCACTAGTAATCTACCATTTTTATCTTTCACTCCCCTGCTAACTCCACTTCCACCCTGTCTTACTCTTTTCACCTCTTTCCAGAACATTTTCTTACAGTCCCTCCACTTTGCACTCAAGTTCCTTCCAAATTCTTCATCCACTCTCTTCTTACTCTCTCTTACTAATCTTTTCACCTCTCTCTTTCTTTCTGCATATAACTCTCTCTTCCGTCTCTCAACTTCTTCCACTCCCCTATTTCTCATCCATTCATTGTATGCTTTCTTCTTTTGTGCCACAGCCCGTTTCACGTCTTCAGTCCACCACGCTGTTCCTTGCACCCCCCTCCGTCTTCTCTTCCTTCCACACACCACATCACATGCTGCACATATTTCTTCTGTAAATATTCTACACACACCTTCCACGTCCCCCATCTGCTCCAACTCATATTTGCCCAATCGTTCCTCCACTTCTCTCTTATACTCTGCCTTTTTCTCATCCTCTTGTAGCCTTTCCACTCTCCTTGCAACTACTCCTTCCTTTCGTCTTTCCCTTCTTTTATTCCTCCATCTTACTTGAACTTTAACTCTGGCCACCACCAAGTAGTGGTCAGAAAGTCCACTCCCCCAACCTCTATAAACTCTTGCATCCAATATACATCTTCGCATCCTTTCATCCACACACACATAATCAATCATTGCCTTCCTTTCACTCAATTCACCACCCACCCTTCTCATCACTCTCCATGTATACCTGTGGATCATTTTATGCCTGAAGAGGGTATTGGCTATCACCAACCCCCTCCCAGCACAAATGTCCACTAACGCACTCCCATTCTCATCTATCTCAGCAGGCACACCCCACTCACCAACTATTCCATCCACCTTCACATTCCCAACTTTACCATTCATATCACCAATCAAAAACACTCTATCATTCCTTCCAAACTTTTCCATGCACACTTCTACATTTGTCCAGAACTCTTCTCTCACTCTTCTAGCACGATCTAGCGTTGGCGCATACACACACACAATCACCCACATTTGTATTCCAACTTTCAACTTTACCCACACAATCCTTGATCCAACTGATCCATACTGTCTTATGCTCCTCTTCCATCTTTTACTCACAACTATACATACTCCTTCCTTTGCCCTCTTATTCTCACCTACTCCTGCACATATACCCCATCCATACTCCCATTCTCTCACACTTTCTCCTCTCCATTTTGTTTCAGTTATTCCACATACATCCACTTTCGCATCCTCAAGCACCTGGACAATCTCTCTCTCTTTCACCTCATCATTTGCTCCCCTTACATTCCACGTTCCGATAACCATGTCCTTTGTCCGGTCCTTGGTCGTCAACGTTTGGTCAGTCCTTGTCCGAGGCTTATTGTTTGTTTTTTTAGTTAGTTGTTTTCCGGGGAGGGGCACTAACCCTCCGCCAACCCTTTTAGTCGCCTTTTACGACAAGCAGGGATACTGGGGGAGTATTCTTGACAAACCCCCCTACCCCCAGGGAAGTTATTCTGGAAAGAGGTGTGGAAATGTAGAAGTGAAAGCAGAAAGAAATGTGATAGTGTGAAGGATGCAGGTGAAAGGTTACTAACCCATGGAGATGAAGTAAGGACCAGATAGAAAGTGGAGGAAAAAGAAGGAGATAAATGATCTGGAAAGACAATAATGCGAACTACTCTGAAAATGGGAAGTTATTCTGGAAAGAGGTGTGGAAATGTAGAAGTGAAAGCAGAAAGAAATGTGATAGTGTGAAGGATGCAGGTGAAAGGTTACTAACCCATGGAGATGAAGTAAGGACCAGATAGAAAGAATATTTTGAAAGCTTGATGAATGGGCATAGAGAGAGCAGAGCAGCTGTAAACATGATTGGTTTTGGGAGTGTGCAGAGAAGGAATGCAGTGCCAGAAGACGTGACACTCGCACAGGTGAAGAGTGCTGTGAAACGGCTGAAAAATGGGAAAGCAGCTGGGGTTGATGAGGTGTATGCAGAGATGCTTAAGTGTAGTGGAGAGAGTGGAATGAAGTGTTTGTTGGAGATGTGTAAGAAGGCATGGATGAGTGAAACTGTGCCTGCAAAGTGGAAAAAGGCTGTGATTGTAACCCAGTACAAAAATAAAGGTGAGCAAAGTGTGTTCAAGAATTATTGTGCCATAAGTTTATTGAGTGTGGTAGGGAAGGTATATGGAAGAATTATTATAGAGAAAGGAAGAGAGATCTCAGAAGTCTTAGTGAGTGATGAACAGGGTGGCTTTAGGAGTGGCAGAGGATGTGTGGATCAAGTATTTGCAGTGAGACAGATAGCAGAGAAGGCTTGTGAGAAGGACCATAAGGTGTTTATGGCATTCATGGATCTGGAAAAAGCATACGACAAAGTAGACAGAGAGGGATTATGGAAAGTTTTGCGCATGTACGGTGTAGAGGGTAAGCTGCTAGGTGCCGTCAAGAGTTTTTATGATGGTAGCGAAGCATGGGTAAGGGTTAATGGGCATCTAAGTGAATGGTTCACGATCGGTGTGGGCGTGCGACAAGGTTGTGTGATGTCCCCATGGTCGTTCAATATATACATGGATAGGATGATGAGAGAAATAAAAACATGAGTAATGGAGAGAGGGATGGCATTGGTAATGAATGGTGATAGATGGGATATCTCAAATTTGCTGTATACTGATGATGCAGTACTGCATGCAAGTTCTGGACAAGAACTTGGTAGGCTAGTGCAGAGTTTTGCTGATGTCTCTTGATGTCGTCTATTGAGAGTAAATGTAGAGAAGAGTAAAGTGATGGTTATTGAGAGAGAAGGTGACTCCCAGTGTGATGGTACAGTGAATGGAGAGAGACTGGAATTGGTGAGAGAGTTCAAATACTTGGGTACAGTGATAGAAAAGAGAGGAAAATGTACAAAAGAAGTTGAAAGTAGAGTGGCACAAGGAAGAAAAGTAGCTGGTGCAATGAAGACCTTGATAAGACGGAGTGTTGCAGCTGCACAAGGCTTACATGAGGGAGTGGGTGTGAGACTATGGTGTGGCATGGAAATGAAAAGTAAAGAATAAGAGCAGTGGAGATGGGACTGCTGAGGGATCTATGTGGAGTACAGAGGGTGGATAGGATACAAAATAATGTGATTCGTGAAAGGTGTGGAGTGAGGAAGTCGGTGGACACCAGAATCGAAGAGTGTCCTGAGATGGTATGGTCATGTGGAAAGAATGGATAACAATAGAGTGGTGAAAAAGGTATACCTGAGTGAATTTGAAGGAGGGAGGAGGCGAGGTAGGCCAAAGAGAAGATGGAGAGATATGGTAGATGAGTGTTTGAGGAAGAGAGGTTTGGAAGTCGGTGAGGCTAGGGAACTAACAAGAGATCAAGCTGGCTGGATGAATGTTGGGAGGAGAAGTGCATGATCAGGGATTTTGGCACGCCTTGTGAGCATGGCAGCGTTCGGATTGACTCAGTTGGATAAGTTTGTGTGATGCTGCAGAATGTGGTGAATGTTTTGGCGTATCCGGCAGAGCCAGGATTCCGGGGCTTGAATGATGAGCGAATGGAAGTGTGACCTATTTGGATTGGGGTAGTTTGTGCTGCCTGGACATTGCTACTCCTCACTCTACCCTTGGGTGCGAAAGGAGGTCTGGATGATGATGATGATGATGATGATATATATATATATATATATATATATATATATATATATATATACTGTACAGTATATATATATATATATATATATATATATATATATATATATACTGCACATTACATATATATATATATTTACGGTAATCCCCATGCTTTCCGGACACCCCTCTTACCGGACATTGTGGGCCTGGACCTTCGGAACCCAAAAATGGCCAAAAAAAGAAAAAACAAAACAAAAAAAAATCCTAATTTTTTCCCACCCGTAATTTGAAATTGCCGCATGGCACTGAACAGCTGGTTTACACCACGACCCCTTCACCCGTTCCTTCCTCCCCCCTTCTCTGTCAGGGTTGCCATTTGGTATTTTTCATTACCTAATGAGAGCCAATTTGGTAATGAAAAATTCGTTTGGTAAGGAATCAGAATAATGCATTACCAAACGGATTTTTCACATGTATGAGAATACACAGGATGGAGATGGTGGATTGTTTGCTCTCTCTAATTAATGTGCTAGCCAACATAGTGAGAAAATAATCAACATGCTGTTAAGTATGAGAAGAGTGATTACATGTATTTCCACTTGTATATATAATTAGTGAAAAATAAATGTTAGCTTTACGAATTTGGTAATGAAAAGTTAAATTTGGTATTGAAAATTGAGGAGTTTGGTAATGTGACTGTTGCGATCTGGCAACTCTGTTTCCCCGTCATCAACACTCCAACAGTTACTGCCTAACTCCAATGGTGAGTAGATGCCTATCACAGTGGAAGCCACGCGTGCTCATTTTTGTGAATAAACAGTGAATAAACTGCGATACCTTGCCACTAGACCACACGGGAATTTACAATGTTGTGCAGTGTTAAGAAATTAGGATTTAGAGTGCGAAGGATTAGCTGTAGAGTGCAAATTGGCAGTTGAAACTGGCATGGTGCAGTGAAGAACAATGTGCAGTGTTAAACAATTCTCACAGTGCAAAGAACTAAGTGGAGCACAACACTGGATTACTGTACGTGCTTCAAGAGCATTTTCAGCACCGCCAAAACCTTAGAGAAGGCGGCCACAGACGTGCTGTAAGTACCCTGGCTGAGGTACAGCCAGTTCTAATTCCTCATTCTTTGGTTTCTTTTCATTTATTTCATGCTTTATGTCCATTATTGGTGTGAATACGGTCTTAAATAGGTTTAAATAGGTGCTATGCATGTCCAGTAGGGAGTTATTTAGGTGGCTTTCAAAGTTAGGCAGGGTTAGGGTCCTTAAGTACCAGTCCAGGAGGCTGGGGCCCACTTTCCGGACGAGACCACTTTCTGGACATGCCTTTGACTTTATTACATTGGATAGTTGAGGGATTACTATATATATATATATATATAAAGTTATATCTATCAATCTATCTATCTATACCTATCTATCTATCTATCTATATATATATATATATACAGTGTACATATATACAGTAATCCTCGTACTATCCGGACGTCCACTTTCCAGACATCCCCACTTACCGGATATTTTGGTCCCGGGATCCAATATTCCCAAAATGGGCCAAAAATTGCAAAAAATTCGAAAAAAAATCCGACTTTTTTCCGCCTGTAATTTGAACTCAGCGCGGGCCAGCTGTGTTTTGGTGCATAGTTCCTCCGCCGTCTGCTAGAGCGCCCCTGCATCCTCCCCACTTTCCGCCTGTCTCTTGTCCGAGTGAACGCTCGTCGTCATGGCTGCCCACGTGCTCGCTTTTGTGGTGGTGCCCTACCTGCTGCAGGCACTCCTGCTGCTCTCGTGCCTCTCCTTCGTGTGTGTGATGATGGCCCCGCTGCCTGAGAAGAGGAAGAGAGTGGTATTGACTCTAGAGAAGAAGCGGGAGATATTGGAGAAAGTAGATGCGGGATGGTCTTCTTCACGCATCCTCCGTGAGTTTAACCTGGCCCGATCTACTTTGTTTGATATTAAGAGATCCCGAGACAAACTCATGCAGTACACGGCTGACTTCTCGTCGAAAAGCAAATGCAACGTGGAGAGGAAGATCATGTTTACTCCCAAGTTTGCTGAAGTCGACTGCTCCACGTTGATTTGGTATCGACAGCAACATGCTGCTGGTGTGATGGTGCATGGCATGGAGCTGAAGGCTGCTGCTGAGAAGTTCACAAGGCTTCACGATGCCCTAGACTTCAAGGCATCCGAGGGTTGGCTCTTCGCGTTTAAGTTACGGCATGGCCTTACCAACCGTAAGTCTCATGGCGAAGCTTTGGACACTAACGAGGATGGAGTAGAGGAGTTTTGGCACAAGGTGAAGGGCTTGATCGACAGGGAGAGCCTCACTCTTGGGCAAGTCTACAACACTGACGAAACTGGTTTATTCAGTCGCTCTTTGCCAACAACACTCTAGCGAAGGAGACAGAGAAGCGTGTACCTGGCTGCAAGCTCTCCAAGCAACGGATATCTGCTTTGTGTTGTGCCAATGCTAACGGCAGGCACCGGCTTAAGCCCATTATTGTCGGCCGTGCAAAGCAGCCTCGGTGTCTTCGTGGGGTGATGGATGTCCTTCCTGTCGTCTGGTACCATTCTTTGAAGGCATGGTTCACAGCCCAGATCTTCAAAGACTGGTTCCACCGCCATTTCGTCAAGGAGGTCATACATTACCAGACAGAGAAACTGGGAATTCCATGCGACCAGGTAAAGGCCCTCCTTCTCCTCGACAATGCACCTGCCCACCCGTGCGATAAGGACTTGGTGGCTGAGAATGACTGCATTAGGTCATGTTTCTGCCACCTAATACGACTGCTCTCATCCAACCAATGGACCAAGGAGTGATCGTGGCAACACAGCGCCTGTACCGACGGAAGTTCCTGGACGAGGTGATGGTTGTTCTCGAGGATGAGGATGAGCGCAGGGAGGGACGGGACACGCGAGGCCAGGGGACTTTGGAAAACCTTCGCCGCTACAACATCAAGTCTGCCATTTACAACTGGGCCAGTGCATGGAAGGAAATCCCTGCCAAGACTAGAAAATGGTTGGTCTCGTCTGCTTCTCGGAACGGATGCGGATTACGATTTCCTAGGTTTCAACATTGATGACTTCCATGCACGTCTACTTGCACACGGCAATGATTTTGTTGTAGACGAAGTGCGTGAGTGGTTGGATGACAACAAGGGCAATCCTGGGTATCAGACCCTGTCTGATATGAAGATCACATCTTCAGTTGCAGGTGTCAGTACCCAGCTTGAGGATTCCGACGAGGACGGCGACAATGATGCGGACTCCTCTCAGCATGACACAACTCCAGCCATCCCCAAGCTGAGCGCACTCCGGGAACACCTAGAGTTCATTCTGGACTACCTGGAACACCCGGACTGTGACAGGGAGATGGGGGCCCTTGGGACTTGTGGAGGAAGTGCGTGCTTTCAGGCAGCGCATCATTAATCGTCAAAATCATCGTTCCTTGCGTCAATCAACCATTGACAGCTTTTTCAGACCGGTGATCCCCGCTGTGCCCATTCCTGGCTCCACTCCATTGCCTCCCCAAGACAGGCCCACATGCTCCGAGCCACAGCCCAGCACATCAGCCACGGTGGAGTCACCGCTCGACGTGAGTTTGCGCCTGACTTCAGAGTCATCTGCAGTGGTTACTGCATCACCACGACTCAGCGACGCACCCCTAGGCCACCTGGATCAGCTACTCTGAGACTCTGACAGTGATTAAACGGCAAGAACTTCTCCACTAGATCACACAGGAATTTACAGTGTTGTGCAGTGAAAAAAAACAGTGCATAGTGTTAAGCAGTTAGAATTCTGTGTGCAAAGACTAAAGTGGAGAGTGCAACACTGATTTTATAGACTTGCATTGTAGCGCAAATAAACTAGAGTGTGTTATGTGTAGAAAATGGATTTATGAGTGCAAAGACTTTAAGTGCAGAGTGCTACACGTATTTCATTAAGGTACAGTGGAGTGCAAGTAAGACTGGAGTGCGCAGTGTTAAGAGAATGGAATTCTGAGTGCAGATGACTAAGTTCAGTGCAAGACTTCATGTACAGTGTACTGCAGGTGCCTCAGGAACTCCTTTTTACTGTCAAAGTCTGAGAGGAGGCGGGTTATTCATCGAGATGGCCAGGGACTTGTTGTAAGTACCCAGAATGTTTCATATTTTACTGTATTTTCCATATTTACCTCTAAAACCTCATTTCACTCTTTCATGCCCCTTATTGGTGTGAATAGGGTCTTAGGTGCTATGCATGTGCAGTAGGGAGGTGTTTTTCTGAGTTAGACTAGGTTAGGGTCCATAACTACCAGTCCAGGAGCCCGGGACTTGTTGTAAGTGCCCAGAATGTTAAATATTGTGTAAACTCACGTCTAAAACCTCATTTTGTGGTTCTTTTGCATTTATTCCAGTCTTTTGTGTCCCTTATTGGTGTGATTTAGGTCTTAAATAGGTGCTATGCATGTCCAGAGGGATATGTATAGGTGTTTTTCTGAGTTAGGGTCCATAAGTACAAGTCCAGGAGGCTGGGGCCCACGATCCAGACGGGACCACTTTCCAGACATGGCTTTAGCTCTATTACATCGGATAGTGAAGGGATTACTGTATACAGTATATATCAATCCATCCATCATGCAATCCTACATTGCCCCATGAGGAGCGTAGGAGCCCGGGGCTAAGCAGTTGGTCCTGACATTTAAGGTGAAAGTGACCAGCCTCGCTCATCCCTGAGTGGCATTACATGAGCAATCAACCCCAACCACCCCTTGGATATAAACCTTCACCGGCTGAATCCGATTGGAGTGCAATAATTACCCACTAGGCCACCAGGCGCCAAAATTTGGTTATATGGTTACTACCCAGTGCGGTAAATGGTTTCCTGGTGTACAGGAAACCATTTGGCTCGTCGCTCAGTGTAGAGTCACCCACAGGCAGAAGGAAGAGGAAAGAATGAAGGAAAGAAAGACAAAAGAGGATGGAAGGAAAGAATGATGGAAGAGAGGAAAGGGCAGACACCCGACAGCAGCACTACATCGAGTGAGTGGATGGTGAGCGCCCCCACGTACCACAAATATATATACAGTGGATTCTCAAATTTCGACAGTTTAGAATTCGATGATTCGAGTTTAGATGCATTTTGGAGTGGTCTGCCTACCTCACTTTTCGATGCAAAATCGCGAATTTCGATACTCTCTGGGGCTTCATAAGCAGAAACAGTCAAAGATCATCATCTTCTTCAGGCCATTTACTATGGTGTTGCAAGATATAACCATCCAAGAGGGTGAGGAGGAAGATGTTGACACTGCAGATGTCCAGATACTCAAGGATGATTTTCATTTTGAGAAATTTGGGTTCGATACCACCACAGAGGAGGCTACTTCAACTAAGTTGTCCACCCCTTCCACACACCATCAACACCAGCCAGCCAAGTGATAATATTCCATAACCCAAGGTTAGCGCTTTACATTGTGCTGTACTGTAACAACTGTAATATAAACTGTGACAGGATACTGACAAACTGTAACAAATTTTCCTGTATTCTGAACTACAGTACAGTATGGCAATACAGTGCGGAACTACAATTATGTAAGCACATTTATAATTCACAAAGTTTCCAGGGAGTGTGGGCAAGAAATCATGATTTTACATAGTGAAGTTGGGAGGCCCCCAGACCCAAACTAATTTTTCCCATAAGAAGTTCAGTTTAAATTTTGATGTTTTGAATTTCGATGTGGTTTTTTGGTACATATCCCCATTGAAATTTGAGAATCCACTGTATATATGAAGCCTTTATGGTACAGTGGTAAAGTGTGCGTTTTTGTACACTGAAGAACGAGGGTTCGCGCCCCGCTAGGGTAATAAACTTTGGGAGCGTTCTTCTGACCACGTACTGCATTGGCGGATATAAGGGGTGCTGTGGTTGAACCAGTGTCGCATATTATAAAGTATGCTTGCATCCAGTCGGCTTGTGCGGGCTGATTACACTTGGTTCATAGACTACATTTTTGTTTTGTTTTTTTTTATGCGAGGAAGAAGGAACTAAAGGCCGCAAGCTCGCAATTATTATTCCTTCCAAGAGAAAAGCAAAATGCAGTAATCCCCGTACTATCCGGACGCCCACTTCCGGACACCCCACTTACCGGACATTTTGGGCCTGGACCTTCGGAACCCAAAAATAGCCAAAAAAGAAAAAAATCCCAAAAAATCCGAATGTTTTTCCCACCCGTAATTTGAAATTGCCGCATGGCGCCGAACAGCTGTTTACACCATGGCTCATTCCCCCCTTCCTTCCTCCCCCTTCCCCCCTCCCCTGTCATGGTTGCCATTTGGTATTTTTCATTACCAAATGTGGGCCAATTTGGTAATGAAAAATTCATTTGGTAGTGATTCAGAATAATGCATCACCAAACGGATTTTTCACATGTATGAGGATACACAGGATGGAGATGGTGGATTGTCTGCTTTCTCTGATAAATCTGCTGACCTACATAGCGTGAAAATAATCAACATGCTGTTAATTATATGGAGAGTGAGTACATGTATTTCCACTTGTACATATAATTAGTGAAGAGTAAAGGCTATCTATTTGTCTATCTATTGCTAGATGCCATAATCCCGTAAGGGGTGGCCATTTGACTTTGAGTTATTTGTTTTACGGGGAGGGGCACTAACCCTCCACCAACCCATCTATTGACATGTAGGGAGCACGTATGGTTTGGTTATATGGTTACCACCCAGCATTGTAAATGGTTTCTTGGCTTACAGGAAACCATTTGGCTTGTCACTCAATGTAAAACCACCTGTAAAGGAAAGAAAAGCAATAAGAAGTGACAGGAAAGATGGGAGAAATAAGAAGAGAGGAGGGTAGGCACAGAAAAAGAATGATAGCTTTACAAATTTTGTAGTGAAAAGTTAAATTTGGTAATGAAAATTGAGGAGTTTGGTAATGTGGCTGTTGCGATCTAGCAACTCTGTTTTCCTGTCACCAACAGTCACTGCCTAACTTCGATCACAAATACAGTAATCCCTCCAATATCCGGATTAATAGAGCCATCGGTAGGTTCGGTTATTGGTTTCGTCCGGATATTGGGCCCCAGCTTATGGACTTGTACTTATGGACCCTAACTCAGAGAAACACCTATACAACTCCCTCTGGACATGCATAGCACCTATTTAAGACCCAAATCACACCAATAAGGCACATAAATGACTGAAATAAATGCAAAAGAAACATAAAATGAGGGTTTAGAAGTATGTTCATACATTAATAAACATTCTGGTACTTATGGACCCTAACCTAGCCTACCTCTGAAAAACACATTCCTGCTGCACATGCATGAGGTAAGTATAGTATGGAAAAAAGTACAATATGAAACATTCTGGTAAGTATAGTATGGAAAAAAGTACAATATGAAACATTCTGGCTACTTACATCAAGTCCCTGGCCACCTCGATGAATAACCGCCTCCTCTCGGACTCTGACAGTAAGAACGATTTCCTGAAGTACTTGCAGTACACTCTTCCTGAAGTCTTGCACTGAACTTAGTCAATAACACACAGAAGTCCGTTCTCTTCACAGTGTTCACTTTAGTCCAAATAATGTTCCATTTTAATTTTGTGTTGCACATTAACTTTTCCCAAGTTTTTTTTATTTTCCAAAGCCAAAACAAAGAAGGTTAGTTACGTTAAATTTTGTTTCCACTGAGTCTTTTCTCTCATTTCGAAAACCTTAACACAACACACCGTTTTTTTCACTGCACAACACTCAAAATTCCCGTGTGGTCTAGTGGAGAAGTTCTTGCTGTTTATTCACTGTCAGAGTCCGAGAGTATCACTGGCAGGCGACCAAGAGGTGTATCGCTGGGTCGTGGTGATGGCGTACCGACTACAGAAGACTCTGACGAAAGCCGCAAACTCACATCGAGCGGTGACTCCACTGTAGCTGATGTGCTGGGCTGTGGCTCGGAGCATGAGGGCCTGTCTTGGGGAGGCAACGGAGTGGAGCCAGGGCTTGGCACAGCGGGGGTCACGGGCCTGAAAAAACTGTCAATCGTTGACTGATGCAAGGACCGACGATTCTGGCGATTGATGATGCGCTGCCTGAAAGCACGCACTTCCTCCACGAGTCCCAAGGGCCCCATCTCCCTGTCGCAGTCCGGGTGTTCCAGGTAGTCTAGGATGAACTCTAGATGTTCCTGGAGTGCGCTCAGCTTGGGGATGGCTGGAGTAGTGTCCTGCTGAGAGGAGTCCGCATCATCGTCGCCTTCGTCGTCGGATCTTCAAGTTCGGGACTGACACCAGCAACCGAAGACGCGATCTCGATATCAGACAACGTCTGATACCCAGGATCGCCCTCGTCGTCGTCCAACCACTCATGAACATCGTCCACATCAACAACGTCGCCGTGCGTACGTAGCCGTGCATGGAAGTCATCCACGTCAAAGCCCAGAAAATCGTACTCCACATCTGTTCTGAGAAGCAGACGAGACCAACAATTTTCAAGAGTTTTCACAGGGACTTCCTTCCATGCACTAGCCCAGTTGTACAGCGCAGACTTGATGTTGTAGCGGCGAAGGTTTTCCAAAGTCCGCTTGCCTCGAGTGTCACGTCCTTCCCTGCGCTCGTCCTCGTCCTCGAGAACAACCATCACCTCGTCCAGGAACTTCCGACGGTACAGGCGCTTTGTTGCCACGATCACTCCTTGGTCCATGGGTTGAATGAGAGCAGTCGTATTAGGTGGCAGAAACATGCACCTAATACGGCCATTCTCAGCAACCAAGTCCTTGTCACACGGGTGGGCAGGTGCATTGTCGAGCAGAAGGAGAGCCTTTACCTGGTCGCGAGGGATTCCCAGTGTCTTCGTCTGGTACTGGATGACCTCCTTGACGAAGTGACGGTGAAACCAGTCTTTGAAAATCACAGCTGTGAACCATGCTTTCAAAGAATGGTACCATACGACAGGAAGGACATCCATCACCCCACGAAGGCACCGAGGCTACTTTGCACGGCCAACAACAACGGGCTTAAGCCGGTGCATGCCGTTAGCACTGGCACAACACAAAGCAGATATCCGTTCCTTAGAAAGCTTGTGGCCAGGTACACGCTTCTCCGTCTCATCGGCAAGAGTGTTCGTTGGCAGCGAGCGATAGAATAGGCCAGTTTCGTCTGCGTTATAGACTTGACCGAGAGTGAGGCCCTTCCTGTCGATCAAGCCTTTAACCTTGTGCCGAAACTCGTCAACTCCATCCTCGTTAGCGTCCAATGCTTTGCCATGTGCTTTACGGTTAGTAAGGCCATGTCGCAACTTGAACGCGAAGAGCCAACCCTCGGATGCCTTGAAGTCTAGGGCGTCATGAAGCCTTGCAAACTTCTCAGCAGCAGCCTTCAGCTCCGTTCCACATACCATCACACCAGCTGCACGTTGCTGTCGGTACCAAATCAACGTGGATCGGTCGATTTCTGCAAACTTGGGGGTAAACATAACCTTCCTTTCCACGTTGCGTTTGCTTCTCGACGAGAAGTCAGCCGTGTACTGCATGAGTTTGTCTCGGGAACGTTTGATATCGAACAAAGTCGACCGGGCCAGGTTAAACTCGCGGAGAATGCGTGAAGAAGACCAACCCGCATCAACTTTCTCCAATATCTCCCTCTTCTTTTCCAGAGTCAACACCACTCTCTTCCTTTTCTCAGGTGGCGGGGCCATCATCACACACACTAAGAGGAGGGCCGAGAGCAGCAGGAGGCCTTGCAGCAAGTATGGCACCACCACAAAAGCGAGCACGTGGGCAGCCATTACGAAGAGCGTAGGTCCAGTCGCGGTGAGAGACAGGCGGGAAGTGGGGAGGATGCAGCGGCGCTCTACTGGACGTCGGAGGAATGACGAACCAAAACAATGCTCTCCCGTGGCGCGCGCGGCAAGTTCAAATTATGGACAGCAAAAAAATCGATTTTTTTTTTTTTTTTTTTTTTTGGAATGTTGGATCCCAGGACGATAAGGTCCGGGTATTAGGGATGTTCGGTTATTGGGCGTCCGGATATTAGAGTGATTACTGTATATACTTATCGCAGTGGGTGGCACACGTGCTCGTTTTTTGTGAATAAACAGTGAATGAACTGCAATTCCTCGCCAGTAGACCACACGGGGATTTACATTGTTCTGCAGTGTTAAGAAATTAGAATTTAGAGTGCAAGGGATTAACTGTGGAGTGCAAACTAGTGGTTGAAACTGGCGTGATGCTGTTAACAATGTGCAGTTTTAAGCAATTATAACTCTCAGTGCAAAGAATTACTGTAAGTGCAGCACAACACTGGATTACTGTACGTGCTTCAAGAGCATTTTCACCACTGCCAAAGCCTTAGAGAAGGCGGCCACAGACCTGCTGTAAGTCCCCAGGCTGAGGTACAGTCACTTCTAATTCCTCATTCGTTGGTTCCCATTTCATTTATTTTATGCTTTATGTCCATTACTGGTGTGAATAGGGTCTCGAATAGGTGCTATGCATGTCCGGTAGGGAGTTATTTAGGTGGCTTTCAAAGGTAGGCTGGGTTAGGGTCCTTAACCCTTACACCGCGGGCATGTTTCCCAATGTTTTGCGTGTCCCGGGGGGTTATTCGGGCTCCGACAGACTCTCAAAAAATATTTGCCAAAAATCAGTTATTAGTCCTAGAATATTAAAATTACATATGCCTATGGCACATACCTTCAGCTTTCTCCTGGGATGTTTGTTGAGGCTTCGTTGATTACCGTAGGACTTGTGGAGACCTCTGAAGTTGGGTAATGAAGTCTCCACTTTACACTTCCCGACAACCCGTAATATGATTACCACAGCCAGATATTAACACTATAAACACTACTCTATGATTATCAAGTAGTTTGGGATCCATACTCCAAATAAAAACCACTGTGAAAGCAATGAAAATTACAAGCGCATATGACCTTCCCACTTCTGCTAGTTCGCTGTTGGTATTCTGTCATTTACTCATAAAACCCCTCACACTTTATATTTCTATTACTATATAACACTTATATATATCTACAGTCTTTATCCATAAGTTTCCTTCAGTAGTATTAGTTTATTGTCACTGTAGGGATTCAATTTCTTTCAGTAAAATATGTAGCATTCACTTTCTCGTCCTGTATACTAGCATTGAGAGTGAATACTTTCACCTTCACTCTCATAACTCATAGTATTCATACATGCAAGAGTGAAACTTTCACTTTCTTTACTCCTAGGGTATATACTCGTATTCTTATAATACTACTCATTTACATTTCTATTTACGTTCTCTATTTTATTAACGCTATTTACATTTCTATTTTATTTACACTGTGTTATGCACTGTCACTTGAAGTAACTTATAAAACTATTTTCCACTGTTCACGTATATTTATATTCATTACTTTCACTTGCTGTTTACACATTATTTACACATTATTTACAATTTCAATTGCACTGTTTTACTCAATAGAAAGATCGTAGTCACTCTTTTATCAATTGTCAGCCCTTTACCTCTTTCCACACGAGGTTTAGTAGGGGGTAAAGGTCACAGGGCCCTTTGCATGGGGGTGAAACGTGCCTGAAGTTAGCAGGAGCAAACAGATGTACCTTCACATTGGAAGATGAGATAGTGGGCTGGGGTGGTGACCTACCAAGGGAAATGCATTACTGCCAACGTTAGCCTCTTGACAGGAGGTAATATATAGCAGTGAAATGATTGGCAGGAAATCTAGACAATGCATTATAAATTAGGTAGTCCCAGGTGAATGAAAATATCACTTAGGCTTCTCCCTTCCCTCCTTATATGTATATTTATTACGAAAATAGATTATACGGCATATTTCAAGGGGAAATAAACAGCAAAAATTAGCGAACGAGTGCACATGAGGTGTTGTCAGGTGATAATTAGCAATTGCAGGTGTATGGCACTATCACTAACCTTATTTCTTTTTTGTATATATTATTTGGTATAAGAATTGGGCATAGGGCTTATTTCAATGAATGAAATCTGAAAAATTCCAGGGAAGATTTACTTAGCGTAGCACGGCCGGGCAGGCGAGAGGATAGGGTAATGGAGGGGGGTAGGGAGAGGAGTCAAGAACGGGGAGAAATGGCTAAATTGTCAACAATGGATGGGAGTACAGATGAGATTAGGAGTGCTGACTAGTGTTGGACATTGGCAGTACTGATAGATGATACAAGGCACCACTTGAAAGCCCGGGTGAATTCAAAAGTAACACAGAATCACAAAAGTGACGCCCCGTGGTATGATCCCTTGCTCCCAAGCGTCACGAAAGTGACGCCCCGCGGTTAAGGGGTTAAGTACCAGTCCAGCAGGCAGGTGCCCACTTTCCAGACTGGACCACTTTCCGGACATGCCATTGGCTCTGTTACATTAGATAGTGGAGAGATTTCTGTTCTGTACAATACTACCCGAGATAAACTCGTGTAGCGCTGCCTCTGTTTGTGTCACCCTAATTTAGGAGAAAGAAAAGAAAACTAAAAAACACAAAGAACAGAAATGGAAAAAAACAGGGTGTCTGCGAGGTCACCACAAGCAGGTGAGGTGTGACTTGACTACCCTTCTAGGAAAGGTAACCCAATCTGAGGTGCTGCAAAAGTGCTGAGATGGTATTGACAGCTTTTCCCAATTCAAGCTTTATAGCAGCAGCAAATATGTTACTTAGGCAGGACCTCATTGGTTACAATACTGCCACTGCGCAAAGGTGAATTTGGTTACTATCTGTAAATCATTGTAAGAGAAAGGGTGGTCGTGGTTTAATGAATGCTCTCTAATAGCTGAAAATGCTATCTGATGCAAATTTTGTCCTGTTCCGTAGCTCCATATGTTCAGATATTCTTGTTTTGATTGAACGACTTGTACATCCAATATACCCAGCTTTACAACTAAGACATATAAATTTGTGAACAACATTTGAACATAGAGGAGTAGACACCCTGTCTTTGTGATTGAAAAAATTCTTTATCTTAAAGTTATTAGTAAGTATAATCCTAAAATTTACAAATGGAAAACTGATTTTTAAGCTGCCCTGTCCCTACCAATTTTCCACCACTGACTCCCCTCAATCCCGACCAATTTTGGAAAAAAATTTTTTTGGCTCAAACTTCCGCTTTTGGTGAGAAACATCGAAAATTCATAGAGATATCTCTCACCTGAGGTTTAAAATACTCGATAACAGGTAGCAGTACCCCTTACCTTACTGGGTTTTCTATCAGGCTGGCTCCAAAGAAAATGAGTTCTATGGTGGGGTAACCATTCCACGCCACTCATAAACGGTATTTATTTATTTATTTGGTATGAATTTATATGTAGTATGAGATTATATTGGTTTTTATATAGTAATATAGGCAATATAAGCATAGTTTCACACACCAAACACATCAACATTCCTGACCTTTTTTGGCGACATTACCTGATCATCATTTCTGACTGCTTCTTCCTCTAATGCTACGTAAACTTTGCCCTCCACAGTCATCGATTGGGGAATCGCTCTGGCCCTGAATTTCGTACCATGGCATGACATGTCTTTACTGGCCAGGTCACTGGTAATAGGTGAATTGCTGAGACAGTGGCGTGCGGGGTGGGGGGAAGGTCATGCGGGGTAAGGCATTGTCCCTGCCTGGCATCTTGTAGAGGAAGGTGTCCCATGTATTTGTACCAAATAGCACGCACAAAAATTGACAATTATGCAAATTAGGGACCATGCAATTGATGCGCGTTTCTATATGTCATCAGGACTGACAGTGACAAAACGTGTGGACGTATATATACGCCAACGGGATGTGGCGAGTTAAGTATCATGTTGCAAAACTGATAACTGATTTTTCCACATAAAGGCATTTTAACATATTTAACCTTTTTTTTTTTTTTTTTTTTTCACCTCAAAA
Organism: Coenobita brevimanus; assembly: GCF_032717465.1. Classification (NCBI taxonomy): domain Eukaryota; kingdom Metazoa; phylum Arthropoda; class Malacostraca; order Decapoda; family Coenobitidae; genus Coenobita; species Coenobita brevimanus. The sequence goes on from NC_137017.1 coordinate 15,124,050, forward strand.
CATACTGATTTACTTTTTACTTTTAGTATAAAGGAAAGACTTTAAATACAGTGCTTATTTATGTGTATCTTATAATTATTGTTCAGAAAATAATCTTTAAAAAATTCTTCACGCAGAGTTGTATAATTGGAACAAAGTTTGTATGTTGTATTCAGAAAAGTTCTGGTTGAATTAATTTTGTATATCATAGGACAAAAACTGTACCAATTTAACCCTTGACCTGTAAAATTTATATTTTCAGTAATGAAGAGTCTCATCAAAAGTTTTTGATTATATTAACCCTTTAAACGCGGATCGTTGCGTTTGCGACGCTCGGCGAAAAGGACATAACGGCTGAGCGTCGCGTTTGCGATTCTAGTAAATTTTGAATAACCGCGGGCAGGCAGGCTCCAGCTGGTATTGTCTATCAGTACCACCACCTTTTAGCTACTTTTAGCACACCTGACCTTTGTATCACTGACCTCCGTTGTTGCCAAGTATCGCGTTTTTCCCCCTTCCCCCCCCCACCACGGCCCCTGCCAGCCTGGCTGTGATACATGGCAGTGCTCTGAGTGCTCAGAACTGTAAATCTGCGCTCTCCTCTCACAAGCAGTTTATGCTAATAGGAAACGCTTGTTTCCCCAGTTGTAACACTAGCTTTTTTTCTCACGATTTACCCCTGTTTAGCGTCAGTTTACCGCAGGCTTTCAAAGTGACATTATGGCGAGTTCTAGCTCTTCTGAGTCAGTGCAAGCGGCCGACAGGAACGTGAATAAAGTGACGGGCGTAAGGCAGAATAAAAAGCGCGCCGCAGTGATCTTTTGGGAAGTAATATGATTGAAAATAATGTAGTATACATGTTTTTAGCTGTGAAAATGGAAATGTTTGTTGAGTGACGGGAAGACCGCCGCCGCGCTGCATGTCGGCCGTACGCTTCGTTGATTTTAGCCTTATTTTCAGTGCTTATTGTACAAATACGGATTCCTAACTACCTTTACGTTGTAGTATAAAGTTTACTGTGACAGAATGAGGCTGTGGTAGAGGGGAAACCGGGTTGCTGGAGGTGTGAAAGTGAAGATTTGGTTACCCAACTTTATAAGTCTCCACAAGTCCTTGGGTAGTCCACGAAGGCTCAACACCTGTCTCTGGAGAAAGCTGAATGTAAGTACTATCTGCCATATACCAAGTATAATGTTCTAGGGTTAATATCTGATTTTTGGCTAATATTTTCCTACAAGTACTCAGACCGCGATACAACCCCACCACTCGGGGGAGGGCGACTGTTCACGGCCGCGTTTAAGGGGTTAAAAAATAACATATAAATTTAAGGTTCACATGTGAATTAGAAAATAATGGATGTATATCATTTTTAGATATAAAAATCGATAAAAGCAATAAAGGACTAGTGAAAGGGGTGCATAGAAAACCAACCTTTACAGGTCAAGGCTTATATCGGTAGTTTTTGTCCTATGATATACAAAATTAATTCAATTAGAGCTTTACTTCTTGTTCGTATTTTTAGTTAGTTGTTTTCTGAGGAGGGGCACTAACCCTCCGCCAACGTTCTGTTTGAAGGTTGGGTTGAAACAGGGATGTGTCATGTCTCCATGGTTGTTCAAAATGTATATGGATGGGGTTTTATAAAAGAGACACAAGGTTGGGCAGTGGATGTTGGAGTGGCCCTGGTGAGAGAGGGCAGTGTTTGGAAGCTCCCAGTACTGTTGTTTGCAGATGATACTGTGTTGTTAAGTGAAGACGAAGGGGAGCTGCAAGGCTTGGTGGATGGGTTTGGGAGAGTGTGTAAGAAACTGAATTTAAAGGTGAATGTAGGGAAGAGTAAAGTGTTGGTCTTCGAGAGAGGTGAAGCCAGTGAATGTACAGTGAGTTTGGATGATAAAAAAATAGAAAATGTGAATACATTTAAGTACATGGGTAGTGTGATGAGTAAGGATGGAAGTTTGGAGGGTGAAGTGCTTGAAAGGGTACAACAAGGAAGAAACGTTGCTGATTCCTTGAAGGCAGTGAAAAGAAACAGGGAAGTGAGCACGGACCATACGTTGACGACTAAGGAACGGACAAAGGACATTCTGAGGGTGGGAACATGGAATGTGAGAGGAGTGAATGATGAAGCGAAAGAGAGAGAGATTGTTCAGGTGCTTGAGGATGCAAAAGTGGATTTATGTGGATTGACTGAAACTAAATGGAAAGGTGAAAGGGTGAGAGAATGGGAATATGGTTTAGGTATATGTGCGGGAGTCAATGAGAATGAGAGGGCAAGAGAGGGAGTATGTCTGATGATAAGCAAGAAGTGGAAGGAGAATATAAGAGAGTATGGAACAGTGGGTGCAAGGATTGTATGGGTGAGGATGAAAGTAGGTATACAAGCGTGGGCGATTGTATGTGTGTATGCCCCGACAGAGGACCGAGTGGCAAGACTGAAAGATGAGTTTTGGGCGAGAGTAGAAGCATGTATGGACAAGTTTGAGAGGAGCGAGAGATTGCTTTTGATTGGAGATATGAATGGCAAAGTTGGGAATGTACGAGTGGATGGAGTGGTTGGTCAGTGGGGTGTGCCAGCTGAAGTAGATGGGAATGGTAGTGTTTTGGTGGACATCTGTGCTTGTAAGGGGTTGGCAATAGCCAACACCTACTTTTGCCATAAGATGATCCACCGGTATACATGGAGAGTAATGAAGAGGATGGATGATGAACTTGTTGAACGAAAGGCAATGATAGACTACTTGTGTGTGGATGAGCGAATGAGAAGACAAGTGTTGGATGCAAGAGTGTGGAGAGGGTGGAGAAATGGAGTCTCGGACCATCACTTAGTGAGGGCCAAGGTAAAGCTGCAAAGAAAATGGTTGAGGAGACGAGGGGGAAGACAGGAGGAAACATCTCTTGTGAGAAGAGTGGAGAAATTGCAAGATAGCGAGAAAATGACAGAGTATAAGAGCATAGTGGAAGAAAGATTGGGAAGGTATGAGCTAGAGCTGATGGAAGGGGTGGAAGACTTATGCAAGATATTCATGGAAGAGATAGGGGCATCGTGTGAGGCGGTTTGTGGAGTGAGTAGGAGATGCAAGGGTGTGCAAGGGACAGCATGGTGGAATGATGAGGTGAAACGAGCTGTGGAACAAAAGAAGAAGGCATATAGTGAATGGTTAGCGAGTAGAGGAAGGGGAGTAGATGAGAGAGAGAAGAGAGAGGTATATGTGAGCAGGAGAAGGGAGGTTAAGAGACTGGTGAAGGAGAGTAAGAAGAAAGTGGATGAAGAGTTTGGGAGGAATCTGAGTGTGAAATGGAGGGAGAGTAAGAAATTGTTTTGGAAGGAGGTAAAGAAAGTAAGGCAGTGTGAAAAGGGAAATAGTAGGGGAGTGAAAGATAGGAATAATAGATTGTTGGTGGAGAAGAGAGAGAAATTGAGGAGATGGAAGGAGCATTTTGAGGATTTGTTGGATGTAGAGAGTGAGAACAGTGTGAGTATAAGTGGTTGGGGAATGGCTGGGAGAAGGAGAGATGAGAGGAGGGAGGAAGAGATCAGTAGGGCGGAAGTAGTGGAAGCGATGAAGATTACGTTGGGAAAGGCCCCAGGAATTGATGGAGTGTGTGGTGAAATGCTTAGGTATGGGGGTGAGATTGTTGTGGAGTGGATATGGAAGTTGTGTAGATTGGCTTGGGAAGAGGGAAGGGTTTCAGAGGACTAGAAATCAGGTATAATTGTTCCTTTATACAAGGAAAAGGGGAGAAAGAAGTATGTGGTAACCATAGGGGTATTTGACTTCTTAGTATGACTGATAAAATATATGGTAGAATACTCATTGATAGGGTTAGGCATATGACAGAGGAGCTAGTTGGAGAAGAACAAGGGGGATTTAGGAAGGGAAAAGGGTGTGTAGATCAGATATTTGTTCTAAGATGTTTAGTGGAGAAGTATCTAGAGAAGGGAAGGAAAGTGTATGCTGCCTTCATGGACTTGGAGAAAGCTTATGACAGAATAGATAGGCAAGGTATGTGGAAGGTATTAAGAATATATGGAGTGGATGGGAAACTGTTGAGTGCTGTGAAGAGTATGTACGAGGGAGCTAGGGCTACAGTGCGAGTGGATGGTGAGCTGAGTGAGTTCTTTGATCTCATTGTGGGACTGAAACAGGGTTGTATGATGTCTCCATGGCTGTTTAATATATACATGGATGGGGTTGTAAAGGAGGTGCAAAGTAGGGCAGTGGATGTGGAGGTGGCTCTAATGAATGAGGGTGAGATTTGGAAGATTCCGGTGCTGCTGTTTGCTGATGATACAGTATTGTTGAGTGAAGTTGAATGGGAATTGCAAGGTTTGATGAATGAATTTGGGACAGTGTGTAGGAGGAGGAAGCTGAAAGTTAATGTAAACAAATGTAAAGTTATGGTGTTTGAGAGGAATGAAGTCACAGAGTGTACGGTGAGGTTGGATGGTGAGGATATGGAGAATGTGAGCGCATTCAAGCACTTGGGTAGTGTGATGAGTAAGGATGGAACTTTGGGGGATGAAGTGCGTGAAAGGGTACAGCAGGGAAGGAAAGTCGTTGGTTCACTGAAAGCAGTGATGAGAAATAGGGAGGTGAGTATGGAAGTTAAGAAGTCACTATGATAGAATTGTGATCCCTACCCTGACATATGGAAGCGAGGCGTGGACCTTGCCAGAGGGGAACAAGTCAAGAGTGAGAGCAGTGGAAATGAGTTACCTGAGAGGAGCATGTGGAGTGAAATGGAGGGACAGATTGACAAATGAAGAAGTGAAGGAACATTGTGGGGTGGATGTGGATGTAGTTGAGAAGATTAGGACATGTGAAGAGAATGGAGAGTGAAAGACTGACTTAAGAGGGTGTATGTTGGTGAGGTGGAGGGAGGGAGAGGGAGGGGTAGACCGAGGATGAGGTGGAGGGATGGAGTTGAGAGGTATGTGAGGGAGGGGGGGGTGAGTTGGGGGGAGGGTAGTCAAATGGTGGGTGACAGAGCGACTTGGAGGCGTTTTGTCTGCGGCCACCCTTTGCGGGATTAGGTCGTCAGGCTATATATAGATAGATAGGTAGATTTCTCTTGCACTATCCTTGGAGCTGTCACTTAACCATACAATGGTATAGCCAAGGCGTAACAATGGATGTTTAAATGTTTTCACTATATTTGATATGTTTTGAGATGAATGACTGTTTTTAGTAAACTAGAACAGTTAAGAATGCTTTGTAAATTTTTGATGTTGCAAGGCAGACAGCACTGTCAGTGAGGGAGTGTTATTGAGAGAAGAGGATAGAGATAGCTGTACTGTTGTATGTCTTGTTTCCAACAACCTTGCCGTACTGAGCTTCAGTCATAAAACATTTAAATTTGGTTTTTGTTTAGTGTGTATATACAAGTGCTTCATTTATTATTATTACTATTATAGTGGAGATATTCAGAGGTTAGTGAGAGTGCATAATTAGTGATGGGAATGAAGTAGTGTCAAGGAGCATGTTTGCTGAGCAAAAAATACTCATGTCGTATTTCATTTGGTTTGTTTAAGGATATTTTTCAGACTAGGAGTGAAGAGTTAAAAAGGGAAATGTGAGTCTAAGTTTGGAAGTGTGAATTTAAGATTGTCAGGTGTTGATAGAGGAAGGGCGAGAGAAGGTGTGGCCTTGTTAGTGAGCCCCGAAGTGCAGCAGTGTGCGATTGAATGGAAGGAGGTGTCATTGAGACTGATATGAATAAAAGCAAAATTTGAACGTGAGTTGTGGGTGTTTGTGAATGCATATGGGTCTGGTAGTGAAAGGGATGCAGAAGAGAGGGAGTTTTTCTGGAAAGTTGATGAGTGTCTGCAGAGTTTTGGAGTGAATGTGAATGTGGTGATGATGGGAGGTCTGAATGCTAGAGTGGGAAATGTAGAAGTTGAAGGTGTAGTTGAACTGCATAGCGTGCCTAGAAGAAATGAAAATGGGGAACAAATGATAGGGATGTGTGTTGAGTGAAAGATGGTGATTGGAAATACCTTGTTTGAGAAGAAAGATATAAGAATACATGGGTGAGACAGGAAGGTGGAAGGGTTGTTGATAGAGCATTGATGGACTATGTGGTTGTGTCCAGGAATATAATAGGAAGATTGTTGGATGTGAGAGTTTTGAGAGGGGAGGGTGAAGGTATGTCTGACCACTACATGGTGGAGAGAGTGTTGAGAGTAGGTAAGAGATAGATGAGATCTGGGAGAGTTAGGTGTGGCAGGGAAGTTTTGGAAGTGTGTGAGTTAGATAAAAAAGAGAAAATGATAGGGTATCAGGAGAAATTGAAAGATAAGTGGAACGCAGTAAAAGATCAGGAGAATGGGAGTGTGAAGGAGGAATGGCAGTTGTTTATGAGTGCTGTGGTGGGGCATGCAGAAAAGGTGTGTAGTGTGAGATGAGTGGGCAAGTGCTTGTGTGGTCCCATTGTATAAAAGTATTATACAAGTATTAATGTACTTACTTTAGGGGTATAAGTCTGTTGAGTGTTGTAGGTAAGGTGTATGGTAAAGTGTTAAATAAGAGGGTTAGAGAGGGTACAGAGGGTGTGATTTGTGATGAGCAGTGTGGCTTTAGGAGAGGGAGGGGATGTGTGGATCAGGTGATTGCTGTGAGACAGAGGAAGGGGATGTGTGTATCAGGTGTGTGCTGTGAGACAGAGGGAGAGGATGTGTGGATCAGGTGTTTGGTGTGAGACATGCGTGTGAAAAGTATTTAGTGAAAGGTAAGGATGTGTCTGGGGCGTTCATGGATTTAGAGAATGCATATGATAGAATTGATAGGGAGGCTTTGTGGACTGTTTTAAGATTGTATGGACTTGATGTTAGGTTGCTAAAAGGAATGAAAAGTTTTTATGTAAGTAGTAGAGTGTGTGTAAGAGTGGGAAATACTGAGTGATTGGTTTCCCGTGAGAGTGGGGCTGCGGCAGGGACGTATGAGTCACCACGGTGGTTCAGTATTTATATGGATGGTGTCGTAAGGGAGGTGAATGCTAGAGTGTTAGGTGGAGGTTTGAGTCAGGTGAATGCTGATGGTAGTAGAGAGTGTAATCTTAATCAGCTGCTGTTTGCAGATGATACTGCACTGGTGGCTGATTCGGAGGAGAGATTGAGACAGTTGGTTGAGGAGTTTGGAAGGGTGTGTGAAAGGAGGAAATTATGAGTAAATGAGAATAAGAGTAAAGTGATGATGTGTATAAGGTTGGTAGATGGTAGGAGGATGAATATAGTTTTGAATGGTGAGTAACTTGAAGAGGTAGAGTATTTTCAGTATTCAGGGTCACAGCATCATCCACTCACTTGATGTAGTGCTGCCTACTTCTTCCTTAGCCTTTATCATTCTTTTTCTGTGCCTGCCCTCCTCTCTTCCTATTTCTCCCATCTTTCCTGTCACTACTTAATGCTTTTCTTTCCGTTACAGTTGGCTTTACATTGGTGACAAGCCAAATGGTTTCCTGTAAGCCAAGAAACCATTTACAATGCTGGGTGGTAACCATATAACCAAACCATACATGCTTCCTACATGTCAAGTGGATTGGTGGAGGGTTGGTGCCCCTCCCTGTAAAACAAATAACTCTGAGTCAAATGGCCACCTTGTACGGGATTATGGCGTCTGGCAATAGATAGATAGATAGATGTTGCTGTGTATGGAAGAAGAGATGCAGAAGTGAAGTTTAGAATGAATGAAGTAGAAAAGGTGCTGGGAGGATTGAAAGAAGTATTTAGATGCCGTTCGCTTAGAATGGATGTAAAGAGAAGGCTGTATGAGGGTTTTGTGGTACTGACTATGTTATATGGGGCTGAAACAAGGAATAGGGGGGTGGCAGAGAGGAAAAGTTTGATAATGGAGATGAGGTGTCGGAGGAGTATGTGTGGAGTGACGCATATGGATCGAGTGAGAAATGATGAAGTGCGAAGGAGAACTGGAGTTGTGCGGGAGATGGCTGATTGAGTTGAGCAGAGGGTGTTGCGATGGTTTGGGCATATGGAGAGATTGGATGATGAGCAGTTGGCGAAAAAGATAACTAGATCAGATGTGAGAGGTGTAAGGCTGAGAGGAAGACCTTGAACTGAATGGATGGACAGTGAGAAGAGCGCGTTGGATATGAGATGGATGTCTGTTGAGCAAAGAAAAGTGGCTGCGTGTGATAGAAATGATTGGAGAGAAAATGTGAATGAATAAATGATGACACAACCCCGAGGGGATATTCTCCTGCAGTTGGTCTGATCAGCTAATTAGTTCAGGTGCAGGTAAGGGGATGGGTCCATTATGATGTAGCAGGGGTAAACCAGGTCTGCTGTCGGGCCCTGCTGTGGATGTCACTAATTGCACTGCACAGTTGACCCATGTGTGTTGTGGTGCGATGAGAATCTGTCCTTTCTTCCCTTGGGGCTAAGATGCGGATAAATGTGTTTGTGTGGATGAGTAAATTGGGAGTGTGTCGTCCTCTCCCGGCTGCCTCCCTTTCTTGGGGGAAGCAGCTTAGGTATACAGATAGATAGATAGGAAGTGAATGTGTTGTCTGTAGGTAATGAGACATCAGGGGCAAGTTACAGTAGTCTTGCATCACAGTGATCTGATATCGAATGTGGAAATATGCCTTAATACTGGAGATGTGGGACATGAATCTGACTAACACAGAGTACTTTTAGGGTAAATAAAATGCTGTGAACGTTCCTTGTAACTGATTTTTGAAAATTTGTTTGTGTTGTCTGTGATTGTACAGGTAGTATACAGTACATGCAGGCAATTGATTTGGAGATAAAGTGTATTCCTACTTTTAATGGCCTATATATTTTCTTAAATGAATGAAAGAACGGGTTTTATTAAGTTTTGTTGTTGTAAGTTCATTTCATGAAAAATAATACTTATCTCTATATACTGATAGATATTTACTGTACTGTACTTTAATTGAGATGAACATTCTCAACTTATTCTACAAAAGGATTTGGACTCAGTGTTGCCAATTTTGCAGTTTCCCTGCTAAATCTTGAGATTTTAAAACCAGTCTTGCGGGAAGTTTTTTATATTTCTGCTCTATATCTAGTGTTTTTTTAAGTTCTGTCAGGCATTATTTTTTTGGCTGATTTTCCCTAATCTGATATATTTTTACCACTTTTTAGACCAGTCTTGTGGATTGATAGAATTTCTACTTGGCAACACTGATTGGACTTCACAAATGTAGTGTTAAGATGGCATCAGGATCAGAAGTATATAACTTTTTGTGAGGAAGGGGTTGTTTGTTTGTTTTCTTGTCTTGTACCCTTCTTGTACATAAAAATAAAGAAACCAAAGATATATACAGTACTGAATAGAGATTCTGAAAGGTGGAATTCATAGTTATAAGATGGTACAGTAACATGGAATAGGTAACTTTTTTTAAGGAAGGGGTTGTTTGTTTTCTTGACTTGTTCCCTTCATTTACATAAAAATAGAGATGCCAAATACAGGTATACAGTACTGAATAGAGATTCTTAAGGTGAGAATATATTTGAGTGAAAACTACTGATATCAAGCAAGTTTTCTGCAGTCTTGGTTGAGACATACTTTTTTTCTCAGAACTGCCCATCCAGAATTATGGGGCGTCTTTCACACTGCAGCGTCTAATGTGATACGAAATACAGTAATTGAGAGATTACTGTATAGGTAAATTTTATGAAACTATGCAGGTGGTTACACTATTTTAGACATTGTTCCTGAACCAGGGAGACATTTGTGATGTTTATTGAGCCTACTGATATATGAAATTAGAGTAATGTAGACTAAGAGTATTATGATTTTCCAACAGACAAGAAGGGGAAGAATCACGAATTTCCACCATCATAATACGTGGTTCAACTGATAACCTAATGGATGACATTGAAAGAGCTGTAGATGATGCTGTCAACACATTCAAAGGACTCTGCAGGGTAAGCATAGTGTAATAATATGCAAGCTGTGTGTAGGACAGAGGGAAAAGGAACAGCATGAATAATAAATTTCAGATGGAAAGTGAGAAATAGTACACAATACTGTACATAAAAAATGATGCCATGCTTTCTCAAAAGGAATCCCTGTACTGAGATTGGCCATGATAAAAGTTGATGTTTTGATGGAATGGAAGCAAAACCAAGTGCCAGAACCAGCTAATCACTTCTGAAGTTGCTGGGAGCTGTATTAGAAAAAAAAAAAAAAACGAAATGTGTAATAGGATCTGTTACAGTGTGAGAGTCTCAGTATGGTCTTGACTGTACAGTTACTCAGGTCACCAAGTCATTGAACTTATGAGTGAATGTATCTTGCCAGAGAGAGATGACTGTGTGGCTAGTTACTAAGCTTGTTGCTAGTGGTACTTCCCATGGTCGATGGTAGCAACCCATGTACTCACTAATGGAGGTGATACACTTGAGTATATATACTGGTATCATCATCTTAGTCGTCGTCGTCATCACTCATCCTTTATTCCAATAAGGAAAAGAATATATGAAAGTGAGAACTGTCAACAACTTGCCCAGTGAAATAGGCCACATTCATTCACACACCATTCAGGTACCCCGAATTTTGGTTCTGCCACACAATCATAACCATCTCCATATAATTTAATGGATTTGGTTTTATTTATATTTCTCATTTTGTGTATAGATACATTTTATATATACCTGTAGAATAATAATTTTAGCAGACTCTCAAGTTAAAGAAGGAGGTACCACACCTCTACCGTTTACTTCTCTGTACATAATTCATTCAGCCAACTCAATCCCTGTTGGTTTCTTGGTCTCTTGAACTCCCGTACTTCAGATACTTATAAATAGATTTACTGTGCCCTATCACCATTGTGACCGTTGCATCTCCTCACACCATCAGATTTACTCACATGTTTACATTTTACCACTCTGTCTGTTTCCTCTTCTTCCAGATGACCGTACCATCCATGAACGTACTATACTCTTCTGCTTAGTCATCAGTTGAATTTTATAGTAGTGTCTAAGTAACCGCAGTCTTTCTTGCTGAGCAGACTCATCAACCACAAGCAGGCAGTCGACCTTGCAGGGCCATCCCATGCAGTGAACCAAGGTCCCCATATGGTGGACAGCAAATTGCCCTAGCAAGGTTTAGGAAAAGAGTCGAGGTTTGGTTCCTGGACAGATGCCACATTTGCATCTCCACCCAGTTATCAGCGTAGTAGGCTCCACATTACCCCATTATTTGGTCATATGGTTACCACCCATTATTATAAATGATTCCCTGGGTTACTGAAAACCACTAGGCATTACAGTCAGTGTAGAGTCACCTAAGGAAGAAGTAGGCAGTACTACATTGAATGATGGTTGCCATCAGCTTCTATCATCATCATCCAGACCTCCTTTCCCACCCTAGGGCAGGATGAGGAGTAGCAACATCCAGACAGCCCAAGTTTGCCGAGTGCGGTAGGCCACGCTTCCATTCACTCATCATTCAAGCCTCCGAAATCCTGGCTCTACCTGATTCGCCAAAAAGCTTTCACCACATTCTGTAGCTTTACTAAACTTACCCGATAGAGTCAATCCAAACCCTGTCACCTTTAAAAAGGGTGCCAGATCTCGGACCATGTGCTTCTTCTCACAACATTCATTCAGCCAGCTCAATCTCTTGTCAGTCCCTTAGTCTCACTGACTTCCATACCTCTCTTCCTCACACACTCATCCACCATATCCCTTCACCTTCTCCTTGGTATACCTTGCCTCCTCCCTCCTTCAGATTCGTTCAGATATACCTTTTTCGCCACACAAGTGTTGTCCATTCTCTTCACATGACCATACCACCTCAGTACACTCTCTTCGATTCTGGTGTCCACAGATTTCCTCTCTCAGGATCTTTCATGTAGCAGCCGTGGCTCAGTGGGTTAGAGCGCTCCGCTCTGACCGAAGGGTCGGAGGATCGAATCCACCCAAGGGTCATTGGAAGGGCATCCGGTCACAAAATGCTACACGCTTCAGTCCAAAAGTCCCCTATCCAGGGGTAACGCCTTAGCCCTTCAGGGATACCTGGCGTAAAACCAAATTATTTTTATTTTTTATATACATTATTTCGTATCCTATCCACTCTCTGAACTCCACACACATTCCTCAGCAGTCCCATCTCTGCTGCTCTCACTCTTGACTTTTCATTTTCATGCCACACCATAGTCTCACATCCATATGTTAAAGTTGGCACTAACACTCCTTCATGTAAGCCTCACGCAGCTGCAGCGCTCAAGGCTCATTTTCTTATCAAGGCCTTCATAGCACCAGCTACTTTTCTTCCTTGTGTCACTCTACTTTCCACTTCTTTTGCACATTCTCCTATCTTTTCTATCACTGCACCCAGGTATTTGAACTCTCTCACTAATTCCAGTCTCTCTCCATTCAATGTAACATCACACTGGGAGTCACCATCTCTCTCAATTGCCATCACTTTACTCTTTTTTAGATTTACTCCCAAGGTGCAGTGCTCACAGACATCAGCAAAACTCTGCACTAGTCTACCAAGTTCTTGTCTGTTATTTGCATGTAGCACTGCATCATCAGCATACAACAAATTTGAGACCTTCCATCCATCACCATTCATTACTAACACCATCCCTTTCTCCATTACTCGTGTTTTTACTTCTCCCATCACCCCATCCACATATATATATTGAACAACCATGGGGACATCACACAACCTTGTCGCACATCCACATCGATCATGAACCATTCACTTAGATGTTTATTTAACCTTATACATGCCTCACTGCCATCATAAAAGAATCTTGATGGCACCTAGCAGCTTACCATCTACACCATATATGCGCAAACCATCCACAATCCTTCTCTGTCTACTTTCTCGTATGCTTTTTCCAGATCCATAAATGCCATAAATGCTTTATAGTCCTTCTCACAGGCCTTCACTATCAGTCTCACTGCAATTACTTGATCCACACATCCTCTGCCACTCCTAAAGCCACCCTGTTCATCACTCACTAGGACTTCCATACTTCATCCATCCATCCATCCATCATCCAATCCTATGTATCCCATGAGGAGTGTAGGAACCCGGGGCTAGGCAAGTTGGTCCTGACATTTGAGATGTGAGTGACCAGCCTCACTCATCCCTGAGTGGCATTACGTGAGCAATAAACCCCAACCATCCCTTGAATATAAACCTACACATGCTCAGTCTGATTGGAGCACCTGAATTACCCACTAAACCACCAGGCATCATAATTTGGTTATATTGTTGCCACCCAGCATAGTAAATGGGTGTATAGGAAACCATTTGGCTTGTCACACAGTGTAGAGTCACCCATAGGCAGGGGAGAGGAAAGAATGAAGGAAAGAAAGACAGAAGAGGGAGTGTAAAGTTACCCAAAGGCAGAAGGAAGAGGAAAGAATGAAGGAAAGAAAGACAAGAGTAAGGATGGAAGAAAGGAAAGGGGCAGACACCCAAAGCAGCACTACATCGAGTGAGTGGATGGTGAGTGTCCCCACCTACCACTATCTCCCTTACTTTCTTCCATATAATAATTTTTCCACATACCTTCCCTACAACACTCAATAAACTTCATCCATCCATCCATCATCCAATCCTATGTGGCCCCATAAGGAGCGTAGGAACCCCGGGGTAGGCAAGTTGGTCCAGACATTTAAGATGAGAGTGACCAGCCTCATTCATCCATGAGTGGCATTACTTAAGCAATAAACCCCAACCATCCCATGGATATAAACGTACACAGGCTCAATCTGATTGGAGCACCTGAATTACCCAGTAAACCACCAGGCACCATAATTCAGTTATATGGTTCCCCCCAGCAAAATAAATGGTTTCCTGGTGTACAAGAAACCATTTTGCATGTCATTTGTTGTAGAGCCACCCATAGGCAGAAGGAAGAGGAAAGAATGAAGGAAAGAAAGAAGACAGAAGAGGATGGATGGAGGAGAGGAAAGGTTAGACACCCAAAGCAGGTCTACATTGAATGAGTGGATGGTGACCACCCCCACCTACCATTATGCCATGTTAATTCTTGGACTCAATTCACTCACCTTTATTTTTGTACAGGGGTACAATCACAGCTTTTTTCCACTCTGCTGTCACAGTTTCACTCATCCATGCCTACTTGCATACCTCCAACAAGCACTTCATTCCACTTTCTCGACTACACTTAATTATCTCTGCTTACACCTCATCAACCCCAGCTGCTTTCCCATTTTTCAGCTCCTTCACAGTGTTCTTTACTTGTGCGAGTGTCACGTTTCCTGGCACTATATTCCTTCTCTGAACACCCCCAAGACCAATCATGTTTACAGCACTCAAAATGTTCATTTCATCTGGCCCATACTTCATCCCCATGGTTCAATAGTCTACCACTTAAATCCTTCACACTTTCACATTTCTTTCCGCTGTCACTTCTACATTTCTGCACGTTTTTCCGGAATAACTTCCTGTTTTCAGAGTAATTTGTATTCATTTTCGAGGATCATCATTTACCTCCTCCTTTTTTCTCTTCACTAGTTTCTTTATGTGCTTCTTGCTCTCAGTACCCTTGTTCTGTAACCACTTTAGCCACTTCTTCCTCTTTTCCTCCACCGCTCTCTTAACCTCATCAACCTTTCTTCTTTGTTGTAGCTCATGCTTCACCACACTCCTTTATATTCCTAGCTTAAGAATCCACATCTGCATTCCACAAGCTGTTCAGATCCGTTTCATTCCAATTCACTGATTCCAACTCCTCCCCTACTTTGGTCCTATATTCATCTGCTATTTCTTTGATCCTCAGCTTCTTGGCTTTCAGTCTTTCTCCCTGACTGCTCCTCTTTCTCCTGGTCCACCTCACTCCTCTCAGCTTGATCTTGCGTACCGCAGTCGTATGATATGACAGACCTCCACATTGTCCTCTCACAGCCCTCATATCAGCAACCATTCCCAGCATGGACCTCTCTACGAGCACGTAATCGGTCAGGCTCCTTTCAACACGATTCCTGTTCCCTCTGTACCATCATATTTACGCCCATCTTTGTGTTTGAAATACAAGTTGCAAATGCAGAACCTCCTTTCCTGACATATATCCTTCAATCAATTGCCATTATCATTTTCTCCAGGTACTTATTACAACTCATTATATTGTCCACAGGGCCAGTGCCTACTCTTCTATTCATATTGCCCATTACAGTCACTTTATTGCTGCTGGGCATTGCTCCCACTGTTTCATCCAGCTCATCCCAAAACCTGTGTTTCTCTCCTTCACTCCTGTCGTCACATGGTGCATACACCACGGTCACTACCACTTTCACCTCAGACTTGAACTTGACATACATACATCTCAGGCTGACACATTTGTAATCTCTCATTTCACTTTTTTTTTTTTTTTTTTTTTTTTTTTTTTTAAATAACAGCAGAGGAAGGAAAAACAAATGAGTAAAAAAAAAAATAATCCATACACCAGATTACTGGTGTCCTTTGCCACACTTCATTCATCAACAAAGTAACTCCTTCTTTTTCATCTTCCCCACCCATTCATGCCATCAGCTTCCACTAACAGAAATTTGTATACCACATATGTGGTGCATGATCTTGTTTCTTACCTTACCTAACCTCCTGAATGCACGCAACTGAAATTTCCCAAGTTCAATTTTTATTGTTCGAACTCTAGATTTTTCGTGCATGCCATCCCTGTCTCGATAATACATCTTCATGCAATTCTGCTGTAGCCTCCAAGTTCTGATATGCTTCATATCAGCACTCCTCACTCTTTGAGAGTTTAGTATTCTTTTTCATTACTGCATTGAGATACTTGAATTCATTCACCATTTCATCACCATCACCGGCAGTATCCATCATTTTATTTTTACCTGCATTTACTTTCAGACTATGCCACTCATTGACATTCACAAAAATCTGAACCATACTACAAAGAGTCTACCTACCATTAACAAACAGCACAACATTGTCTGCATACATCAGATTTAAAACACCCTGTTCTTTACCATTAATTATTATTCCCATCCCTCCTTCCACAACTCAGTTTTAGTCTCTCTCATGACTCCTCATAACTCCTAAGCTAAGGGAACATTACACCCTTGTATCAGTCCATTACTGGTAGTGAATCAGTCACCTTGACATACACCTACTCCTTGATATGCTTCACTACTTATCTTCAGAACTCTTTACAGCATTCACCATTTTTCCATCAACACAGTGCACATGTAAATCTTTCCATCCTGTACACTTTGTCAGTTTCTGTAACAGCAGCCAAAATTGTAGTTACGAGAAAATCCCAGACTACAGGAAAGCCGACTTTCACAAATTGTAGTTTACTTTATATAGCATTGAATAGGAACCAATTGTTGAAAGTACAAATATATACTGTACACAGTGTGGACAGAGTTCACAGAAATCTTTAATACATTGGTTAAGGAATGTGTATTTATACTTAGTAGAAGACCAGTGAAAAGTAATAAGCCAGAATGCAACAGCAATATTAAGAGAAGCTGTCTAGTAAAGAAACTTATAAGAAATACAAAGCCTCTGGTAATGAGGAGGATAAAGATTTTGTGTGTGTGTGTGTGTGTGTGTGTGTGTGTGTGTGTGTGTGTGTGTGTGTGTCCAACTGTGGGCATAGGCTACACAGCCTGCTTTCCAGGCCCAGTAGTCCTCGTTCATACCATACGCCTCTACATGTCACCACTTTGGCACTAACACCCACCATCCATATTGAATACATGCTAGGGCTGTCTTGTACAGGATTGGTGTATTGATATTAGCAGGGGTATTTTTATGGCATGTTGGCAGGTCTTCTGGTAGATCAGTAAAGTCTGATTTTAAGAAATTCAAATCCTTAAACTGTTCCCTGTCCCAGCCGGGATTTGACCCTGGGTCCGTTTGGACTGCAGGCCACCTCTCTGCTGATTGAGCCACTGCCTCCCCCTAGTTATTTACCATAACTTACATCAAAATGCTAAAATGTTAATGAAGCAGAGTAAGAAAAACCTTGAAGTGCATATTGCAACAATCAGTAAAACCCCAAAGAATTTTTCAGTTATAATTTCAGAAATAAAAAGGTATTAACCATCAATAGGACCACTAGTATCAGCAGATGGTGAGCATACAAATGATGAAACCAAGATCGCTAAGATTCTTAATACTTTCTTTACATCTGTATTTACAGGAGGAAGTTCGTGATCGATCCAAACATTATCCTCCACACGTGTAGAAATTATTGTCAGTGAGAGAGATGTACTCCTTGCACTAAATAAACTAAAATAAAACTCCAGGGCCCAATAGAATATCTCAAAGAGTCTTTAACAAGGCAAAAGACGAAATAGTGAAACCCTTAGTGCATATGTTCAGAGTCTCTCTCAGAAGCGGCACTGTAGCAAGCAGCTAGAAATTAGCAAATGTACCTCTAATATTCAGAAAGGGAGACAAATCTCAGCCCAGCAATTACAGACCAATAAGCTTGACATAAGTTGTTTGCAAGTTGTTAGTAACCATAATTAGAGATAAATTGGTCAAGCGTTTAGAACAGAACAGTCTCACTGAAGACTCTCAGCATGGATTCTAAAATAAACTTTCGTGTCTTACTAATATACTTGATTTTTTCAGTGATACTATCATCATGTATAGCAGCACTAAATCAGTCGATATCATTTACCTAGATTTCAAAAAATCATTTGATAAAATTCCACATACTGTATTCGACTTGTTGAGAAACTGCACGTCTGTGGTATCAGTGGCACTGTACTGTACTAAGATGGATTGAAAGCTGGCATACAAATCATAAACAAAGGATTGTAATCACTGGTAAGGAATAAGGAATCAGACTGGAAAAATTTTATAAGTGGAGTACTGCAAGGCTCAGTATTGGGTCCTATGTTGTTCTTGATTTATATAGACGATATTGATGAAGGCGTGTTCTGTAAAAAACTGTATCAAAATTTGCTGATGATATGAAGATTGGTAATAGAGCAGATACTCTAGAACAAAGAATCTTGAGAAGTTGCTTAATTGGGCTGAAAAATTTTCTATCGCCAGACGCCTCAATCCTGTTTGGGGTGGCCACAAACAAATTGCCTCCAAGTCGCCCTGTCCCTTGCCATTTCACTGCCCTGCTCCCAACTCACACCCCCCTCTCTCATATACCTCTCTACCCCATCCCTCCATCTCATCCTCGGCCTCCCCCTCCCTCTTCCCCCCTCCACCTCACTCACATACACTCTCTTCGTCAGTCTTTCACCCTCCATCCTCTCCACATGGCCAAACCACCTCAGTGTGTTCCTCATAACGCTTCCTATCACATCCACACCACAACGCTCCTTTATATCCTCATTCGTCAGCCTGTCTCTCCATGTGACTCCACAGGCTCCTCTTAAATAACTCATTTCCACTGCTCTCACTCTTGACTTGTGTCCTTCCAACAGCGTCCAAGCTTCACTTCCTTACGTTAGAGTTGGTATCACAATACTGTCATGTAGTAACTTTTTCACTTCCATGCTCACTTCCCTGTTTCTTATCACTGCTTTCAAAGAACCAGCAGCCTTTCTTCCCTGCTGTACCCTTTCAAGCACTTCACCCTCCAAACCTCCATCCTTACTCATCACACCACCTAAGTACTTAAACGTACTTACATTTTCCAATTCCTCAGCATCCAACCTCGCTGTACATTCACTGACTTCACCTCTCTCAGAGACCATCACTTTACTCTTCCCTATATTCACCTTTAGATTCCGTTTCTTACACACTCTCCCAAACTCATCCACCAAGCCTTGCAGCTCCCCTTCGTCTTCACTCAACAACACAGTTTCATCTGCAAACAACAGTACAGGGAGTTTCCAAAGACTATCCTCTCTCACCAGGGCCACTCCAACATCCACTACCCTACCTTGTACCTCTTTAATTACCCCATCCCTGAACAGATTGAACAACCATGGAGACATGACACATCTCTGTTTCAACCCAACCTCCAAAGAGAGAAATTCACTTAGTTCACCATCCACATGCACTACAGCCTTATCGCCATCATACATACTCTTCACAGCGTTCAACAACTTTCCATCTACTCCATATATTCTTAATACTTTCCACAATCCTTGTCTATCCACCCTGTCATATGCTTTCTCCAAATCCATGAAAGCCACATACAACTTCTTTCCCTTCTCTAGAAACTTCTCCACTAAAGATCTAAGAATGAATATCTGATCTACACAACCTCTTCCCTTCCTAAAGCCTCCCTGTTCTTCTCCAACTAATTTCTCTGTTCTTTCTCTAACTCTGTCAATAAGTATCCTACCATACACTTTTCCTATTATACTAAGAAGACAAATGCCCCTATGATTACCACACACTTCTTTTTCCCCTTTTCCTTTGTACAAGGGAATAATTATACCTGACTTCCAATCCTCCGGGACTCTACCTTCCTCCCAGGTCAATCTGCACATCTTCCACATCCATTCTACTACTATCTCTCCCCCATGCTTCAGCATTTCACCACAAACTCCATCAATTCCTGGGGCTTTCCCCAATTTCACTTTCTTCATTGCTTCCACAACTTCTGTCCTACTGATTTCTTCCTCTCTTCTCACTTCCCTCCTTCTCCCAGCCATACCCCAGCCACTTATACTCACATTACTTCCATCCTGTATGTTCAACAGTTCCTTAAAGTGTTCTCTCCATCTGCTCACTTTTTCTCCCTTCTCCACTAGTAATCTACCATTTTTATCTTTCACTCCCCTGCTAACCTCACTTCCACCCTGTCTTACTCTCTTCACCTCTTTCCAGAACATTTTCTTACAGTCCCTCCACTTTACACTCAAATTCCTTCCAAATTCCTCATCCACTCTCTTCTTACTCTCTCTTACTAATCTTTTCACCTCTCTCTTTCTTTCTACATATAACTCTCTCTTCCGCCTCTCAACTTCTTCCACGCCCCTATTTCTCATCCATTCATTGTATGCTTTCTTCTTTTGTGCCACACCCTGCCTCACCTCTTCAGTCCACCACGCTGTTCCTTGCACCCCCCTCCGTCTTCTCTTCCTCCCACACACCACATCACATGCTGCACATATTTCTTCTGTAATTATCCTGCACACACCTTCCACGTCCCCCATCTGCTCCAGTTCATATTTGCCCAATCGTTCCTTTACTTCTCTCTTATACTCTGCCTTTTTCTTATCCTCTTTTAACCTTTCCACTCTCCTTGCAACTACTCCTTCCTCTCGTCTTTCCCTTCTCCTATTCCTCCATCTTACTTGTATCCTAATTCTGGCCACCACCAAGTAGTGGTCAGAAAGTCCACTCCCCCAACCTGTATAAGGTCTTGCATCCATTACACATCTTCGCATCCTTTCATCCACACACACATAATCAATCATTGCCTTCCTTTCATTCAGTTCACCACCCACCCTTCTCATCACTCGCCATGTATACCTGTGGATCATTTTATGCCTGAAGAGGGTATTAGCTATCACCAACCCCCTTGGCTATCACCAACCCCTTCCCAGCACAAATGTCCACTAACGCACTGCCATTCTCATCTATCTCAGCAGGCACACCCCACTCACCAGCTATTCCATCCACCTTCACATTCCCTACTTTACCATTCATATCACCGGTCAAAAACACTCTCATTCCTTCCAAACTTTTCCATGTACACTTCCACATTTGTCCAGAACTCTTCTCTCACTCTTCTAGCACAATCTTGCATTGGCGCATACACACAGACAATCGCCCACATTTGTATTCCAACTTTCAACTTTACCCACACAATCCTTGACCCAACTGATCCATACTGTCTTATGCTCTTCTTCCATCTTTTACTCACAACTATACATACTCCTTCTTTTGCCCTCTCATTCTCACCTACTCCTGCACATATACCCCATTCTCTCACACTTTCTCCTCTCCATTTTGTTTTAGTCATTCCACATACATCCACTTTTGCACCCTCAAGCACCTGGACAATCTCTCTCTCTTTCACCTCATCATTCACTCCTCTTACATTCCATGTAGCCATTACCAAGTTCTTTGTCCGGTCCTGGGTCATTGTTGTTTGGTCAGTCCTTGTCCGAGGCTTCTTGTTTGTTTTTTTAGTTAGTTGTTTTCTGGGGAGGGGCACTAACCCTCCGCCAACCCTTTTAGTTGCCTTTTACGACAAGCAGGGATACTGGGGGAAGATTCTTGAAAAAAAGCCCTACCCCCAGGGGGAAAAATTTTAATAATGGTAAATGCAAAGTTCTAAATATTGGAAGTAAAAATAAAAAATTTATTTACGCAATGAATCATTCTCAGCTCACGAGTGTAAACCATGAAAGGGATCTAGGAATAATTGTAACAGATGTGGGTAGGTCAGGGCACTCACCATCCACTCACTCGATGTAGTGCTGGTTTGGATGTCTTCCCTTTCCTCTCATCCTTCCTTCTTCATCTGTCTTTCTTTCCATCATTCTTTCCACTTCCTTCTACCTACGGGTGACTTTACACTCCTTCTTCTGTCTTTGTTTCCTTCATTCTTTCCCCTTCTTTCTGCCTGTGGGTGACTCGACACTGAGAGACAAGCCAAATGATTTCCTGTGCACCAGAAAACTATTGACTATGCTGGGTTGTAATCATATAACCAAATTATGGTGCCTGATGGTTTTGTGGGTAATTAAGGGGAGTGGACGGTTGTTACTTATGAAGGTACATTTGTTTTCCTTATATTTGTTTGATTTTTTTTATATGTTTTGTTGCTTCTCCCTTTTCTGTCTTTCATTCCTTCATTCCTTCCTCTTCCTTCTGCCTATGGGTGACTCTACACTGAGTGACAAGCCAAATGGTTTTCTGTACACCAGGAAACTATTTACTATGCTGGGTTGTAACCATATAACCAAATTTTGGCACCTGGTGGTTTAGTGGGTAATTATTGTGCTCCAATCGGATTGAGCCGGTGAAGGTTTATATCCAAGGGATGGTTGGGGTTTATTGCTTATGTAATGCCACTCGGATGAGTTAGGTTGGTCACTCTCCTCTTAAATGTCAGGAGCAACTGCCTAGCCCCAGGCTCCTACGCTTCTCGTGGGGCAACATAGGATTGGATGATGGATGGATGGTTTTGTTATTTTATATGAGCAGTAACATCCTAGAGGTTGAGAAAATTTGGTTGATTAGTTTTTTCAGAAAAAAAATTATATATGCATAATATGTATTAAAAAAAAAAAGAGAGATGCAAGAAACAGAAAACCAGGGGAAGTGTGTTCATCTGATCTCTGTGATATTTAGTAGTTTTACTAATAAAACCCTCATTAATAAATTGCACTAAAAGTTTTTTAATATTCTTCACCATTGCTGAAAAAAAAAATTCCCAAAATGCCTATGTATTTATCCCAAAGTTTACCCTTTTTTTGCCATGTTCAAAAAATCATTACAGTCATATTTGTCAGTCTCTGAAAAAAATATATGCACAAAATGTTCCCCTTTCATTCCTCTTTTTGTAGGTATTTTGCTTTTTGTCTTACCTTCAAAACTAATGGAGTTACATCACTCCAAAGGACAATAAGTTTAGTTCCGAGATGTCACTCGTTTTCTGTTGACTTGCAGTGAATGTGATGTTGTAGTAGTTCCCTAGATGGTTGTCCCATCTTCAAAAAGTGTGCAAAAACGATGAGAAATAGTCAAGATTAGCACAGACTGAGAACAGGTTGAGACCAAGGCAGGCAAGTCTCACCTCTCCCAGTGTCATATCATCTCTGGCGTTTCCCTGCCTTACTGCCACTCTCCACACACTCACACTTCCATTGCCAGACGTATGACATAATTTGTGCAGAAAAAAATGGGAAAAAATTGGGAAAAAGTGGTCATGTTATATATTGCATAGAAAATGGAGATTTGTGCAGGGAAGTGACCTCAAAATTGGAATTACAAAATTTTTTTTTTTTGAAGGGGAAAGAATTGTCGTATGGCTGTCAAATTTTTACAGAGAACGAGTGATACTTGGAGCTATTTTATGGGGTAGCTTTTGGAAAATGCCTTTCTCAGTCAAAAATTGGTCCCTGCTGGCGTCCACTTCCCTTAAGGCGCTCCAGTCGGATTGAGCCTGTGTAGGTTTATATCCAAGGGGTGGTTGGGGTTTATTGCTCACATAATGCCACTCAGGGATGAGTGTGGCTGGTCACTCTCATCTTAAATGTCAGGACCAACTTGCCAAACCCCGGGCTCCTTCGCATCTCATGGGACAGCATAGGATTGGATGATGGATGGATGGATGGATCTGAAGCCAAGTAAACAGTGCACAGAAGCTATAAGAAAGCAAACAAACTAGTTGGATATATAGGTACAGGCATACCGCAGTTTAATGATGCAGTTAGTTGAGTAAATATCCATCGCTAAGCAGGGTATCGTATCTTGTGTTAGATTTAACGTGTATAGCGATGCTCTTCTGAGCCATGGGTTTCCCCCCCCCCCCAACCAAGTCCTAAACCCACCTAAATGAGTCCAAAAATAAGTTCCTAGCTAATCTAAACCCCCAAATACTTTAAAACAAGGTAAACTAAGCCTAAAAGCAGTTTGTAGCTCGCCTAAACCCAAAAATAAAATCTGAAAATCGCCAAAAATAAGTCTGGAAAAAATCAAACTTAGTAAACTGTTAGTGGTAGGTGGGGGCACCCACCATCCACGCACTCGATGTAGTGCCGCTCTTGGGTGTCTGCCCTTTTCTCTCTTCCATCTTTCCTTCCTTCCTCTTCTGGCTTTATTTCCTTCATTCTTTCATCTTCCTTTTGCCTACAGGTGACATTATACTGCTTCTTCTGTCTTTCTTTCCCTCATTCTTTCCTCCTCCTTCTGCCTGTGGATGACTCTACACTGAGTAACAAGGCAAATGGTTTCGTTTACACCGGGAAATCATCTACTATGCTGGGTGGTAACCATGTAATTAAATTATGGCATCGGGTGGTTTAGTGGGTAAATAAGGTGCTCCAGTCGGATTGAGCCTATACAGGTTTATATCCAAGGGGTGGTTTGGGTTTATTGCCCACATAATGCCTCTCAGGGATGAGTGAGGCTGGTCACTCTCATTTTAAATGTCAGGACCAGCATGCCTAACCCTGGGCTCCTTCGCATCTCATTGTGCAGCATAGGATTGGATGATGGATGGTAAACTGTACCCCTAAATGACAATGTTCACCCCTCTTATGACTAAAATACATTAATCTGAGTTTAATTACAAGTCTAATAACAGTCTTCTTAATATAATAGGAAAAGTGTATGGTAGGATACTTATTGACAGAGTTAGAGAAACAACAGAGAAATTAGTTGGAGAAGAACAGGGAGGCTTTAGGAAGGGAAGAGGTTGTGTAGATCAGATATTCATTCTTAGATCTTTAGTGGAAAAGTTTCTAGAGAAGGGAAAGAAGTTGTATGCGGCTTTCATGGATTTGGAGAAAGCATATGACAGGGTGGATAGACAAGGATTGTGGAAAGTGTTAAGAATATATGGAGTAGATGGGAAGTTGTTGAATGCTGTGAAGAGTATGTACGATGGTGCGAAGGCTGCAGTGTGTGTGGATGGTGAACTAAGTGAATTTTTCTCTTTGAAGATTGGGTTGAAACAGGGATGTGTCATGTCTCCATGGTTGTTCAATCTGTACATGGACGGGGTAATAAAAGAGGTACAAGGTAGGGTAGTGCATGTTGGAGTGGCCCTGGTGAGAGAGGATAGTCTTTGGAAACTCCCTGTACTGTTGTGTGCAGATGATACTGTGTTGCTGAGTGAAGACGAAGGGGAGCTGCAAGGCTTGGGAGAGTGTGTAAGAAACGGAATCTAAAGGTGAATGTAGGGAAGAGTAAAGTGATGGTCTTTGAGAGAGGTGAAGTCAGTGAATGTACAGCGAGGTTGGATGGTGAGGAATTGGAAAATGTAAGTACGTTTAAGTACTTAGGTGGTGTGATGAGTAAGGATGGAGGTTTGGAGGGTGAAGTGCTTGAAAGGGTACAGCAGGGAAGAAAGGTTGCTGGTTCTTTGAAAGCAGTGATAAGAAACAGGGAAGTGAGCATGGAAGTGAAAAAGTTACTACATGACAGTATTGTGATACCAACTCTAACATACGGAAGTGAAGCTTGGATGTTGCTGGAAGGACACAAGTCAAGAGTGAGAGCAGTGGAAATGAGTTATTTAAGAGGAGCCTGTGGAGTCACATGGAGAGACAGGCTGACGAATGAGGATATAAAGGAGCGTTGTGGTGTTGATGTGGATGTGATAGGAAGCGTTATGAGGAACACACTGAGGTGGTTTGGCCATGTGGAGAGGATGGAGGGTGAAAGACTGACGAAGAGAGTGTATGTGAGTGAGGTGGATGGGGGAAGAGGGAGGGGGAGGCCGAGGATGAGATGGAGGGATGGGGTGGAGAGGTATATGAGAGAGGGGGGTGTGAGTTGGCAGCAGGGCAGTGAGATGGCGGGGGACAGGGCGACTTGGAGGCGATTTGTTTGTGGCCACCCCAAACGGGATTGAGGCGTCTGGCAATAGATAGATAGATAGACTAATAACAGTTTATAAATCAGCCTAAACACAAAATTTAAGTGTATGATATCATGAGAATCATAAAAAAAAAAAAAAAAAATATTATACTGGAGTTTGGCCATCATTCAGCGGGGTAGGATGTTATTTCTACCTCCATCCGGGGTATCGCATCTAAGGGCATCGTATCTTGGGGTTACCTGTAGATCATTTGAGTACAAATCTGAAAATATAATACTTACCCTGTACAGTTCCTTAGTGTGTCCACATCTAGAGTGCTGTGTGCAGTTATGGTCACCGTATTACAGGAAAGATACAGCGAAATTAGAGTGAGTGTAGCGACAAGTAACAAAAATGATACCCAGACTAAAGAACAAATAATTCGAGGAGTTATTAAATGAGCTAAAGTTATTTAACCTATGAATGTGCAGACTCTGAAGGGATCTGATTAAAGTATTCAAGAATATTAATGGAATTGTTAATATAGATGTTGACAAGTACAGGCATACCCCAGTTTAATGATCTAATTGGTTAGGTAAAACCCCATTGTTAGGCGGGGTATCATATATCGGGGTTCTTTTAACATGTATTTCAATGTGGACCATTTACCAGCCTCGGGCTTCCCCCCAAACCCAGTTGACCCCAAAAACAGGTTTAAAGGCAATCTAAATTGCCTAACAGCTGTCAAGGAAACTAACTTAAGCCCAACACCTGTAAATAACTCACTAAAACCAACAAATCAGATCTGAATACCATCAAATATAAGTCTGGAAAGAAATAAAGCTTAATAAACTGTACCCCAAAATGACAATGTTCACTCCATCTATGGCTAAAACACATTAATCGAAGTCAAAAAAAAGTTTATAAATCGACCTAAACACACAATTTTAGTCTACAATATCATCAGAATCGCTAAGAAAAATAAAAACCCTTTGTTAAACTGGGGTTTGGCCATCCTTAGGTGGGGTATGGTGCAATTTCTGCCCCCATTGTTAAGCTGGGGTATTGCATCTAGGGGTATCGTATATCGAGGTATTACTGGACTTTGCAGTTGATCGTTCGAACTATACTGGAGGTAATGGCTATTAGATTATTGGAAAGCATTTCCAATCTAATGAAGACAAGCATTTTTTCTTTAACAGGTTGTTAGCATTTGGAATAAATTGCTCAGGGATGTCATTGCTTGCAGTACATTGATGACATTCAAAAATCGCCCGGATAAGTATCTCGCTTCAGATCTCCAGCTAAACACCTTCATGACTGAATAATTATGTAAGCTGTTTTTCTCTGTTTCAAATCGTGACGAAACTATAGCAGGGAAATACTATGTAATTAATGATAGCTGTAGCTTATTGACACTTGTTGTGTATAGATATAGTAGGACAGAATATACAGTAAAACCTCTACAACTCAGCATAATACATGTGCAAGCCTGGCCGAGTTAGCCTGTTGGCCGAGTTGTAGGGATGAACTTCAAGTTCCCTCCCCCAGCACACAAACACAAAAAAGGAAAAAATGGAAAAAATTAAAAAGTTTTTACAATAAACAGTAAAAGCTGCATTACCATGATTCCATGCAGTTGTAGGATGTATTCCAGGCATGGAGGAGGACTTTTGGTAGTTTTTGGAGGTGTTAGGGGGACTCAAGATCACTTTTGGGCACATCTTTACTTTACTGTACTTGACACTGTACACTATGTAAAGCACAATTAACACTATAAAGGCCATACTGTAATGTATTTATCACTTGTGCTATACTGGGGAACTAAACACTAAACACTTAAACATTACTGTACAACTCGGCATCTTACCGAGTTGGCAGGATTTTTGCCGACTCTCTTCCTCTCAAGTGCACATTTTTGGGAATTTTTGAATTTTGATTTTTTAAATGAATATTTTGGAGCTTTCCCGAGTTGGAGAAGTTTCCGACTTGAAGGATGATGAATTGTAGAGGTTTTGCTGTAGTTTACCACTTTTCAGGCTTTCCTATAAAAATTCCATGTCAGCTTTTCCATGCTGCGTGGTAGTGCTTCTTGCTTTTTTCCTGTCATCTTCGGCTGGAGGGTTTGGTGGATGGGAGTGGAGCCTTCTTGTTGTACTGTCCTTACCTTCAGCTGGTAGAATTAAATATCATAGTAATAGCCTTCTCGGTAACAAGTAGCCTCGAAAGGACCGTTAGGTCTGTTGCTCTTTGCTTTTCTTTGGATTCAGTTGTACAATACTTCTTCCAGCTCTATAATTGCCATAAATTCAGTACCATTGTTGTTCTCAGATGCTTTCTTCACTTTGTGTATCACTGCATTTGTCTGATTCACACATCAGCCTCCACATCAAAAACAACTCTGTGACTCACCAGACATTTTGATATTCTTTTACCTTTTCCGTAATTTTCTTCCACATACCTTTCCTAAAGCACTCAGCAAATTTTTGCCTTGAGAGTTTTTTTGTTCATTTAATTTTTAGTTTTTATACAAAGTCATTACCCCAGTTCTTCCAGTCCAGTAGTAAAGTTCCACTCAGTCAAGATTTCTAGCATATTTCAGAAGTTATTTCATCCCGCTCTCTTCAGTGCATTTAATTGTTTCTGCACATACTACAAATGTGTCAGCTCGACATGTATGTATGTCAAGTCCAAGTTTGATAATGAGTAAGTGGCTGTGATAATAGTGTATGCAGTGTGTGATGACAGGAGTGAGAGAGAGAGAATGACAGGTTTTGAGATGAGCTGGATGAAGCAGTGGGAGAAATGCCCAGGAGCTATAAAGTGATCGTAATGGGCAATATGAATGGAAGAGTAGGCTCTGGTTCTGAGAATGTCGTGGATTAAATGAAGGGCAGCAGGAAATAAGTCTGTTGGAATGACTAGTTGCTTAACTTTGCAATGAGGTATGTTGTTACCTTTCAGTACTGAGTGTTTATAGAGCAATTCATTGTTAAGGAAGAAATCAGATATAGGGACTGGCGACTTTGGCAAGGAAGAATCATCGCCTGACTCTAGAAAATATACGACTTGTGACCATATGGGGTCCACACGCTGGAACCCATGTAGTGTGTCATAATTGAACGCCAAGTTTACATTGCAACCAGTT
Organism: Coenobita brevimanus; assembly: GCF_032717465.1. Taxonomy (NCBI): domain Eukaryota; kingdom Metazoa; phylum Arthropoda; class Malacostraca; order Decapoda; family Coenobitidae; genus Coenobita; species Coenobita brevimanus. The sequence continues at coordinate 15,152,587 of NC_137017.1, forward strand.
GAGACTGTGGCTGCATGCCGTGAGAGGTCATCGGCTACGACATTGGACTTCCCAGGAACGTATTAAAATGCTGGATTATAGTCATTCACAGTGACTGCCCAATGTGCAAGTCGACCGGTAAGATTACATCCCCAAAACAGGTCACATAAGGGAAGATGGTCTGTTTGGATGTGAACAGGGTAACTATAGATGATGTCGTGGAAATGTTTTAGAGATCAGACCACAGCTAGAGCTTCCCAGTGAGTTACACTGTAATTCTTTTCTGCGGAGTTTAACACACGGCTGGCATAGGCAATGACACGTTTCTTCTCTTTGGAGTCATTTTGCATGAGAACGGCACCTAGGCCTACTCCGGAAGCATCAGTACAGAGAAGAAGCAATCAGGGAATGCCAAAACTGGGGATTGTGCTAGGGCATTTTTCAGTGTTGTAATAGCGGTTGCTTGTTCATCAGCCCACACAAAAGACGCATCCTTCTTTAGCAGTTTTGTTAACGGCGCAGCTATCTGGGCGCACCCTTTAATAAATCTGTGGTAATAGCCACTAAGACCGAGGAAACTGCGTACAGCATCGGCGTTGTTTGGAGTTGAAAAGTTTGTTACGGCTTTGACCTTGTCATCTGATGTATGAATTCCGTGAGCGTCGACAACATGTCTTAGGAATTGGAGTTTCTTTGGTAAAAAGTCACACTTTGATAGTTTGGTCTTAAGTCCAGCTTGTTTGAGTCTAGTGAACACTTCAGCCAGTTTTTCTAAGTGTTCCTCTACCGAGTGACTAGCGATTATGACATCGTCTAGATAAGCAAAAACTGAGTGACCAATCATGCCGGCAAAAACAGTATGAATTAGCCGCATGAATGCTGATGGTGCATTTCTCAAACCAAAAGGAAGTCTATGGAATTGGTAATGCCTGGATGGGATGCTGAAGGCAGTGATGGGATGAGATGATTCCTCCATTTCTACCTGCCAGTAGCCACTCAAAAGATCTAGTGAGGAGAAAACACAGTTGTTTTTGCCTAAAGATTCCAGCAAATTAGTGAGTACAGGAATTGGAAATCTGTCCGGGACAAGCAGCGCATTCACGCGTCTCTAATCTATCACTGGTTGTAACTCACCACCTTTCTTTGGAACCAGAAATAGTGGGCTGTTCCACAGACTATCAGAGTGTTCAATGACCTCGTTATCCAACATGTCCTGAATAAGATGATCAGTTTGTTGACGTTGGCTGTATGGTAAACAGTAGGCAGGTATATACTGTATGCTGGTTGAGCTCCTGGCTGTAACGTAATTTGATACTTTACTAATTCTGTCCTACCCGTATTCTCACTGGGTAGGGCTATGACTTTACGAGAAACTCGCAAGAGATTAAGTGACTTTTGTATTCTGGGTAATCACACTGTTTCACATGAGATTCAAGATTAGATGGTATGTCGGTGGACTGAGTAACTGTGTGCACATCTGCAACAGAGAGTGGGAAATCTTGGCACACACGTACGGCCGCTGGGTATACCAAGAAGTCACCAATCTGTGTTCCCATTCGTAACTTAAGTGGGGCATTACTGGAGTTGGCTAAGTACGAGTAGCATAAACCATCCTCCAGCACTGTACACAACACTGACTCCTAAGCTAAACCATTCACGCAACACGTCTCAGGTAAGGTTAGTACATCCACTCCTACTTTCGCACTCACAACACGAACAGAGACTCTGGTAAATTTATGCGGCAACAAAATTGTGCATTGATTTGTTACTGCACGCCTTGTCTCTGCGTGTTGTAAAACATCATTCACACTCTGTGAGGTAGGTAAATGAGATGTGTCTGAGTCGGCAAATGTGCCACTGTTAGAGGGGTTGATACGATCCACAGTTGAATGCTCAGAGGGTGTAGTACTAGATGGTAGTGAATTTGGCTGTTCAGGTAACGGTGTGTGTACCTGTTTACTCTCGAGTAATGTTGGAATCTCGTGAGAGTGAAGACTGTTAATCTCCCTTGACGCAAGTCGTAGGTGAATTCAAAGTCTCGGAGTAGTTTTCTGATAATATATTAAGCACCGCTTTTATCTTCTCACAGCAGCCGTGAACACCACCTTTATCCATTCCCAGACCGTTGCTAACTGCTCGACTCTCACTGGCTAGGCAGTGGTGTGGCCTCATACTCATGGTTCAGCAAAATTTGAATCAAGCCAGACATTAGTAAATGATCAATGGTGCCCTACTTGGATCCTACTTACAATACTTACATACTATACTTACACACTACATATTATTACAAATGATTACAAACAGTTTTCCCCTGCATTAAAAAGTGTCTCTCCTGACACAGTGGTGGAGGCATAAGTCATAATGTGGCAAGAATGCAACTGGACAGAGTATACAGTCAGCTGGGGACTACATGGCAGTATAATAATAAAAGGGATATTATAATATAACTCAAGAAGTTGGATGCACTATGGGAGAAATATATTTACAGTACATGGCCATGTTGGAAAGGTAGGGAAGGTTATAAGTACTAATAAATGCAAAAGTAGAATGTAAATAATGCACTATCATGGTACAGTCCATGAATTAACTAGGCACAAAGTTTATGACAAGCATAGTGTTAGCATACATATATAGGTTTGATCAAATTTACAAATGGATGTCTTAATATATATACAGTAATCCCTCTACTTTCCGGACACCCATTTTCCGGACATCCCCACTTACCGGACATAATCGTCCTGGGATCCAATATTCCCAAAATGGTCCGAAAACCGCCAAAAATTTGGGGGGGGGGGAGATTATTTCCCGTCCATAATTTGAACTTGGCGCGCGCGGCACGGGACAGCTTTGTTGTGGTGCGTCATTCCTCTGACGTCCTCTAGAGTGCCCCTGCATCCTCCCCACTTTCCACCTGTCTCTTGTCGTGAGTGAACGCTCGTTGTCATGGCTGCCCTCATGCTCGCTTTTGTGATGGTGCCTTACCTGCTGCAGGCACTCCTGCTGCTCTCGTGCCTCTCCTTCGTGTGTGTGATGATGGCCCTGCCGCCTGAGAAGAGGAAGAGAGTGGTATTGACTTTGGAGAAAAAGCGGGAGGTATTGGAGAAAGTAGGTGCGGGATGGTCTTCTTCACGAATCTTCCGTGAATTCAACCTGGCCCGATCTACTTTGTTTGATATTAAGAGATCCCGAGACAAACTCATGCAGTACACGGCTGACTTCTCGTTGAGAAGCAAATGCAACGTGGAGAGGAAGATGATGTTTACTCCCAAGTTTGCTGGAGTCGACCACTCCACGTTGATTTGGTATCGACAGCAACGTGCTGTTGGTGTGATGGTACGTGGTACAGAGCTGAAGGCTGCTGCTGAGAAGTTCGCAAGGCTTCGTGACGCTCTAAACTTCAAGGCATCCGAGGGTTGGCTCTTCACGTTTAAGTTATGGCATGGCCTTACTAACCGTAAGTCTCATGGCAAAGCTTTGGACGCTAACGAGGATGGAGTAGAGGAGTTTCGGCACAAGGTGAAGGGCTTGATCGACAGGGAGGGCCTCACTCTTGGTCAAGTCTACAACGCTGACGAAACTGGTTTATTCTATCGCTCTTTGCCTACGAACACTCTAGCCGAGGAGACGGAGAAGCGTGTACCTGGCTCAAGCTCTCCAAGCAACGGGTATCTGCTTTGTGTTGTGCCAATGTTAACGGCATGCACCGGCTTAAGCCCGTTATTGTTGGCCGTGCAAAGCAGCCTCGGTGTTTTTGTGGGGTGATGGATGTCCTTCCTGTCGTCTGGTACCGTTCTTTGAAGGCATGGTTCACAGCCCAGATCTTCAAAGACTGGTTCCACAGCCATTTCGTCAAGGAGGTCATACATTACCAGATGGAGAAACTGGGAATCCCACACAACCAGGTAAAGGCCCTCCTTCTCCTCGACAATGCACCTGCCCACCCGTGCGACAAGGACTTGGTGGCTGAGAATGGCCGCATTAAGTGCATGTTTCTGCCACCTAATACCACTGCTCTCATCCAGCCAATGGACCAAGGAGTGATCATGGCAACGAAGCGCCTATACCGACGGAAGTTCCTAGACGAGGTGATAGTTGTTCTCAAGGACAAGGACGAGCGCAGGGAGGGACGGGACACGCGAGGCCAGCGGACTTTGGAAAATCTTCGCCTCTACAACATCAAATCTGCCATTTACAACTGGGCCAGTGCCTAGAAAGAAATCCCTGTCAAGACTCTAGAAAATGGTTGGTCTCGTCTGCCTCTCGGAACGGATGTGGAGTACGATTTCCTAGGTTTTGACGTGGATGACTTCCATGCACGTCTACGTGCGCACGGCGATGATGTTGATGTTGAAGTGCGTGAGTGGTTGGATGACGACGAGGGCGATCCTGGGTATCAGACCCTGTCTGATATCGAGATCGCATCTTCAGTTGCTGGTGTCAGTACCCAGCTTGAAGATTCCGACGAGGACGGCGACGATGATGCGTACTCCTCTCAGCATGACACAACTCCAGCCATCCCCAAGCTGAGCGCACTCCGGGAACACCTAGAGTTCATTCTGGACTACCTGGAACACCTGGAATGTGACAGGGAGATGGGGGCCCTTGGGACTTGTGGAGGAAGTGCGTGCTTTCAGGCAGCGCATCATAAATCGTCAGAATTGTCGTTCCTTGCGTCAATCAACGATTGACAGCTTTTTCAGACCCGTGACCCCCGCTGTGCCCAGCCCTGGCTCCACTCCGTTGCCTCCCCAAGACAGGCCCTCATGCTCTGAGCCACAGCCCAGCACATCAGCCACGGTGGAGTCACCGCTCGACGTGAGTTTGCGTCTATCTTCAGAGTCGTCTGCAGTGGGTGCGCCATCACCACGACCCAGCGACGCACCCCTAGGTCACCTGCCAGTGATACTCTCAGACTCTGACAGTGATTAAACGGCAAGAACTTCTCCACTAGACCACACGGGAATTTAGTGTTGTGCAGTGAAAGAAAAACAGTGCATACAGTATTGTAAAGAAAGTAGAAATTTGCGTGAAAAGACAAAATTTTAGGACTAAATTTGACGTAAATAAACTTGTCATTTGTTTTGAAATTGGTTTTATGAGTGGAAAGCCTTAAAGTGCAGAGTGCAACACTTATTAAGTTACAATGGAGCATAAGTAAGACAAGAGTGTGCACTGTGAAGAGAATGGACTTCTGAGTGCGAATGACTAAGTTAAGTGCAAGACTTCATGAACAGTTTACTGCAAGTGCTTCAGGAAATCCTTCTTACTGTCAGAGTCTGAGAGGAGGCGGTTATTCATCGAGATAGCCATGGACTTGCTGTAAGTAGGCAGAATGTTTCATACTGTACTGTACTGTATTTTCCATACTATACTTACCTCAAACACCTCATTTCACTCTTTTAAGTCCCTTATTGGTGTGAATATGTAGTGTCTTAGGTGCTATGCATGTGCAGTAGGGAGGTGTTTTTCTGAGTTAGACTAGGTTAGGGTCCATAACTACCAGTCCAAGAGCCAGGGACTTGTAAGTACCCAGAATGTTTAATATTGTATAAACTCACCTCTAAAACCTCATTTTATGCTTCTTTTTCATTTATTTCAGTCTTTTATGTCCCTTATTGGTGTGATTTGGGTCTTAAATAGGTGCTATGCATGTCCAGAGGGAGTTGTATAGGTGTTTTTCTGAGTTAGGGTCCATAAATACAAGTCGAGGAGGCTGGTGCCCACTATCCGGACAGGACCACTTTCCGGACATGCCTGTGGCTCTATTATGTCGGATAGTGGAGGGATTACTATATATATATATATATATATATTTATATATATATTTATATATATATATATATATATATATATATATATATGGTAAGAACTAGTAATCACAACAATACCTCTATGAGAAATATAGCAACGGAATGCACCACTTTATACACTCCAGTTTATCTTACATAGAAAGCACTGTTTGAGGATGCTCAGATATTCACTTCCCGTATCTCATTTGTATTTCACTAGTTTTCATGTCCTTCACTCACTGTGGTGTAATTATAGGGGTATTATTACATTTTCTTTAACCCCTACACCGCGGGCATGTTTACCGATGTTTTGCATGTGCCGCGGGGTTATTCGGGCTCCGACAGACTCTCAAAAAATATTTGCCAAAAATCAGTTATTAGTCCTAGAATATTAAAATTACTTATGCTTATGGCACATACCTTCAGCTTTCTCCTGGAATGTTTGTTGAGCCTTCGTCAGTTACCGTAGGACTTGTGGAGACCTCTGAAGTTGGGTAACGAAGTCTCCACTTTACACTTCCCGACAGCCCGTAATATGATTACCACAGCCAGATATTAACACTATAAACACTACTCTATGATTTTCAAGTAGTTTGGGATCCATACTCCAAAAAAAAACCCACTGTGAAAGCAATGAAAATTATGAGCGCGTCTGACCGTCGCACTTGCGCTAGTTCGCTCTTGGTACGCTTTCATTTATTATTCATAAAACCCCTCACACTTTATATTTCTATTACTATATAACACTTATATATATCTACAGTCTTTATCCATAAGTTTCCTTCAGTAGTATTAGTGTAGTTTATTGTCACTGTAGGGATTCAATTTCTTTCAGTAAAATACGTAGCATTCACTTTCTCGTCCTGTATACTAGCATTGAGAGTGAATGTCACTTTCATCTTCACTCTCATAACTCATAGTATTCAGACATGCTAGAGTGAAACTTTCACTTTCATTACTCCTAGGGTATATACTCGTATTCTTATAATACTACTCATTTACATTTCTATTTACGTTCTCTATTTTATTTACGTTATTTACATTTCTATTTTATTTACACTGTGTTATGAACTGTCACTTGAAGTAACTGATAAAACTATTTTCCATTGTTCACATATATTTACATTCATTACTTTCACTTGCTGTTTACACATTATTTACAATTCCACTTGCACTGTTTTACTCAATAGAAAGATCATAGTCACTCTTTTATCAATTGTCAGCCCTTTACCTCTTTCCACATGAGGTTTAGTAGGGGGTAAAGGTCACAGGGCCCTTTGCATGGGGGTGAAAAAGTCCCTGAAGTCAGCAAGAGGAAACAGACGTACCTCCACTTCGGAAGATGAGAGTAAACTGATAAGGGAGGGCCGGATGGAGGCCTACTTAGGGGATATTCAGTACTACCAATGTTAGCTCTTGAAACAGCTATGTATAGCACTGAAATGATTGGCAGGAAATCTAGACAATACATTATAAATTAGGTAGTTCCAGGTGAATGTAAATATCACTTAGGCTTCTCCCTTCCCTCCTTATATGTATAATTATTGTGAAAATAGATTATACGGCATATTTCAAGGGGAAAAAAACTGTGAAAATTAGCGAACGAGTGCACGTGAGGTGTTGTCAGGTGATAATTAGCCAATTCCAGGTGTATGGCACTCTCACTTACCTTATTTCTTTCTTGTATATATTATTTGGTATAAGAATAGGGCATAGGGCTTATTTCAATGGATGAAATCAGTGAAAAATTCCAGGGAAGATTTACTTAGCGTAGCACGGCCGGGCAGGCGAGAGGATAGGGTAATGGAGGGGGGGTAGGGAGGGGAGTCAAGAACGGGGAGAAATGGCTAAATTGTCAACAATGGATGGGAGTACAGATGAGATTAGGAGTGCTGACTAGTGTTGGACATTGGCAGTACTGATAGATGATACAAGCCCCCACTTGGAAGCCCGGGTGAATTCAAAATAACACAGAATCACAAAAGCGACGCCCCGCGGTATGATCCCTTGCTCCCAAGCGTCACGAAAGTGACGCCTCGCGGTATGATCCCTTGCTCCCAAGCGTCATGAAAGTGACGCCCCGTGGTTAAGGGGTTAAGTAGCTCAACTTTCAATTTTGCACAGGGATTCTTTTTTTTTTTTTTTTCCCAGTATGATCTTCACAGCTTCACCAATCATAGTGCATGTTACTTAGAACTACCAGTTTCCAGGTCTTTTGGTTATCGCACTAACCTTGTTGCTACACAGATCTCATGCAACCTTATGTCCATTAGCTTGACACAACAGTATAGGATACATACAGTTGCAAGAAAACCTAGAAGATAGAATACCACTGGAGGAAATACAAAGACTGGATGTACCCAGGAGCAGCTAATGGCTGAAGAGAACTAGTTCATAAGGAAATTAGACTGATTCAGAAAGTTCAACATATGTAGGTTGTCTGATGTGATGGAAAGATCGTCTTTTGGTAGATGAAAGGTAGTATTAATAGGTTTGAAGATGTCATATTTTTGGGAGCGAAGTGCAAAGTGATAATGTGTAGCATGGGCTATTACAGACTCAGACTTTACTGTACAGTATTCAGGGGCTTTATACAACCCAACTGCAGATAGTGAGCAGACAGGGGTTCCTGGACAAATAAGACTGACAGGAGTTGACACACTAAAGAAGAAATAGCGGATGTGATTTAAACGGGCATGGTGCACTTGGCGTTTGGGGGCCGGAACAAAGGTACATGCAGGTTGTACTGAGAAGTTACGGACTAAGGCAGATTCGCAAGGAGCAACGCTGCCAGGAAAAATTGTTAGGAGGTAAGCAGCACAAACTCAAGAGTTGGGTGTGAGAAAGGCACATCTGTCGAGGTCACTGGAAGAGGTGAAGGCAATATAGAGATGATCATGGGAAAGAAGGAAGTACTCTGAAGAGACAGAGGCTTGTACCAGGGAATTATTGTACCAGAAGGGAAAGGGAATGATGTGAAAGAGGTCGAATGTGATAGAAAAATGAATAGGGATATGAACAATTATATCTTTAGTAAGAAATGTGGCCTCTAGGATTGGGTAGTAGTGTTCTAAAGAGGAAAATGAAATCACAGGAGACAAGTCGAAGGTTGAGTGAGCCCATTCCAAGGTAGAGCGAAGGTCAGAGAGAGGTACTAAATCTAGGGTGACACGACAATCAACAGCATTGACCAAAATACAAATTAAGCTAGAAACTTGGGAGACAAGAGAGTCCAGAGAAACCTGCAAATTATCTACATGTAATTTTACATATATTAACTCTGATACAATATTTACCTTTGATACTTCATGCTTAAGAATTGATGTAAAATTATTTAAGGTGTCTGTAACATCATTTAAATGGTGTGTGATCTCTTGTAGCATAGAATGTTGAACACTTAACACCTTTTCCTGGGACTCTAGAGCATTTGCTAATTGAAATAAGTCTTCCTTCAACCAAGAAAGATCATGGGCAGTCGCTACACCAAATAATCCGCACAGAATTTCTCCACCAAGATCAAAGGGTCCACGTTTCACTCGTGAGCGGCCCACAGGTGTTTGATTAGGGAAGGAATCTTGGAGATGGTTGAACTGATAATGAATATAGTCCAACTTCCAGCAGATGGGTAGGTAGAGTGGGTACCAAAATGTGTCTGTGGGATGTTGATTTTTAACCCATTCACGGCATCAGTGTTTGTTTACATGTAGATCCAGTGTGCGGCAGTTTACAAATGCTTAGAAAAAAATATTAGAAAAAAAATGTTGTCGTCAAAAGATAGAGAAAAAATCCCGAGTTCAATGGTATATAACACAATATAGCAAACAAAAACATTATCTCTGATACAGGTCCGTGAAGTAATAAATATTCCCTGCGTGGTTTGCCAGGCGAACGATGTGTTATGGTTATACTACATTGTCAGTGTCAATCTTGCGATCAGATATCGTGTAAATCAGCACCTGAACCATCATTGTCATCATCTGACAACGTATCACTATCATTACTACACTCATCCAGAGATTTCATTCAATATTTGCTTGGGCTGCTGCTAGCGGCGGCATGGAGAAGAGTTCGTACCTTTACCTTCGGCATTTTGTAGGTAACTTAGCTGAGCTCTGCACGTCATAAAAAGGCATAATCTATGTGTGGCAATATTCTATAGGGTGCCATGAGTTGCCACTGATTTATTTTGTGCCATTTCTGACGGCGGATTTTTGAAAGGAGAAAATCATATATGATACAGCCGCAGTCAGAGCCATTTGGACTCGGATATCATATATGATACAGCTGCAGTCAGTGGGTTAATACCTGACAGGAGTCCCTGCAGGTCCTCTAGCTTACGTGCAAAGTCAGGTAGGGCGATGGCCACGGCGGCCAGCAGCTCAAGGTCATAGTGCAAGGAGACTACATCCTTCACCACTATTACCTCACCTCCTGCGCCAACCAAGGCCCCAGGCCCTACGACACCATCATCCTCACCCGATCCAGACCCGACCAGAGTCAGCACTGCCAGCACGTAGACCCACAGCATCTTTCCTATTCAGTGAGTTGATTTTATAGGTGATGTTAATGCAGATGGTGACGAGAGTGTGAGATGATAGGGTTATGCAAGAGACTTAGTGGCAGAAAGCAATTTGGCATGATAGTTATTAATAGTACGGAAAGGTTGAGTAGGAGTGTCAGAAGGACGACTTAGAGAAGAGGACGAAGGTAGAGTTAGAGACGAGGAAGAAGGTTGAGTCGGAGTTTGTTGTGGAGAAGGTGTGGTCTCTCCCAGTGGCTCCTCGAGGATTATGCGCTTTGATGCATGTTTGATATCAGTTGCATGCACCCATGTCGCCTCTGCCTTGTACAGATCTCGTAATTCGAATTTATTACCCTTACGAGATATGACACGGAAGGGACCCAAGAATTTACTCTTTAGATTTGAATTTCTGTCATGATCTAGGGCAAAAACTAAGTCACCTACTTGGATGGTAACATCTGTGGCAATGGCATGTTGTTACATACCATCTCCTCATTTGTAAGGGCCAGATTATCCTGAACGTATTTATGAATTTTCTGGAAGTTGGACAAGTAAACTCGCACGTAGTCATCGTAGTTGTAGATCGGATCAGGTTTGGATTGCAACATTGAATAACACAGTCTTTTGTCAAAGTCATAGATGACAAAGAATGGTGTTTCACCAATTGACTTACTGATGGATGAATTAATTCCCACCGTCACTAACTCAAGAGTTGCCATTGATCACCAGCTAGTTCAATATGGAAGTCGGGCTACTCATGGAGAGACCATAGAAATCGCACATCTTTAAAAATATCTCCCGTGATATTTAATGATATACCGTACGTAAGTTCTTCATGATATTATTCTTTAGTAGTTATAATAATTTCCTAGATATGCTTTAATGCAGTAAATGCAGGAAAACGTTACTATAGCTGCTGTGAAAGCACACTGGGTGTGACAGCATTCATCACATATTTACAAGTCTCTAGGTGCACTTTTTGTTTGAAACCCATATAATTTAGCTTTCTAAAAGAACAATGCTTCATCTCCAAAATGCTGAAGAATATCTACAAAGTTTTTCATATGAAAACTGTACAATGACTGAAGCCGAAATTGTGCAGAGACGAGACCGCCGGCCGAAATCTGACGATGCCGAGGGCGCCAAAATACCGTACAAAAACTCAAAACAACACACCAGTGGTGTACCCTGAACAGGGTATGCCTCTTGACTTCAGGAAATACTTCAGTCTAGGCACTGTCCATTTTTCTCTTTGTACAGTAGGTCCAGCAGGGCAGTATACACACGTGAGTTTGTTATTGTTTATAATCGTAACGTACGATCTTCAGCGGTGTCGTGCTAATATTTCTTAATGAAGAATCGTTACATGTTTCTCATAACACTTTATTTTGTTTTGACTGACACATACATGAAATGGATGTAAAATAAAGCTTATCGATATTTAAGGAGGGAAGGAATAATAACCGTCCCCAAACCGAGATGGAAGACTCAGCTCACCATTTCTTTATTTTCCTTGACTATAATACAGCCTCTCTTGTTGCAGTGACTAAAATAATGTTGTTATAATTTCTTCCTTCCTTTTAGTGACACAGAGGGCACATAAAATGAACGGAGTTTAGTAGACTGACTTTGATGTCGAAAATTAAATAATCTGGTGAAGAGTGGCAGTTTTTCCTTGGTTAGTGACATTGGGAATTGAAGCAGCTACCTGCAGAATCCACTCATCCCAAGTGGAAGTCTGATCTCCCACTATGTGACGCAGACTCTCCAATATCTTCCTATTCTGGCTGTCCATTAGGCCATTTGAGGCTGGATGATGGGCCACTATATTGCATTTCTTAATTCCTTATTGAAGACAAATTTCTTCCAGTACTGAATTATTGAACTTTGACCCGTTATCGGTTAAACTTACATCTGGTGTTGTGAAAGGGCAAATTACTGAATTAATAAAGGCATGTGCCACTGCGCTAGCAGATTTTTCACGCAGTGGAGCTAAGATAACAAATCTAGAGAAATGATCGACTACCACTAATAGATAGACGAAGCAGGTTCTGTACGAGGCAGCTTCAGAAGATCAAGAGAGACAGTTTGCCAAGGTTTTGATGGTACTAAGTACTGCAATATAGGAGCAGGTTGACAGGGTGTCCCCTTATGACAGGCATATGATAAACATGCATCGCAGTGCACTTCTATATCCATTCGCATAGTGGGCCAGTAATATGACAGACGTGCTTGCCATAAGCTTCTGTCTTTGCCAGGGTGTGATGCATGAGGGGAGTCACATGAAGGAGTGTTAATGCCATCTTTAATATAAGGATGTGAAACTATGGTGTGGCATGAAAATGAAATGTCAAGAGTGAGAGCAGTGAAGCTGGGACTGCTGAGGAATGTACGTGGAGCACAGAGAGTGGATGGGTTACGAAATAATGTGATTCGTGAAAGATGTAGAGTGAGGAAGTCTGTGGACACCAGAATCGAAGAGAGTGTACTGAGATGGTCATGTGGAGAGAATGGATAGCAATAGAGTGGTGAAAAAGGTATATCTGAGCGAATTTGAAGGAGGGAGGAGGCACGGTAGGCCAAGAAGAAGGTGGAGGGATATGGTGGATGAGTATGTGAGGAAGAGAGGTATGGAAGTAGGTGAGGCTAGGGGACTGTCAAGAGATCTTGCTGGCTGAATGAATGTTGTGAGAAGTGCATGATAGGGATTTGGCACCCTTTTTTTTAACATTCTCTCTCCAAAGATTGGACTAGCTACTGAAGTTTGGGAGGTCATCATGCCTCCTGAGCCATTATAATTGGCCACAGGTACTGTAGCAATGTCCTGACTCTCCAGCTAGTGTGTTGAGTTGGTGCCGAGAACTTTGAAGGTATGAATGGATGGGTAGCTCATTGCACTTGGCATTCAGTTGATAGTCTTGTTTTTATGCTTAGTGAGTTCTTCCTGGATCCTAACCACCCATTTTCACTTTTAGTAGGACGTAAGGGTGGAGTGGAGAGGTATATGAGAGAGGGGTGTGTGAGTTGGAAGCAAGGCAGTGAAATGGCGGGGGACAGGGCAACATGGAGGTGATTTGTTTGTGGCCACCCCGTAAGGGATTAAGGCATCTGGCAATAGGTAGATAGATAGATAGTAAGGGTATGTTGATTATGAAAAAACTGGTTACCATATCAGTAGACTTGCATTCTTTTCTTCCTTGAAATATAAAATTTAAGAGATTGGAAGACTTTACCTTTTGGTCTACAAACTGGTTTATAATGTTAGAAAAAATGTAATGCTTTCTGTTTGAATACCAGTGTTGAAGCTGTAATAAAGTACAGATGATTCTCTTGGGGCAGCATAGGATTGGATGATGGATGGATAGATAGTTCTTTGTAAACATAGCCCATATTTGCAATTGCCTTTTTAAGTATTTTTCATTAAACTAGAATTTTTTTTAATGATCATAAAACAGATGTTTTAAGTGATTGTCAAAATTTGCAGGATGGGAGGTGTGTTCCTGGTGCTGGGAGCACAGAAGTTGAGCTCAGTCGGCAGGTTGAGCAGTATGGATCACAGTGTCCTGGCCTTGAACAGTATGCCATCAAGAAGTTTTCTGAAGCACTGAAGATTTTCCCGAAGGTAAGTGATGGGAAATACTACAGTACAGGTATGCACCGCTTAACATCCTTCCACACAACGTCCATTCGCTTTAACATCTGGGGACCAGTAAAACTATACTGTACAGTAGGGCACTAGGTTCTGTGTGTAATAGGGACGAAAAACGCCGCCAAAGTTGATTCTACCAAAGGAGTCATTGAGCTTATGGGAAATGGAGCCTTTAGGAACTGGGCCCTTAACAAAACTCACCCCCCTAGTTATTTCCTACTTTAAATACATCCTAAAGTTACTTGAAATGTTGCTGTTAACACATTAAATCTTAAAGTAACATTAAATTTATGGTAAAACATAAAAACACCATAAAATACAGTAGCCAACCCCATGAAGCCGTGAACTCTGGAGTGATGCAGTTTTATGTTTCTTTGCAAGTTCGTCATAAAATAGGCGGGCTTGGTCTTGAATTTCGGGTCCTGACACATTAATGCCTTCCCAGATCCTCCTATTCAACCACTGTATCAAACAATGCTCAACTGCTAGAATAATTGAGCTGTACTTGGTCATTATTTTCATTTGTCAACCTCCAGCGCCTGGTTCAAAACACTTCTTCATAAGGGCTAGATTGGCTTTAAGTTCACTTAGCTGTTTTCTCGTACTACACACAGTCGGCTTAGGCACATTATACATTTTGCATATTGCAGAGTTATGAACACCTTTACTCTACTTCTGCCGTGATTTTATTTTTTAACTCGTCATCATACTTGCGTTTTTTCACCCCCTGACAGTAGTCACGCTTGGCCTCCAGATTCACACCTTCTTACACCATTTCTACTATCACTCGATCCACCTCTGGCATCACTTGAAGCACAAATGACATATTTCCGTCAATTACCAATGAAGGAAGCGAGAGTGTAACACCAAACTTGTGGACACACTTAACACATGCAGGAAACAGGCCAAAACTGATTGTTGGCACCGTGGTCACCATGGAAAGAATCCGAAAATTGCGGTGGCGGAGGGCGTGAAAGTGCATTTTTTAGTCACCAGTGTGCAGTCACAGGATTATTGTATTTGATGGCTGCTGTGAAAGTGCATTTTGCCAGTCTGGATGCTGTGAAACCTGGTGCCCTACTGTAATAGAATTTTAAAAAATAAGAAAAAAAAAAAAGTAAAACCCAAAGAACGGGACATAGTAGATGTATGTGGACGCAAAGCAGTGTTGCTACTTGACAGCCAACCAGCATCCCAAAACAAAACAATTATGCTGCCAGCCGTCCGATACGCAGTACATGTATAAACACTACAGATATACTGTAATACTGTTCATGTCTTCATATTTTTCTTTTTTTCCCTGCTTGCATAAATGCAGTAAAAATATACCAAAAAGCAGTACAGTAAAACCTCAATTTAATGGCATTCATTCTAATGGCAGCCCCAAACTAACAGCACAAATCTCCTGAGGAATATTTATTTTAAAAAATTTAAAAAATTTCCCCCAAATGGGTAAAAATGAGAAAGAAATTCAAATGTGGCGGGCGCCGCGTGTATCTCGATAGTCTCTTTGCAGTTTCCCGCCAACTGTGTATGTTTATGCTCACCCAGTCTTCCTCCCGCCTACCCTGACCTCAAAATGAAAAATCATACAGCACGTCATACGAGGTTTGCCGAGGATACAATGGTAAATCGGAACGGTAATGTGATAAAATTGCCGACGATACCATTGGCATTTGGAATTCATCTGGATGGATTCCTGCCGAGGATACAAAGGGCAAAACAGCATGACCAAAACCCAGTCGACTCAACAGAGAGTATATCGTACTACAGCACTGAACATTTAGCCTAACACTGAATACGTATTAATATTTTAGAATAAATATCAATCGTTTTGAAACCCTTATAAAGAGTTAATATTTCCTATACCTAGGAATCTGTGATGTCGATAAAATAATCACGTGTTTACAACTGAGGACTCCACTACACCTAGACTTACTGCTACCAGACGTACTGCTACCAGTCGCCACCTGAAAACATCACAACAACAACTCCCGGATAATGTGATGTGATGTATACTTCTCATCGGCATGTGTACCTGTTTGTAAACAAAGTTGCTTCTCCTTATTCTCTACCGAGTCAGCGACAGTGATCACTTTCCACAGTCGTGAGACGGGGCTCTGGCAACAGTGTGAGAAGCATGTCTTTTGCCGAGGATACGAGGAATGTGTGTGATAGCGTCCAAGTTTCGTTCCACTTAAATCTTCCTCAGCCATTCCTGATACGAGATACCGTATGATACCCCCTTAACTTACCTGGAGTACTGTACTTACCTGGATTACTGTACAGTACTACAGTACAACACCACACCTACCTGCTTTCTTTTGTTCTAAATATAAATTTTTTTATTGATTTTCTATGTCTGCACATGTTTATGTGCTTAAAAATGTTAAAATATGTTAGCGTGAGTTCCGGGGTTATCGATAGGTGTAAGCCCCAATCTAACGGAATTTCATTTTTTTTGGCATGCTCAGGGCCCCCTAGGGTGCCATTAAATCGAGGTTTTATGGTAAAAAGTTTTCTGACAAGCAGTAAAAAGTTTACCATATAACTGTGTCATCAACACCAGCTACAGGCAGCCGTGTCCAGTCGCATATTTTATAGGCTGTGTATTATTGTCTTAACCTGTTGCGTCCAACGTATATTTCCACCGACCCTTCTCCCAGTCGGGCATTTCAGAGAAAATCACCTTTTTTTAAACCTTAATATCTCAGCTAATACTTAACCAAAAATAAAAAACTAAGTGTTATCATACCAATCCTT
Organism: Coenobita brevimanus; assembly: GCF_032717465.1. Taxonomy (NCBI): domain Eukaryota; kingdom Metazoa; phylum Arthropoda; class Malacostraca; order Decapoda; family Coenobitidae; genus Coenobita; species Coenobita brevimanus. Next base: position 15,169,289 of record NC_137017.1, read on the forward strand.
CAACTTCAAGCTGATTGCCTCAGATTGTCCGTGAAGTGCATGTAGTCAGAGTGAGTGGAGAAAGGGGGCAACTTCATTTTTTTTTTTTTTTTTTTTTTTTTTTTTTTTTTTTCCATATGAGTGGCTGAGGTGTGGTGACACAACTAAGGCTTATACTAGCCCTCCACAATAATAACACTTCCAGAATACTGCAATCCACTACAAACACCATTTCCATGTAGGTTTTTCAAAAGTGTGGCGTGAGATAGTTTGTGAGTGTGGTTATTATAGCAGCGACCTTGAGGCTTGCTGTCTCAGCCCACCCACAGCCCCATGTGCCTTCTCGCCTCACCACCGCTCCACCATGCCTCCACCAGCACCTTACACAACACACACAGGCACACACACACACATGGAGATGTATGTTTGGCTTGATTATTGCTCGATTCTAGCACCGCTGTGTCGCTAGAAGTCTTGGTATTACTACCACTGCTGCAAATGCTACTACTACCACTACCACTACTGCTACTACTACTACTACATAAAACCCAAATAATAATATTGTGAACAAAATAGTTATCCACTTATTATTCGTGATCCACCATATTTTCCACTATAACAGAATATTTTTTTCCTGTGATTTGTACTTTTTCATCATAACAAATATGTACACACACAAAAACTTTTAGTAAAAAGTAAGACACTGATTTCATCATGGAATAAACTTTCTGCTTCCATTATCCACATAGATATATGGACCGCTGGTGCGAGGCTTGTCCCACTGCGCTTCCTCCTCCCTCCCTTCTCCACCTCCTCCCTTTCTCCACTCCCTACCTCCTCATCCATCTCTTCATCCATGCCAATATCACTCTCTCCAGGATCGTCAATACCCTCTGAACCATTCCCATCATCAGAAATAGCAGATGAATGCACAGGGGGAGATGATGGGCGCACAGGATTCACGTGATCCACTCTCCTCATTCGACATATATATCAACACTCATCGTGGCTGTCGCTTTCTTCAGAGGAAGAAGTCAATTTCATCACTCACAGTTGGTAATAATGTCACCTTGAGTTCTCTCCCAGTTGCACTATCACTAAGGCCTTTTCTTTTCCGGCCTTTGGACTTCATTTGTGTTGAAGTCGGCGGCTGCAGGCGCTCAGCCAAGGATCCGGACAAAGGGAAAACCTTTTGTGTAGGTGCATCCATTACGGAGGTACGCAGATGACTGGAACGTGACTCGGATGTGTGCAGGAGAGTTGCCAGTTGCTGCATGTGGTGGGAATAACCCATGGAATGTTTAGACAATGATGCCAAACACTAGATCATGTGTACGTGCCACCCAGACGTCTCTGGGTCATCACAAAAAATGACACCCACATGCCATATGTTAATTTGGGCCTTTTACACTGTACTGTACTGTACCGGTACTTTAAAAGTAACATAAAGCACAATATATACAATATACAGCATACAGTGCACAAGTAATGGTGGTCACTTAATGTCCAGATCACTTAACATCCTATTTTTCAGATAATATCGTGGACGCTAAATGGCACATGGCTGTACTGTGCAGGTGGGAAGTAAAATTCCCAAGTATTAAACAGTTTAATCATAGTGATGACAGTTTTCAGAGAGAATGTTAGCTGAGAATGGTTCATCAGCAGTCTTCCTTGCTATCTTTTTCATATTGTCATAATCTGCTCATACCCTTGACAGGAGCTGCCTAGTATGAGCCTGCCAGTCTGTTTCAGCTATCCTTTGTTCTATTGTCTATATGTAAATAGTTTTGTGATAACATGAGGTGAGGAAAAGGATGGTAATTTATCCGTCTATCCGTCTATCTATTGCCAGAAGGCGGTGGCTCAATCGGTAGAGTGGTGGCCTGCAGTCCTACCGGACCCAGGTTCAAATCCCGGCTGGGGCAGGGAACAGTTTAAGGATTTGAATTCCATATAAAAAGAAAAAAAAAGCAGGCTTTACAGGTACTGATCTACCAGAAGACCCGCCGACATGTCGTAAAAATACCCCTGCTAATACCAATGCACCAGTCCTGTATGAGACAGCCCTAGCATGTATTCAATATGGACGGTGGGTGTTGGCCCCGAAGTGGTGACATGCGGAGGTGTATGGAATGTAGGAGGACTACTGGGCCTTGAGAGCAGGCTGTGAAGCCTATGCCCTGAGTCGGATACATTTAAAAAAAAAAAAAAAAAGCCTCAGTCCTGTAAGGGATGGCCACAAAAAAATCACCTCCATGTTGCCTTGTCCAGTGCCACCTCACTGCCTTGCTCCAAGCTCACACACCCCCTCTCTCATATATCTCTCCGCTCCATCCCTTCATCTCATCCTCGGCCTCCCTCTCCCCCCCTCCACCTCAGTTTCCAAACACTGCCCTCTCTCATTAGGGTCACTCCGACATCCACTGCCATACCTTGTATCTCTTTTATAATCCCATCCAAATACAGATTGAACAACCATGGGGACATGAGACGACCCTGTTTCAATCCAACATTCAGATAGAAAAATTCACTCACTTCACTATCCACACGCAATGCAACTTGGCCCCCTCATACATACTGTTCGCGGCATTCAACAACTTCCCCTTCACTCCATATATCCTTAATACTTTCCACATTCCTTGTGTATGCACCATGTCATATGCTTTCTCCAAATCCATGAAGGCCGCATACAGCTTCTTTCCCTTTTCTAGAAACTTTTCCACTAAAGACCTAAGAATGAATATCTGATCTACACAACCTCTTCCCATCTTAAAACCTCCCTGTTCTTCTCCATCAAATTCCTCAGTTATTTCCCTAACTCGGTTGATAAATATCCTACCATATACTTGTCCTCGTACTAAGAAGACAAATGCCCCTATGATTACCACAAACTTCTTTTTCCAGCTTTCCTTTGTACAGGGGAATATTTATACCTGACTTCCAATCTTCTGGGACTCTACCTTCCTCCCAGGCCAATCTGCACATCTTTCATATCCATTCTACTACTATCTCTCCCCCATGCTTCAGTGTTTCACTACACACTTCCTCAATTCCTGGGGCTTTCCCCATTTCCACTTTCTTCATTGCTTCCACTACTTCTGTCCTACTGATTCCATCGTCTCATCTCACCTCCCTCTTCCTCCCAGCCATTCCACAACCACTTATACTCACATTACCTTCATTCTCAATGTTCAACAGTTCCTTGAAATGTTCTCTCCATCTGCTCACT